>NC_092862.1:124333278-124499123 GCF_032062135.1 Pyxicephalus adspersus | reverse complement strand
TCTGGTAGATTTTTTTCATTAGAACACCGGATAGGGAATCCCCCTCCTCCGCAGTGTCTTGGGAGGAAGGGGATCCCCCATCAGAGATCTCTCCGCGGCAGCCGAAGGGAGCCACAACAAGGAGGCTGAAGAGCCGCATGGGGCTCCGGAGCCGCAGGTTGCAGACCCCTGGTCTAGCTACTTGAAATGATGCTATAATAATGTGCTAAACTTACCTTTGTATTGCAGACCTAGAAATAAGTTTCTTACTGAAATCATGTTCTGGTTTCTTTCTTTAAAGTTTAAGATTTATTTACATATTTGTATACATAATAACATAGCTATTATGGCATTGCTTTTGTTTTAACATCTTCCTTTTATTGTACTGTACAGGTCTGTTCTTTCTTTGCACTGCTTTTACTTTAGCTCAGAGATTCAGATGTCCTCACGTGCCTCTGTGCAATATATGGTGTCTACTTTTACTGTTGAAGCCTTTGTATGGGGGGAATGGTGCGATGGATATTTAGATGGCGAACAAACAATATGTTGATTTGGAAGATTTTATCATTTCCTTCTGCCCTGCCTCAATAATTTTCTTAGGTGAAAGAAACCGAGAATTATAGCAGAATTTTGGAGAATTTGTTCTGTACCTTATTTGTTGCTATGGAAATGGTGTACGTGATATCCTTTATACTGAAAAGTATAATATTAGATCATTTCAATGAATGAAATTATACAAACGGATGTGGATTGGCCTTCTTAACTCTTTTATTACTGAGCCAGAGTGTGCTATAAATTCCTTACCACTATAAAAGTAACTAAAATGTTACTAAATGCAATAAGTCTGGTCACATATAAGTCACGGTATCAGTGCAAGACCGAAAGAGATATTGGATCCTGGAAAATCACAGCCAGTCCTTGTATTTATCCCAATGCTATATGAAGGAAAAATGCATATATTGTTTTTGCTGAACACAGCATTGTATTACTTAAGTAGTTGTCATGGCCTGCATAAATTACTTGTTGTTTCGGGTGCATTCCACCTGCATTGGATATTAACGGAAGATGCTTCTGAACTCTTTCTGACTTTTTTTCACTGCCTCTAAAGATCATTTTTTCACAATTCCTATAGCTACATAGGTAATTAAGTTCTTGATTTATACTGCTTCTTTGGAATATGTTAATACATGTATGGTCAGGTTTCCTGATGGTGACAATAGTAGACAATGATTGAATAATGTGTGTTGAAGTGGCACCTTGGAGTGCTTGTCAAAAACCTGTGCGACAATGTATAAGCATAATATGAAGATGGGGGCAGCATGTTACCACCACATTACAGGGAGCTCCTGAATGATTACTTTTATAGTATGATCACAAGATATAACTTTAACAGCAGCAGATGTACTAATATTGAAAAAAAGTCTCATATATATATATATATATATATATTTATAAATTCTCCAATATATTATAAATTTATATTATATATAAATATTATATATAAATATTTATATATTTATATATTATATTATATTTATTAACCTAATAAATATATTATATTTACCTAAAAAGCTAATATATAATATATTTACCTAAAAAGTAACACTACCTGCTTTTGCAGAATAGAACACAGCTGACACATTATACTTTCAATTGACAACATTAGAATACATAAATGGAATAATTTATGAGAAGAGTTTAATATAGATTACCTCTCCCTTTTTGCATTTCTTAGAAAGCCTATTTTTATTTCAAAGATTGTTTGTGCTGTATTCAGCACCATATGCTCCTCTGGAATGCATTTCATAAAGGGAATTTTAATGAGATTAATCTAATCTTTCTGTTAATTTTTGTCTTTCCAAGGCACCAGAAATTTCTTTATCTACCATTGTTCATTTCACATTTGAAAAGACTAAATGATGTTTCAAGGGTTTTCTTCCCATTGCAGCAAGTCGCCTGTGGTGTTGCAGACCGTGTATCATTATTACTGTTATCGTTATTACTGATATTGCTGATATTAATTCCTGTTATTGTTATTATTATTCTGGCAATAATTTATGTGCTTTGAGCATCTTTTTTCGCTCTACAGACACAAAAACTGAAGTTAACCATCTGCTCAAATTGTTCTTTCTCATCTTTTTAGAGGGAAAAACAAAATTGGTATTCTGTTCATTTCTCTTCTTTAGCAGACCTAAACTCAAAGTGTTACTTTACATAAAATGGTAGACAACCCTTTCATATAAACTAAAAATGTTGTTCTTTTAAAAAAAAAAAATGGTGAAGCCCCTTCCCTTTCAGTCCTGATCACTGGGGCCTTCAGGGATACATACGCCATGCATCCCAGGAGGCTCTTGACTGCATTTTCCTTCACTGAGAGAGAAGAGATGCCGATGGGCTACGTCATCCGATCTCTTGCCTGTGTGGTGTGAGATCGGGTGATGTACCCAGAAGAAAGGAGTAGAAGGTCAAAGATGGCGGCACCCAGTGTTTCCTCCAGGCAAGGATTAAGAAGAATTCCTGGACGGCACACGACCCAGTGGAGGAAAGCTCCAGAGTGAGGGATCTACAGAATTAAAAGTAAGTGTGATTTTTTTTTTATTTTTCAGTTTAGTTCTGCTGTAAGCTACTACAGCCTGTATATAGAAACCTCCCCCTTACCAGCAGCATGAAACACCTTTAATTTTACACCTATACACCTGCAATGTATTAAGCTATTTTAAACTGAAACCTTTCTTAAGGTTTGTGCTGCTCTTCTCAACAGTTTAAAGAGGAGCTATTTAAAACGTCATGTGTGCATTTACATTCACAGACTAGCCAATGTTTACAGTAAATTACAGAATTCCTTACTTGTACTTGTAAACACCCCCACTCCCATCCAGTGCTCCTTTGCAGGATAGGGATGGCAGATCTACATTACTTTATATATATATATAGCCCCCAACCACAAGACATGACTACCATCTAGTGTTTCTTGACCTTTTTAACATGGGTGAACCCTTGAAAATAACTTTCAAGTTTTCAGGGCACCCCTTTTCTAATTACAATATTACCAGTTCACAGTACATTAGTGTGGTGGTAATTGAGACGAATTCCACTTTGCCGCCCAGCGGGAAGAATTCCATTCTTAGAGATGGCCAAAAAGATCATTAGTGTCAGTTCACTGACCTGAGAGGCACTGATTGGAACCCCTTGCAACCCTGGAGTTTCACCCTGGTTGAGAAACACTACTCTAGAATGAGTATATAAAATTCATTACCCTTTACCGCTAGCATGAGTTAGGACAACATATTGCATGGCCATTTTGATTTCTTTATGTCTGCAAATTACTAGTCAAAAAGTTAGTATATGAAAGTATAATCATTACAATACTTGTTCACATGGATTTAGGGGTTATGTTTTAGATGTCACTGGGAGCTCCTTTGCAACTTTTACTGTATATTTTTGTATTGCATGTTGGTGAACATGCAGCCCTAGGAAAAGAATTCCTTCCTACTTGTTTGCATGTGTTTAGCTATCATTTACATCACCAATCACATCACTGATCACATCACTGATCACACTTCAAAATATCATAAAGGCAGTATAAAAATATTGTTTATGAGTTATGTTTATAGCAATATATAAAACCCCTTGGTGAAAGAGGTGAGTTTCAAGGCCGCAGATAATAATCATACCAGGATATCCTTGGTACGGACTATCATTTATCTTCTTGTGGTGTTGCTTTGCCTAATAGGAAAAAAATTACAAAGATGTAGTTTTGTCACAGTTGTATTGCTTGAAAACAAATATTATCAAGTTGAATTCCTGTTTACAGTTGTCATTACTTGTGCCATGTCCAATCTGGTATGGGTAGTTCGACAGCTGCATATTCATGGAAGAATTCCCACAAAGATCCAATTACTTGTTCTTGACAACGTCATCAACAATTTTGCTGGCGTTAAGCAGGAATTTTTGAGATCTGTGGATTACTTTGAAATAAATAATAGATCTGTTCTTGGAAACATATGTCAGAATTCCATGCTAAGGATCTGCATCGTTCCTCTGCAGTTTGTATCTGACAAGTGACTATTTCAGATGTGTCATTGTATACAGTCCTGCACTGCATTTTGCTGCTCTATGCTTTTTAATTGCCTTCCTCTGCTTAAATGAGCCCTTAATGAATTCTAAACACAATAATTTATGTTGTGATTTCACTGAACAATTATGCAATTCACAAATAACCATCCGCCAAAGAAATTCTCAAACAAACATCAACTTTGAAAGAGGCTCTTCAGAGAGCTGAAAACACGACATCTGCTATTGTAATTGTTGTAACTTAGCTGTATTTGAAGGCTTTAAATGCTTGTTACACATTTTTTCCTCCCACAATCTAAAGCATTATTGGGAGTAAACATCACTGAAGATGTGACTTTTTGCACAAGACTACAAAGTAGTTTTACGAAGACTTGTTTTCAAATGCGATAGTTTGTGATATAATGGCAAATTAATTGTCTCAAAACCCCAATGTGGATGCTTAATAGTGTAAAATGAGCCTGTTTAGAAAAAAAGTAAATAAAAAATTAACCTGAACACTGAGCCATTCCTACTTGAGGCCACTTTATTAGTTGTCAAAGTCCCTTCTTGGATTGTGGGATCGTGGGGGAGTATGTTGGAGTTACCTGAAATTCATGTGGGATAATAAATTACCAACTAAAAGTATTTTCTTGTGATATCAGCTGTTTTAGACAGTTGACAGCTGGCAAGAAACTGCTATATTATGTTGTATAGTAAATTATTAGAGTGTGTTTGCACAAATTTAATTCTTTATTCAAATTGTACATTTTCTGTTGGAAGCTGCAGAACCATGCAGACATCTACAGAACTATTTTGGTCGAGTTTGGACAATGCCAATCACAACCTCAGCAGACCTTAACGAAAACAACCAAAAGTCAGACAAGTAAAGCTTTTTAAGAAAAGGGTAATTCAAAACCTTTTTTGTCATAAAAAAGCCCCAGCTCCTTGTGTTTTATTTTTTTTATCTAGCCCTACATTACACGGTATATGTACCACATATCATGGAGCTTGGCTTTGTATATGGAACACCAGAGACCATGGAACGTCTGCATGTGCATCATCAGTGGTCATTCAAAAGCTGAAAAGGTTCACCCTGGACCTGGAAGTCTTCCAAATTGTCAGCAGTGAAGTTGTTGGCTTTGTATGATGCAGCAGTGACAGAATCCTGGACCTTGTATCACTGCAGTATGCCTCCATCTGTATGGCAGAAGTTTACCACCCTCAAAAAGTAAAGTTCCACTTTACAAATTCTGCTTTTAAATTGGAATGATCAGCCTGGTGAATATTGCTGAAAGGGATAGGTGATGTGCAATAATGCATCTTACCTGCCTGATCATTCTGGGTCTCTGAAAGCTAAACTGCGTATGCGTTGTGTCGGCTTTGGTTCCCAGGGAAACCCAGCATTCCCGACTTGCGTGTGCCGGGATGCATGAACTCCTTGACAACTGTGCAGGAGTAATGTAATCCTGACACGGCCAATCAAGATGGCCGAAGATCATCTGGAAGAGGAAGAAGAGAAGGAAGAAGACAGCACCTGCCACTGGAATGTGGACAGGTGAGTCAGCTGGGCTTAGTTCCACTTAAAGAGGATATATGATTACATGATTTTGCTTCAGTTTTGGGTTAGTTTTTCAAACATATTGGGCCTGATTCATTAAAGCTTTCCAGGGCTGGCAAAGATACATTTTCATCTAGCAAACCTGGAATGGAACTGGTCCAGGAATGAAAACATTTGCTAACAAATAGTAAATTACTTTTACGAAATCTATTCTAGGTTTGCTGGATCACAAGGGTTCACTGATGAAATGTGTATCCTCTCCAGCCATGAAGAGCTTTAATAAATCAGGCCTATTGTTTTACTAGCACTGAAGATCCAACCACTAGCAATCGCTTTACCTATAGGCAAACTGTACAGCCATAGCCCTAATACTCTTCCAAAGTGCTGTTAATTTTTTTCCCGTTGTCTATTTTCCCTTTTTTCCTAAACAAATAAATGGTAGAATTGGATATGCTTATTTGTAAATGTTTTTATTAGTTCCCAATGAAACATTTTACGATCACATTTTATGATTGTAGTAAAGCCACCCTGTTGTGATAAAAGGCACTTTGTAAAAAAAATGACTGCTGCACAGTGCATTGTGTGACTGCTCTGTGACTTCTGGGTCATATAATTTACTCAGTTTATCACTTTTTTATGCATTTGGTTACTGCGTACTGAAAATGAAATACAAAGCCACGGATATGCTGCGTGTTCATATAAATAAGGCGATTTGACTTGCAAGTAGCTTATCACAAGGAACGCTCACATGTTGATTACAGAGAATAATCAAGCCTAGCGTTACTGCCTTTTTTTAAATTATGTTTTTTTTTTTACACTCATCAGTGCTGGCTGTTACTGTAGAGGTTTTGGTGGATTTTTTTTAGGTAAATTAGTCAGTGGCTTTTCAATATTAATGAAAATGAAATTCTAAATCTTAAAGGAGACTCATCTGTACCTTCATAAGTCTGCAGGAATAAATTAATATAACCTTTCAATACTTACATACTTTTTATTAAAAGAATGCAATCCTTGAAGTGTATTCTAGGTCAATAACAGAAAGGCATCTTCTTCAGTCTCCTCTTCTCCAATGATCACTAACTTAGCACACTGATACTTTGCAGAAAGTTACAAGGTTGCTTAAAGTGAGCACTTCATAAGACAACAGAAAATACTACTGTGTTCCAGAACAACCATTCTTTTATTCTCTACAACATTTTTCTGACCCTGTGCATACAATGACTAAAAGCTCAAACTTCTCCAATGTGAAACATTGCACGATCCTTTCTAATTGCTCACAAACTAATAAGAGCAGTGTTGTAGGCCAAAGAGGCAGTACTCCTTGACATTTTCCTTCTCTAGATTTGCTACACCATTATTGTTTCTAGGAACTGATTTTTGTTTATAAGAACCTCAAATGGTATACCTAATTTGGTTTCACTTTTTCTCGTATGTGTGCCAGTCAGATTACCCCACTTTGAGAAGAATGTTTTTTGATGTGCAGAAAGCAGGAGACAGATTTCCAATTGCTAAGCAAGAAAACCAGAAACCTTATTTATGACATATACAATTCTCCCTTTGAATTGGATATGACCCCATTGTGCAATGTGGTTGATACCAGAACTATTGCAAAATTACAGTGAGAGGTAGGATAACTTTAGGGAAAATAAGGGGTTGGAGGACAAGTTTTCATTGAATTCTACTTTAGGTGCTCTAAGTGGTGATGGGAAAAGGTTATTAAAGTTGGAGAAGTTTAGACCTTTAGTCTGTCTTTAGCACTTATAATGGTTTGAAGCAGTAAAGTGCATTTTTAGGTCTCCTCCCTCAGCACTTTGTGTATAGCATATAGACCTTTATTGTAAGAGCTGCCCATTTCTCTACTCAAGTCATCTTGTAACCCCCTGATAGATCATGTTTTAAGATTTTTTTTTCCTCAAATAAAATTGTGAAAAAACAGTCCACATTTTCACCCTGGATGTATCATCATAACATTAGGACACAGGGTTCACCTCTTATTGTTGGAATGAGCAGATGTTACATATAATGTTATGTTTTAGGGATGGCTAATTTCTAAGAGTTTCCTTGCAACATTATGAAGTCATTTTCACAAAATCAGCAAGTAGTTAGCACAGATTTACTATCTAAATTAGGGCAAGTGGCCAGACATTATCTAAATTAGGAACAGCCATTATTTTCTCAGTGGGAAACTATTATTCAATAAACGCCTGTTCAAAAACACTGGCTGTAATTGAGCATAAGGCTAAAGTCACTTTATATTAGCATAACACTGCATTTCTCCAAACAAACAAATAACAATATGACATTAATTAAGTGCTGGCATCACTCCCATTCTGACCTTGAGATGGGACTTTCTAAGGAGAGACAAAAAGCCAAACGGCCAAATCCTGTATATTTGTATGAAGGCAATGAAATAAAAGTTGTATAATGTTTTGTTTGTCTTCTCTAAGTCATAATTAACTAATTCTAGAGCTCATCAGGCTCTCACTTTCATGTGTGGCTAGCAATGTTGATATGTTGTTAAAGAAACACAAACACCCACTTTCCAGGGCAGAAAACATAACCCTATTAAGAAGTAAATTGTACACAAGGTGGAAGACATTAAATCTTGGTTTTATAGCATGGAGGCAGATATTTTGTCATGTGGTACAGTAGGGGGTTTAACTAAGCGCTTTACAATGAGATGTAAGTCAGGTGCTATGACATGATCATCTAATGCTAAAGCTAAACTCAAACAGTCAAATTCAAGGATGAAATACATACTCAAGATTGTTTAATCTGCTGAATGATTTGTTTTTCATGTCTGTTGCCTACAAAATGTCCAGGAAGCACAGCTTTGGGTTGGAGTTAGCAAGCTCTCCAATTACAGACAGAAAACTACAGTGGGGTGGATACAAGACCAGACGAAGTCAACCTGCACAAGCAAAGAGAACAGTGTGACTGGTCTTTATTACAGGATCACACAGGCAAAGTGCAGAAATTGTTTTATACTGGATTAATGCACAGACCAGAAAGAAATTCACCAAGCCTGCAAGTGGAACTTAATTAACGATTAGAACACTTTGCTAGTAGGCAGCATTTTTATTGCAGTAGGGACAGGTTGTGTATTTCTGCAATAAAACAAACTTACCTATTTGCAATCTTTTGTTGAATGTCCCGGCATGGCATTGCTAGCTGCAGGGAATGGACTTGAAGTTACATACACAGGAGTTACTTAATACCAGTCAGACTAATGAAGATGGCTAAAGACTCGAACCCTGAAGAGGGCCAGGTTAAGATGGTGGTGCCACTGATGGAGTGAGAAGAGATGAGTTTAGGTCTGCTTTAAGTCATGGAAATAAAGACCTTTCTCTCAAGGGCACTTAAACTGTAGTCTTTAGGTCCCAGGAAAGGCTGTTCCCTCCAGTTATATAGTAAAGGTATTCTCATATCAGATAAATACTTGAGTGATACCCCTGTTACAACCTGCTCTATACTCGAGCAGTGAAGTTGCGTTTCAGTTTGGGTTTAAGGAATTGCTATGCAGCCTGAAGCCATTTGAGCAATGATGGTTAACATATGTTCTAGAGTTTCTCAGGTAGAGCCCCATTACTAAAGGGGCTCACATTGCATTCAGTTACTGTAAACATTGTGAAATATTGGGAATGATTGAGCAAAAGCAAGAGGAGATGGTCAGAGACTGCTTGAATGCTATACTATATGGTCAGAATCTGAGGGTATGATGTTAGAGTAATTGGATAATGGCGATATGCTTGAAAAAACAGGAATAGACTGGAGACACATGATTTCAATCTACCAATGATCACTGCCGTTAAATCAATCTAAAAATGACCTGTGGCCCATTTGGTTTTTATCTTTGCAAGATCCATTTTAAATGACACACAGGCCAGCACGGAAGGATAGTATGAAATATAAAAACCAAACCATTTTTACTTTTAGGTAGCCTATATATTCCATAAACTGGCCCTGAGGTCATACATTACGTGCCAAAGGGCCTAAGTGGCCCCAGACCTCCAGGTTGGGCAATAGAATCAGGGCTCCCTGGTCATTTCTGACTGTTAGTAACATATTCCCTCTTCATGTAGTTTTTGCATACTCAGTATTTCATTCCACACTATTCTTTTATAAATAAATGTGAGAGGAAAAAATAAGTCTTTGATTTGCTTTGATTTGTATAACATGTTTAGCGAGAAAAGAGGCTTGTAAGTATTCCCGAACCCATTTCTGCGATTCTCCGAGGACACAATCCGGTTAGCTACTATGTTTCATTTTAACATTAAATAATGATAGCTACAACATCCAGGACATAATCATCTGTAAAAACTGTTCCTCTGCTTCATTTTTATTATGAATCCTATTTGTTGCCAAGTGAATATATTAATTTGATTTAACAATACTAATTAAAGTCTAGGAGTCAACACTCACTGGCTGCCTATGTTTTTTTTTTATTTCATTTTATCACTGATTAAAATGTTAATGAAAAACAAAACAGCCATAACTTTGTTATGTGTATTTCTCAAAACAAAATGCGCTCAGCATGCCTAGCACGTTAAGAAAAAAAAATTATTTTCCTTCCAATGAAACGTAATATCATTAAGTGCAAGATTATATTATCTGCTTAGTAATAAAATTGTTTTAAAGGCAACTCTGTGTTTAATTATATTTTCCATTAAACCTCCAAAGCTGGCCAAAATTATTTTACTGTAAGATTTTAATCATTTAAAAGGTACCCCTTCCTTTTTTTTGAATATGCCCTTTCTTCTGCCTTCCTAAAAATAATTAATAAAACATCAAAGGGTGAGTCTATGGTCAACCCAAAAAACAGCCCGAAGCTCGGCTTCATGCTCCCTGCACCCCAGAGGACCCTCTTAAGGTCACCACTAACAGTATGTTAACTGGCTGATTTTAGGGTACTTTTTGATCTTCTTTTGGCAGTGGGCAGTCCTTAGATGAAGAAGAAAGCAATGCTAAGTGATAAATTCATCCATACAGTGTCAGTGGAGGGCACTCACAGTCTTTCTTTAGTTAAGTGACCATTGGCATCATGCAACCTGAAATACTGAAGACATCTTGTGGTGAACAAGAGGTACTGCTTTAAACAGATGCAGATTGAAGGTGAGTATTGTAGCCAACACTGTCCTTTTTTAAACCTCCATGAGGCATTTATAAAAAAAAAAAAACCCTGGCACTGTGCTTTAGATAACCTAACTTTCCTGTATTGCTTGCCTTGCATTGGTGATGTGCTTAACTTAATGTGTGTACTCACACTAAAAAAAAAATTCTGGCAGTGTGATCCTTTAAACATTTCAGTAAATTGCTTTAGTAACTGCTTATCATACAGATACATTATGATAGATCAGGGCTTGCAAAATGCCCAAAAAAATCTAGTGTTGTCGTTGTTGTGTCCTTCCGCCTACTATGTACTCATTGTGGTTTGCCCACAAAAGTGTTGTGGAGAACAAATATAGTCACATAATGGCAAACCCTGAAAAAGTTCAGTAAGAGTGACTATTTTTTTTTCAGAAAAAGAAAAGCTCAGAAAAGCAAAATCTGTATATTAAAGAAAAATAAGGAGTGCAATTGCTTAACTCCCCCTTTAAAATGCTAGCTGCCTGACTGCCATGCTTTATTTTTCATAATCACTGATTTTTGGTTGCATACTTGTTTCAGAATTCTTGCTTTTATAATTAAAAGACTGCCAGACAACTATAAATTTCAGGAGGTCAGCAATAGTAGCCTTCATATGCACAAGTTTCTTTTTTTTCTTTTTATGTGCACAAACACAACTTTGCTCTTTGTGAAGATTTATGTGCCATTTATTAAATAACTCCTTGTTTTATACAATAATTGTACTCTTTGTCTAAAGGGTATATTACTTCTTGCTAAAATCAGCATTATTAAAAACAAAATGTCAGATCAGTAAGACACGGGAAGCATATGCCTGTGGTATGACTAGTGATGGTAACAGATGGTAACATATGCCAGTGCTATGACTAGTGGTGTCCCACACAGCAGGCTATGATGTATTTGTTCCGGTGCCAGGGTACAGATCCAGGAGCATCACAAACATAGCGAAACACACAACAGGCTCGCCTGTCACATATACTAGTAAAGTGATCATCATAATAAACTGTGCCAAGCTGTCGGATGCTCATGGGTTTAAAAAAATGTATAAAGTTTCATTATTTTAATAAAAAAGTTAAATTGAGATCACAGATCAAAATATATAGTCATGGTAAAAAAAAAATAAGCACACCCTGGCTTTTTTAACATATTTGAACAGTAAAACACTAGACCTTGTTCAAACACAGATAAGGGTGGTGTATATGATATATGATACAAAAATACTTTGTTTTGCCTTTTAAATGATTTGCTCATCACAATGCACATTAATACAAAATAGGCCACACATTAATTTTCACAATGCAAGTGCAGTTCTATAGTGTTATTGGACCCTAATGAGAGCAAATCTGAATCCGTTGCAAACTTGATTGCATGACTTGGCCTTTACTTAGCATTTCCTTGTACGTTAGGTTATATTTTTCAATTATTCAAATCCATATAAAGCACTATATCTGAAAACAAAAATACAGGTCTTGATCAATATCATGCAGTCTAAAATACATATTTTTTTGATATGCAAAAAGTATTCTGCCATTATTACTGACTACATTCCTGGCTTTAGCCTGGTTCTGTAAATATATAATAACGTTCACAAATTCCGCTAGCTTTTTGGTCATGTTCAAATATAAAAAAAAAAAAATATGTGCAGGAGGCATATAGTACAATTGATTTCCCCAGCATAAACCTACAGTAGCTGGTATGTTTTAGAAGCAACGTCTGCTTCCTTGAGTTAGGAATACTAGTTCATATTGCATGCTGCTGGCTATGGATTATAAATAGAGAGCTCAGAATTTCAGGAAGAGACACCAACGGTGACATGCTACTCAATAATAAGACAACAAGTATTAAAAAGCAATAAAGAGAAAGGAAAAGCACAGACGTATGGATTCTGGTGACATTATTAAAGTGATGAAATAATATTATATAGTTTTTCTGGATATTACACAATAGCTTAGTGGTTGAAACTATATTATTCTCACCTTTTCCGCCATATACAGAATAAAGACAAACATTTTCTGTTTCGTTAAATTTGATATTAGGAGAGTAGATAGAAGGTGGAAGCAGTTCTATTGAATAAATAAATCTAAAATATAAATAGTAGTAACCTAAAGAATGACGTTATAAAGTATCTTGTAATGTTTTTTTAAAATCGGTGATTATCAGAGCCTATAAAGTTTAGTTAAAGTGAATCTGAACGTTTACCATGTACAGCCATAATAATATTACCATAGATAGATATATTTATGTTATGCAGTCACTTGTTTTTACTGGGAAGCAACAATGCTGAAAATGTGTCATCCGATTCTCACCATTTACATCTGAACACTACTGCTTTTCCATCTTTCTTATGGAATGATTGATGGCCATTGTTATTTAAGCAATTTCCTCTGGAGGTGGCCTTATATTTGTTTTTGTTTGTTAGTTTTTTGTTTTGTTTTTTTTTTACTCTATGTTAGCCACTAGTTATAAAACGTTAAATGGTTTTGTTAAATGTTAACCAAATATACTATGCACAGCTTCTTCTGCATCTGCAAATACATTATAGCTCTGAAATCGTAGCTCTTGCAGTTTGGATGCAATGGGAGATATAACACAAGGGTACTTTACATAGATGTATTTATTATGTGTTTGGCACACTTTATTTATATTTTTTCAATACAAAATCAGTGCATACATTTATATGGGGAACTACAGAAGATTAATTCTAGTTCAGGCTTGAAGATGGGAATATCTTCTATGCAGTTAGGGATATTGAAGGCTAGATTTGTGTAGGTTTGGAAAGGCTGTATGCTAAGCTAAAATTGATTTCCAAAGTGAAAATGGTGGCAAGTTTGTGCACGCTTCTTACGTGGAAAACAACCTAAAGCTTGAGTGTTTAGCCTGAATCAATGTATGCTAGATGAAGTGAGAAAGCTGGTATAATACAAGTCAGTAAAAGTAGAAAAAAAGCATTTTACAGGTAGAGAACATGAGTATTAAAGGGTCAGTCAACAAAAATTGACATTTCGTCTTTGAGTAGATGCCAAAGATTTCAATTTCAAGCAAGAAAAAGTGGGAAAGCTGCATAGATATAAAACATGGAGGAGAGGAAGGGAAGCAATTCATAGGTTGAGAACAAAGGTATTAAACGGTTGGTATTCCCATAACTTCCTATAAAGAAAATTACCTAAGTTCACTTGTTATAAAGAAAGAAGGATTATGAAGTAGTCTGGCCATAGGAAAGAACTCTATTTGGGAGATTTAGCCTTAGGAGTCCCCAGACATAAGAGTCCATGGGTGATACAGCCAACCACCCATCCCTACAATATCATTTTCTGGCAGGTTGAGTCTGTAATTAGTAAATTCCCATCAATACTGAGTAAATACTTTACATAAACACCCTTCATATAATTTTCCTTTGAAGTTTGTTTTATCTTAGAACATAATGAAAAATGATATTCTTTGTAATGTACATCTCTAGATCTGAAGCCTTACAAGACTGGTGTTCAGTGAATTCTGTAGTCTGGCTTCTCCCTGAGATCCTATAATGTATTGCCCCTGGCTACTCCAATGTTTTGTTGCTTTGAAAGAGTATACTTTGCATAAAACATGTTTTGTGCTGTGGGCTTAGTGATATAGGATAAGAAAAAAATATCTTCCTTTCCTGGTGTATTACATTTTAATGGAATGCCAAAACAGCAATTTATTTTGCCTGCTGCAAAAGCAGCGTCTTAATTGATCTTGCCTTTGCAAACATCATTACAAAATGAAATATGTCTGATCCAAAACATAAGCACAAAGTATGGCATCTACGGCATGGCTATGCCGCACAGTTTATATGTTTATTTTCTAGTTTACTTTTTGTATACAAGATTCTTTGACCTGCAGTTTTTTTTTTTTTTTATTAATGCCAATATGTGATTCCATTAGAATTCCTTAACAAATTGCACACCAAATTCCATAAAAATCTTCTTAGCTCATTTTCATTACAATATTATAGACAGATCAGACCTTTTTGAACTTAAAATAAAAAGGTTTGGCCTGAAAATGATATTATATATGTACTGAAGTTGTTTTACCCTAGAACCCTGGAGAAGATGAGTAAAATTATTCATTCTCTGCTTTTGTTTCACATTCACTTCCAGGTCTACTCCCTGCCCCAATTATGTAAGTGAATGTAGAAGCAGAAAACACATAGGCCTATTTCTCTGTCACTGTGTCTTTTTTTAACATGCCCTTTATGCTGCAGCATTTCCAACTGGATCCTTGTGCTGCTTTTGCCTCCCCTGGTCTGAGTTCTACTGTACATACTGTAGACAGCTAGGGGCTAATATGAAACTAAATTTAAGTACTTACTCTACTTTCATTAAATAAATACATTGCACTATACAGATGTTTTCATCAGAAAAACAGATATAACTAGAATTAGCATAAATACTTCACATTAGGCTACTGTCATGTGGCGATCCAGCCATTAGCGGATGTGCATTGTATATTGAGGGGATTATTTGGGGGGCTTCCACTAAGTATGACCTATTTTATTGACCTTTATTGACCTCTTTCACACCAGCCTTGAAGCAAATTTACTCAACAGTTATGCCACATTTACAATTGAAATAAATGTTTTGATGTCTCGATTATTCTTTGCATTTGCTGTAAAAAAAACAAAAAGCAGAAATACCACTAAAAGCCCCTTTGTCTCTTGCTGAATGCAGTTAACCACAGACACTGTATAATTTAGTATCGGTATTAGTATTCAGTAATTTAGGGGGTTGCTGTTAACCATGGTAAAGATCTAAATATTCACCACTTACTCTCTATTTTATTAGAGAAAGATAACTGGTAAATATTCTTTTTTTTAACAAGCCTACCAATAGGGATGGAAAAATAACATTTTAAAAATATTATACTGTATATATCTTCCCTGTCTGGGTATTAGTGTCCCTTTAAAGAGCTTCAGTGAACCCACTGAATGTAATTTTACTGGTAATGGATATATGATCTGTTATTGATTAATGTTCTAAATGGGTAATTTTAATCCAATCCAAGGAGCCAACAATGTGTAATCTAGCAGAACAAGGCAGTGAGGTGTGAAACCTGCTTCTGTGCTGCTCTGTGAGTCTGCTGCTAAGTAATGGATAATACACAGAGAGACATTGACTCCAGTAAACCAAAGAACTGTTTTACTAATTCCCATTGGAGACGACCTTTCACAGATCCCTCTCTTCCAGTCCTCTACATCCAAATCAGAAGTGTCATGTGCTTTAAGCTATGGCTGTATTTAATTTGTTCTGTAACAAAGAAATTTCTGGAGACTTTTTTCTTTTTTCTGTAGCCAGCAAGTTCACCATCGGTGCAATTTTCCTATTTCTTCTGGGATATGAAAAGGTAGTCTTTATTGTAGCAGTTTCCCGAGGTCTACAGTAAAAGGAATTTTTCACCTAAGATTAATACATTTATAAATTTCTTTTGGTCATACAATACAAAAAAGATCCCAATAATGAATTTAAAACCTGGCAAACATATAATCTGGCTGCTAAACTATAATGCCAGTTTATAGCTATCAGTTCCAGTGGGTTTTTGACCTCACCCTATTCCTCCTACAACACTTCATGAAGTAATGCAAGAAATGGAAGTTGATGAGGCCAAGTACTAATTTAATATTGAGAATTTGGTATTAGAACACCTTAGGTTCATTAAAAACAGTCAATATCTTGACACCTTATGATTTGAAGCGAAACTAACACCACTATTTTACTTTATATAAAATGGTAAATGGTAGATAACAATTTATATAAAGTAAAAAGTATTTGTTTTATTGCTATATTTTTCTTTAAATAGGAGGCACACCCCTTCTGGCTTTACTGCCGTGGCAGTAAATACTGAATCATAAGCCTGCAGCCTCCTGAGATACCCATATCACATATCCCAGGAGGCTTCAAGCTGTCCAGCGCATGCCGATCTTAAGCGGCTTTTCCTGCAATGTAAAGAAAAAATATGCTGATCGTAATTACACATGAGCAGTGAAATCGGGGTGATGTAAGCAGAAGCAGGAAGAAGACAAATAAAGATGACAATGCCCACTGGTTCCTCTGTGCCAGGACATAGAAAGAGTCTCAGAGGGCATTGGACCTAATAGAAGCCAGTTGTAGAGGGATTGAGGGCTTTACGGAATTAAAGAAGTGTCTTGTCTTGTCATGACTTGTCCAGACACAGCTAGCTGGGACATACAGAAATAAAAACAGTCATTGCACTTATGCATTTCTATTTGCACCTTTTTTTTTATTGAAGACAATACTACAGTTGTCTTATGCATTTATTCCCCTCCCTATAAGTAAAACATGGAGGGTCACCCCAGGACACTATTCACATTTATGTTTAAGAATATGCATTGTGGATTAGGTGTCTGATGATGTTATGAAGTTGCAGACAGAATGATTCATAGTTTGCAGGTACATTCCTTCTTCTTGCTTTTGTAACTGAAAAACTGACTCAGATCACCATTAAATTATTTTAATGAATGTTTTCTAGGCTGTTTGAGAAACAACATTTAAATCATATAAAAGGACATATAATACAATAAAAAAGGAATAATATATTTGATTATATTGTTGCTTATACTTCCTAGACTGTATTTGGCAGCAAGTTCCCCAATATTAGAAGTTTCCTCATGAGTGCACAGGCAGACATGATGACTTAGCAAACATCAGGGCCGTGTTTTATCATTAGATCAGTTACTTTGTTGCCTTATAATTGTAATTAAAGCCATATAATGATCCACCATATTCTTGCTTCTCACATGTGAGATATTACACATTTATACTATAGTGGAATCAATTTTTAAGATGGATACATTGTTTTAGCTCCACTTGTTTATTTATTTCACGGTGACATTCTAGGCAAAATGGTCAACTCATTAACATAATTTAGTGTGCAGTTGTCATATTTTTCACAGAAAATTGAGAAAATTGGCAAAGCTAAAGGCTTGTTTTACCTTTCAGATTTGTATAGAGAAAGAAGTTCTTAGCACCATTTACTATTTTTTATTTTTCTTTTGTTAAAAAAATACATGAGAGGAAAGCAGAGGTAATTTTTACTGGCATTTCCAAAGGACAATTTCCTCTCTAGTCTTGTTCTGATGGCAACAGTATTTTTTTTTTTGGGGGGGGGGAGGGTTACCATTATCCTCTGTACTTCAGGAAAAGGTTACCAAGGCAGACAGTTAACCCTTTAATGACATCCCACTTCCCACAGCAACACCCTCCTACCACCACCCACAAACCTTACACTTACCTGTCTTGTGCACATTTAAAAGAGCACTTAAAACTCATCTTTACAAACTTACCTACCCATCTTCTGTCCTAAATCCTCAATACTCATCCACCATTCCATATCCCCCCTCCTATTCTGTGATACATCCCCCACCTCTTAGATTGTAAGCTCTTCTGATCTGGGTCCTCCTGTTTTATTATTTTTATCTGTCTGTCATTTGCAACCCCTATTTAATGTACAGTGCTGCATATTATGTTGGCGCTTTATAAATCCTGTGTTTTATTAATAATAATAGTAATAATAATAATAATAATGGCTGCTACCAGCACTAACTGTACTGTGATATTGGGGTAATGGTGCTATTTACACAGATGATATTGATACTTTGGGGCAAAGGTAGGTGGGATAACTATATGGGCGATAAGGAGCTGGGAGAGAGGATTTGATGTACAATGTGCTAGGCTGTAACTCAAATTTAAGAAGACAAACTCTTTAATAATGCAAATCTTCTGTAACTATGTGCAATTAATCATTGACAGTTATATGATTTCTAAGATCATGGCACTGCCTGTCTCTTACCATGACGCCTATAATATACTCATAATATTTCATAGAGACGGCACATCCTCTTTTCTCTTCTTTTCTCTATAATTTATACTATTTACAAGTGTCCTCTTTAACTGGACTCCTTTGCATACCTTCTATCAGGATTCTTCACTCACAAAGAACAAATCTGAACAAAGACACAAAAAAAATTGCCTCATTCGTATTAATAAGATATGAGAAAAAGAAAACTAGATAAAAAAGGGCAGTTAAATGCAGTATTATTGTACATGATTTGCAGTAGATCAAATTGCTATATATTATGTTCTCAGTGTGTACTCTTGTGTGCTTGAAATAGGATTTCACGTTTTGTTTTTTTCGAGGCAAAAACCTGAGATGGGTTGTCATAGCAACAGATACTAATGACCTTGAACTGCCCGTTGCCCCTAGCAACTCATAATCTTTATACATAAAAACAATTTACCAGTTCACTCTGTTCCCAGTGTCAGCGGCTTATCATAATTAAACCATCTTTCCCCCGTAGCATTAACTAGGTGCTAATCGCTTGTGTGACTTCTGTATCAGTGTGCAGCTTGTCTGTGTATTTTATCATGATTTAAATATCAGAGTTTGTTCAAAGTAAAACCCCAGAGTTTCACATAAATATGTTATATATATACTGTATATGTTACTTTTGTGTTATTTTACATTACCTCAATGCTTCATTTTCATATATTGATATATATTTCTTTTCTTTTTTTAGTCTGGAACAATAACAAAGTGTTATAACGGTCTATAATAAGTTGTATGGGCCCAGTGTGAGGTCATTTCACGAAAATATAGAAACTTTAGATATGTACATGGGAATCTATTGATAAATATGCTAATTTTATATTTCCTGAATCGTTCTCAGGTGGAGATCCAGTCACTGCCATTGAAAACACATGGACTAGGAAGATTCTCCACCAATGTTTCCTGTGAATGTCAGATTCACTGCTTTATAATTAGACTTCACAGAGGATAGTTTTTCTTCCTAGAGAGATGTGTTTCACCCATAAGTCTACTTTTCACAATTTATACAGCACTGCATTTGTTACAGTTGGTCCTTTCAGACCTGATGGTGTAAACAATTGGTTTTCTGCTCCCAAAGCAAACTGCTGCTGGGCTAGAAGTAGCAAACTGCACCATGGGCAAGGGCATTTGCATATTGCTGCCGCTGTGGAGTAAATCCTAACAATAGATGAGTGGCCAAAAGTGGTTTCGACTGCTTTCAAGAAGCAGTCTAATATCTACAACAACCACATGCAAGAAATGGTCCTTGTCCCCTTTCATTCACTTGAATAGGAGCGTCTAAATCCGCAGTTGAGTCTGTGACAGGATGCTGTGACTCACCACAGGTGTAAAATGGCCCTTATTGTGATCACATCCTGCTGACTTAGGTGACCACATATAGTAAAAGTCTAAAATCCCAGATAGTGCAGGGGATGGCTGCTAAACATATTAAACCAATCACAGAGAGAGAGAAGTCTGTAAAACCATAACTCACAATTGTTTTTAAATTGGGGGGACTGCTTCTCTTTCAGATTCAAATCCATCTTTCTCTCCTAAATTGCCCCTCTTTTTTGGCTAGATATATACATACATTAGTATAGAAATGTATTATTCACCTGTTCTTTTGCATCTTTACTAAACACCCCTATATCAATGTATAAATGGTCCATATAGAGAACTCCCTTCCTGTTTAATAATTTTTAGGTCATTACAAGAGGGCACTTTCTGAGTCTGAAGGAAAATAAATTTAATCTCCGGATAAGGAAGGGATTCTTCACTGTAAGGTCTGTGAAAATGTGGAATCGGCTCCCTCATGAAGTAGTTTCAGCAACTACTATAGATTGCTTTAAGAAAAAGCTGGATGGTTTCTAGAAGCACAGAATATAACTGGGGATTAAAGTTTTAAGTTAAAGATAACAAAGATTGTTGATCTAGGGAACATCTGATTTCCTTGCGGGATCAGGAAGGATTTTTTTTTCCCCTGTTGGAGCAAATTGTACCAGGGTTTTTTTTTTGCCTTCTGCTGGATGAACTACGTCTAAATGGTTTTTCTGGGGTATGTTTATTTGCCTAGTGGTTGAACTTGGTGGACTTCAACCTGACTAACTATGTAACTATTCCAATTATTAGGGGCATGGCAGGGGTGTGGCATTTGCCTGAATAATTTAGGCCAAAAGTGTCTGTTACCCTAATCTGCAAAAATTGGGAGGTATGAAAACCAGTCATGTAGAAAGATGGGGGCTCCATTTAATTATCAGTGGGCTGTTGTAGGTTTACATCATCCAAACAACATTCACTCTTGTGTTAGTTATAATTCTATATTCAGCTTGTCATAACCTTTGCAAGACTTTCCTGTTTTCTACATTGTGAATGATCATCAGTTATTCATCAGATTTTACATTGAGTTCTGTGTACAATATCCTGGCATAGCAAACAAGAAAGGTTTAAATGTAAATGGGGACGAAAGAAACCATAAAAACAGCGAAAGAATAATAATAAAATTGAGATAATGATTAAAAAACGTACAAGATATATGTTACAGGTAGACAGGTCTGCATGCATTTTTTAAAGGAACACAGGGCAGACTTTTTTTTTTTAATTGGAGTATTAACTTGCCCAGCAGCCAATGTGTCATCTTGTATGTGCCTTGGGGAAACAGAAATACGATGACCTGTGATCTTACAGCAAACTTTATAGCGTTATATTCTGTTACTCTTATAAATAATGGAATGTGTGAATGATGGCAGTCCATAGGGGAATGCAGCAATGTAATTGTATCAGAGGCCCACTGTACTCCCTGATTGAGTTTTGAAACATATAACATATTTGTCATATGCCCATCTGAGCCCTTCAGTCAGGTAAAATCTTGCGTGGAATATTCCAATAAAAGTACATACGGACTTCTGCTTATATGGATGGATGGAACAGGTGGATCAGAGAAGATAATCTGCAAGTCATATACCAGAAAACGAATAAACATTCAGTTAAGTAAGCCTCCTGTTCTCTACCTTTTAAACATGGGGAAACACCCCTGAAATAACTTTCGGATTTTTTTAGAACCCCTGCTATTAATATATTAAAAGCTTATAGTACATTCAATTGGTGGCCAATAGGAAGAATACTTCTTACTTTTCTGGCCAATGAGAAGAATGTCACAATTACAGATAGGCAAATGGATCATTGGTGTCAATAAACTGACCTTGAAGGCATAAGTTGCTCATTGTTCAAGAAAACGTCTGTCAACCACTGGAGGAACCCTGGCTGAAAAACACTGAGTTATGGGTTTATTTTATATTGTACATAATTAGATCTTAGGCAGTGGCAGATGACCCCTGTGCTCTGACTGGGGGCCCCCATAGAGACCCCTTGTGCCTGAGAAGGGTATTGGGTTCTCATGCAGTGGAACACTTTGCTCCACCCTATGTCTGCCCCTGATCCCAGGGATAGCTATGGCCCCCAACTATTAATAACCTCCTTCTTTTATGTTAGCAGTTTTTATGCTTTTGTCATTTCAAATAATGTTAGCTGTTATTGAAGGTTGTTATTGAAGTTATGTGGGTCAATATTGTAATGGGATGTATTACGGTTGGTGACACCAATCAATGCTGTCGGTCAGCAATTAAACATGATTAGCACCATTCATCGAATTGAAGGCTAAAGAGATGCTTTCTCAGTAAATATCTTCCCGCACACCACAACACAAATATTGACGGTTCAATGCATCACCCCATAATATGCACAATTATCTGATACATCAGAAAAAATAATTAAATTTGGCGTCAAAGCACCTTATGTTGGCCAGTAATCTTTCAGATGATCAGTTAATGTGTAACAAACATGAAAACCCTATTATTTGCCATCAGATGTATTTTCTGCATCAGCAATCCCATTTAAAGAAGAACAGAAAGCAATGAGTATTTGTGAGGATTGGAATTTCAACTCTAAGGAAGTTGTAATAATGCATTGCTGTCTATCAGAGATAGGTATGTGCTGTTATTCACTTGTATTCTCTTCCTGTTATAGCAATGTAATGTAGTCCTAGGAGCACCTGTTATCAGCAATGATTCCAAGCAAGAAAATTGATGGTATTATAGCCTAACACACTCCAGACACTTCTGGAAAAAAAGAGAATACATATAATATAAGTAAATATTACAAAACCACCTAGATACACAAACACATATGTGAACTAATATAACAATGTAACAGAAAAGATTTGGATTATTACAGTTTTTTTGTAAATGATCACGAAAATGCACCCATCATTTGAATCGGTAGGGCATATTCCATCATTAATAAATTACAATCTTATTTTGAATACAAAAAGACTTTTTTGGCATGAACAACTGTAAGCAGAACAACTAATCTCCATTCTCTGAAGAGATCCTGCTAGTGATAGGTCAAAGTAGTAAAAGTATGTAAGGCTAAATCATGAGATTGTAGGCTGTGGAGTGGATAGTTTTTGTGTAGCTTGCCAGGGACACCAGGAAAAAGACTTCACTGGAAGATGCCTTAGCTATTGCATAGACCCAATGGAAAAGTATAGATGGACATTATTTTAGATACACAGATTGTTGGGGTGGGGGGAATCCAAAAAAAAAAGAGGCATTCGGTATTAATATGCCAAAAAGGATTAGTTCATGTCTTCAGTAAAAGTTCCTTTACAAACACACAATATAAAGTGATAATAAAACCATGTAATGTCTTCACATATTCCAAACGATTTGCTGAAATCTTTAATCTTGCCAATAGATTGTCAAAGTTGGCACAGAATGATCTAGTAATAGATTGTCCTTACGGCTATCACTCAAGGCAGGATATAGTCTTTACCTTCATCGGCTTGTTCCATTCCACTCCTGCTACTAATGTTTAGTGACACAGTTACACTGTACTAATAATGACCCCCTTTGGGGATTTTCTGAGTGCTTGTTGGTCATTGCTGAGGTGTAATCAATAAATCTGCCAGCCAGGCTTTTAATGTTGTGTTTTCTCTTGGAATTAAATGAACACAACTATTACTGATTTTTGATGGAGTCTCCTTACTAGAGCGAGTCACCCCACACGGGAATATTCCCAGCAACATTGATCCGCCGAGCAGTGTCAAAAAAATAAAAATCAAACAACACAAAGACAAATGTACCTGTAAGATATGTGGTCAGAATGTCTTATAAACACAAGAGACTAAAGACAAGAGTCATTGGGTAAAAAAAAACTGCTAACTTATGTTTGAGCTTTAATATTTTATAAACTACATGATGGCAAGGGTTTAATCATTTACCTTTACATGTATCCAATCCCCAACATGGTGATAAAAATAAACTATCGAAGGCTTGGTTTATTTAAGGAATAGAGGCTGTTCACGTAGCAAAGTGAACTACCCTTTGCTAGGAATATTTTATTTAGCTACACAAACGGGGTGAAGCTCTGCTGACCTAATCTAATCAATCATGTTCAAACATAAATCATGTTTTTTTACATTTCCTTGTGTCATTGGGTATTCTTTGCAAAATACATTTTTACCACACTCACTAAGCTCAGTCAAATATCCCGTGTATAGTAATAATTCACTTTTCTATGGGGATCACCTAAATTATATAAGGAGGTTAACTTTATAGAGTTTAATACCCCTTTGAAATTGCAGTAGTTGCTTGGAAATTCTAGTTTTCAAGTTCTGAGTGGGGAAGAGTGACAATTTCTAGTAAGTTTTATGACCTCCAGCAACCCCATGAAGAAGATAATTCTTATGTTTTTAGAATGATTTTTAGAATGTTTTAGAATGTTTAACCCATTGAAGACAGCCCATGTCCTAATCAACAGTTCAAAACCCTGAACAGGAGGGTCCAAAGGAACCCCAAAACATGTTGTCTTGACCGTTGTCTTTCAATAATATGTGTGAGCTCTTCTTCAACATCTTGTAATTCTTTAATGACCAAGACAAACTGCAGTTGTTTCTTTTAGCATATCAAATCACAGCTTGCTCCAGAAGTTAATGAATGTCTAGACTTATTAAATTTTTTTTTTTTTTGCTTTGATTGTTTAATAACTTACAGTGAGGATTTTTTTACAGTAACATTCATTAAAATAATTTACCTGTTCCAATTTACATACAAATTTAACTTAAGAACTAACCTACAATTCCTATCTCACATGTAACCCTGGGACTACCAGCATATATGTGTGTGTGTGTGTGTGTGTGTGTGTATTATTTCAAATTAAAGTCCATCTAAAGCTGATATACTGGTTATACGCGGAAACTAAAGGACAAGCCAACTCACCATTTTTCTAATACTGAGATAGCATATATATTTATAATAAAGGAATATATCCTTTATATGAAACTAATGCAGCAACAATAATAAAAAAATACAATTACAGCCAAACAGAAAGCTACTTTATTTTATATTTGTCCTCCTTCGCCTTCCATCTATCTAGAAGCACTAAAATATATTTATTGATTTTCATAACTTTTGGTAAAGAAGAACAAATCTCTGTTGATACATACTGCCTATTCAATGCTTAGACTGTGCTTAAAGGCTTGTAGAAGGAGTAGTTTAAATTAAAGAAAATGAGTTGTTTATCTATCTCTGAACCGGGGCGCTACTTAATAAAATTTGGATTCACTCTGTAATCCTTTCCAACCTGAAAGCAATAACAGTCAATAAGAGAGTGGAGACAGATTTACAGACTATATACCATGGTATTTATCATATATTTCAGTAGATGATGTTATATATCTTCTGTTAATATGAGCTGAACAGCTGTACCTCTGAAAGATATTATTTATATAATACTTCTCTCTGCTAATTTAGAAGGCAAGGTGAAATGTATGATTTTTTTTTTTTTTCATTTCAGTGTGTTCTTGTGTGTTTTTTTTTTTCTAATTTTTTAGCTTTGATTAAAGTGGGAACAGTTAAAATCCATGTCAGTTTTTTATCTCTATGTTCCATCTAAGAGATTTTTTAGCATGATTAAGGACCATTTCAGATCACAGAGCCACACCATTCTGCTGTGGGTTCAACGTTGGTTCCAAATTCTCCAATTCAAGTGAATAGAAGTGGTAGAGAATCATTTTTTGAATGCAGTTCAGGTGGCTGTGGCAGGTTCCAGCACGGTTCCTAAAAGTAACTTGTCACTTTTTGCTGCCCTGTCACTGTTTGAAGATTCAAATCGCAGCCACGTGCAAACTGGTTACCTGTGGTGTTTGTTGCCCATGGGCACACAGCATACTGTTGCTATATGCCCATGATTATCCAATTGTGCTTTTTTTCATCACAGCCTTGTAAGCCCCCTAGGGCTATATTCAAACAAGTAGTGAGGTTGTGGTGTGGTTACTGCTTTCTCATGCTACTAAACCATTTCCAATCTACTAGATTGTAAGCTCTTCGGGGCAGGGTCCTCTCCTCCTGTATCACTGTCTGTATTAGTCTGTCATTTGCAACCCCTATTTAATGTACAGCGCTGCATAATATGTTGGCGCTATATAAATCCTGTTTATTAATAAAAATAATAATAATAATTTGGGATGCCACTTGTAGTGTCTCACCTGCAGCAACCCAATAAAGAGTTACCGGGTATGATAGTGAGCAGTTCTGTACCACTTACTGCTGCCTACTGTCAAATGGTCTTGGCTTCTGAGGTCTGAAGATTGACTAAGTTTCTAACACATAGAACTTAATTTATTAAAGCTCTCCAAGGCTGTAGAAGATACACTTTCATCAGTGAAGCTGGGTGATCCAGCAAACTTGGAATGGATTTCTTCAAAGTAATTTGCTATTTGCTAGCAAATGTTTTGAATCCTGGATCAGATCCATTCCAGGTTTGCTGAATCAACCAGTTTCACTGAAGAAAATGTATCCTCTCCAGCCTTGGAGAACTTTAATAAATCAGGTCTATAGACCCCAGGAATGCTTTAGAGAGAGGCGTAGAGATTACATACATCTCAAACCCAGAAGCTTGGTTTTATAGGGTGATCAGGATAACAGACAGTCACAGGTGTATGCTTGACCAATTTTCTTTGTATGACCCCTACAATACAAACAAAAACCATGCATTTGCACGGTACTGAGAAGCAGCTTTAATGATCAGTTTCAGAATGGTGATGTTTAACAAAGAACCCAGAGATAGAGTGGAGGACTTGAACTCTCCTGAACTCTGTTCTCTGAGATTAGCTGTCATTTATTTGATGAGACTGCCCTGTGATTCTTCACTGCAGTCTCTGGACAAAAGGTTGGACTTCAGACACTATTAAGTGGTAAAATAGATACTGAATGACATCAGAGTGCTTACGCCATTATTTGCTGTGTTGTTCAAACCGTTACAAAAGCTGGCTGCAGGTAGGTTTACCTTCATAAGGAAAAAATGAAAATTACTAGTAAATATATATATGGTCATCAGCAATTTTGGGGAGTAGGTTCATTTTCTGTAACTGTTTTTAGCATACAAAGAGTCACATTTCTTTCATTACTGATTTCCTTTAAAACAAATAGTTTCTGTATTCAAATAATTGTTCATGTTCAGAATATATGATATATGTGATTGCGTGTATTGAAAGCTGCCCTTGTTTATTAAAGTGCAGGAGAAAATACACTATCATCAGTGAGGCTGGGTGATCCGGCAAACTTGGAATGGATTACATAATAGTCACTTGCTATTTCCAAGCAAATGTTTTCAATCCTGGACTAGATCCATTCCAGGTTTGCTGGATCACCCAGCTTCACCGTTGAAAGTGTATCCTCTGCAGCCTTGGAGAGCTTTAATAAATTAGGCCCAATAATGTGATTTGAGAACTTATTAATACTCATGATGGCAAATCCATGCACATGTATAAATGTCCAGGGGAGCTTGCAATCAGGTTGCAATCAGTTCATCTGAATTTTTTGGTAGCACATGACAAGCCAATGGGTTTGGATGCAGTCAGCCTCACTCTTAAAAGGACATGGATGACTTGCTCACAAGCCTTTCAATGCCAGGTATTTTGTGGTTCATTAAAATGTGCATGTAGACACCCAAAACATTTAAAAAAAGAGCAAGCACCAGGCAGGCAGGTTACTTTTGTGAATAAACAATTGAAATACATCACAGAAAACTCTTTTACCTGACTGTATTATTAATAATGTGCCAGACAGCACAACCAGATCTACAATTTCCAACCCAGCATCAGTGATCACCCTCCCTACTGAAAAGGTTGCCTTCTTGTTTTGTCTAGAGGATGATGAATAAGGTAATAAATAGGGATGAGTGAGCGAAATTTTAAAATTTCAATCTCGCGGCTAATCGGGCCTTGTGATTTGCCACAAGGTTGTGTTCCCCCCAAACTCAGATGTTCTTGCAATAGAGAATCTCCATTGAGAGTTCATCTGGAGTTCGCTTGCAGTCACAGCTGATTGGAGGCACTCGCGTGCCTCCAATCAGCTGTGACCGCAGGTTCCCACACCCCCCAGGCTTATCAATGATAAGTACAGCCCGGTGACCGTTGGAACTGAACTCAGATGAAATCTCAATGGAGAAACTCCATTGAGAGTTCATCTGGAGTTCGCCTGCAGTCACAGCTGTAACCGCAGGTTCCCACGTTCCCTGGGCTGTACTTATCAATGATAAGTATAGCCCAGAGGTTTGAGAACCTGCACTTCAATGGAATTGGCTAAATCAGTTCGCCGAAATTTCGTGGACCCATCGGAAGTTCGGGTAAATTTTCACAAGAATGTCAGAGAAATTCTCGCTCATCCCTTGTAATACATTTGTATCCTATTCTGTGCTCAACAAAATCTGGCTGCCAAAGAATGTGGCTGCTCCAGAATGTGAACGATCCCTCAATGTCATCATGAACAATGCAAAACCTTTGGTAGAACACTGAGGGGAGCGCCCTTCCACCTTTCAGGGGATTGGCAGAGGAAAAGAGTGCCACTAGCCGACTATAGAAAGAGGAATAAGGTATAAGTATATTACCATATACATTGTCCCCCAGGCAAAACAACTGGAATTGGAGGAGGTCCATGTTTGTAAGTAGGGGGTAACACCATGTGTTATTGCGTAGGGCGATACCAGCTTTACTTATTCCTCTTTAATGATTCTTGGTTTATTGGCCGCTGGTTGTTAAACTGATATTTTAGCAAATTCGCCCAATGGCAAAAGAATCAAAACCATGCAATAATTTTATCTCTTACTCTTACCCAAAACAATGTGACATTGTTGTTGTTCTCCTTTCTCTAGAATAGCCTTTCTAAACCTTTTTAACAGGGGGGAACCCTTGAAATGAATTTCATTTCTTATGGATCCTCTGGTTTTTTTCTTATATTCACAGCTCACCATACATTGCTGTGGTAGCCAGTGGAAAGAATGTCACCCTTACAGATAGGCCCTTAAAAGATTTATTCTATTGAGTTTTACCCCCTACTTCATTTGAGTGGTCTGGCGAAACTGTAGTCTGGACTGATCATAAAATCTACATGGACAAACACTAGAATGATCATAATTTACATTGCTTGATTACTGCTGAAAAAAAAGTTTGTCTAGAAAAACCCTTGCTGTAAAACTGTTATTCTATGTAATGGTTAGGAATTCAGAAAATTGTACTAGCTCTTATTTTAAAAACTCTCCAAGATCTTGCGGAATGGCAGTTCTTAAAATGTATTTAATATAGTGAGTTGACTAAAACGGTGTTGGAATGGCTCTTACAGAATCATCATTTATCACTAAAAAACCTTTGCCAAACTTAAAATGACAAGAAAAATTATAGCTTGTCCTTACAAGGACCTTTCTAGTGCTAGTTTTTTTATTGGCAGAAAGTGCAGGACTGTCAAGATTAGAACACTCAGTGATCACTGTTCAAGCTGCAGTGGTAAAAGAAATAGCATTGTTTCATGTTTCGTGAACAATAAATAGGATTTTACATGTAAGTAAACCACCTCCCTTTTTTCACCTGCCTTAAGCAGCAAAATAAAAGTTTACAAGGACATCAAGATCTGGGTTGGATCTTAATTGTGCCAGCTATTGCTGTCTGTGCTGTATCTATGAAGGAGCAGCTTTGTCACCCTGGGACAGGATGTCTCTTGCCTCGCCTATATAGGAGTGAACAACAGTTCTTCCCAATTGGTCATTCAGCAATCCGCCATGAGAGTAGCATGATCGTTCATTTCATCATCATCTCAACAGTTATCTGACATGGGTCACTTAACTGAATAGATTCCATAAAGATTGTTTCCAGCAACAAATCCCTGATGTCCATTGGGCTTTGTAACACAGCTTGAGATAATGGTGTATTTCTTGTATGATCAACAGATATAGCAAAAAGTTTTCAATGGTAATATAGCAAAATTCTTTCAATGGTATATTTAATGAACCTAATAGTATATTTAATGAAGAATTTCGTTTTTACGGCTTTTACTCCAGTATAAGTGTAAATTTGATGCCTTTATCCCAGCTGAGGAATGGGTGTGTCAGATGACTGGTTTTCCACAGTGTCCTGTGGATCAACTGAAACGTATGACACTAGTGTGTCCCTTAAAAATTTTTAGTTAATTGGATTGAACTACACCATGTGGGGGGGGGGCACAGGCTTTTTGCACACTTGTTTATTTTGGATCCTAATGTATCTGCTAAAAGCCTTAGCTTCTACACACAGCAAAGTTCAGATTTTTATATATGATCAAGAAACAAATATAATCTAAAACTATCTTTCTCCAATGATGTGCAGCAATTTAAATGGAGAGGAAGGTTGGAGATACTTTCTAATGTCTGGTATTAAGCCCATATGTTAGTGTAATCTTTTATGTAGTAAATTTTTTCTCTTTGGATATAAATTTCAGCTTTGCAGCTAAATTCACGTGTGTATGCTGGTATTTTATTTTTTATTTTTTGTAAGATACTTGAGAGTTAAACAGCCTTAAGGTTTTTGATATCTCTTAGGAACTTTGCTGATTAGATCTCTTTGCTTGAGTTCCCATCTCTGCACAGCAGCCACAACCATTAGAAGAGGTTCCCACTCTCCCTGCTGGATTTAAATGTATCCATAATATAAATGTATAATATTTTAAGGACGATGAGAAGCATGGGGACACCTTAGAGTGGGTTTGAAATTTACCAGATTCCCAAGTGGGCTGAAAATGTCACTACTAGAGTCTTTGTGATAGACTAGAAGTTAAGGAATGATTTAAAGTACAACTAAGCTTAAAAAAAAGAGTTTGCAAGCAGGCAGGTTTATTTGCTGAAGGGACATGCATTGCCCACTCTGCAATAAAATGAACATAGGCCCATTTCATACCTAGAGTCGAAACCTGCTATGTTGGCTTCTCCCAAAGGCAGCAGACTGCACCACAGGTAAACTCTTTTGTGTGCAGTTCTTCCTTTAAAGCACGAAACTGCAACCACAGTACCAAAAGCAACTTGTCGCTTTTTGGAATCACACCTTAGCAGCGGGCACAAAATAGTTTACAACATCTGACATTTACCTAAATGGCAGCGCTTACGACTGCCCGTAAGGTCCTTACCCGTTGGTGTGCAGTTTTTGGAGTACACTCCAAAGTACTCTCCTTTCCCATTGTGAGCACCAGAATGTTCACTTTTCCAGGTTCAGGATGTTCAGCCATCTTGATTGTCTGGGTCAGAACGACATAACTTCAGCGCATATGTGCAAGAGTTTATACATTCCTTCCAGTTGGGTATGTCAGTTAGGGTTACATCACAGAAAGTATCGCAAACAGATAGATCATTTTGTTTTATTTTGAAAAAGGGCATCATCTGTCCCTTCTGCAATAAAAAACTTGCCTACTTACTGTTTTTTACTTTTAAAGTATAGCTTTAAGGCACCAGACTTCATATATAAATGAATGTTCACTTCTGGGTACACAGACCTTTTATTAAGTATGCAAAACACTGACAAAAAAAACCTTTTACATTCCCATTTTCTAATAAAACACAAGGACAGTCTGTTAAATTCCCTGTTATTAGCAGTTGTTCTAAACAATGACACATAACAAGATTTATATCAGTTCTGCTCTGTACATTTTTGTTAATATAATTAAAAAAAGAAAAATGTAATTTTGCGAATTCTGAAACAAATGTGCTGTGTAGACAGCTTAAATCCTGCAAGTGTCATCATCATTTTCAGTTTATGACATTTCCATCTTCTCAATCAGTGATCCTATTAGTTACTAATGCTTAGCTAAAAACAATTCACTGCTCTAGCTGGTGTAAAACAGAGATAAGACATATTTTGACTTTACACTGAAGCAATGCTCAGGGAAAATGCTGCGATGAAATCAGAGCAGCCGAAGCTATTAAATGTTCTGCGAAAAAATTGCTGGACTATTTCTACAAATCGAAAGACTAAAAGAAAAAATAAATCCCCCAGATTGTCACAAAACTTTACTTTTAATTAAAGGGTCTTTTTTTTTTTAATGGTCAATAAAATAATTTGTCATTAAAACACTTTTCCAATGGATTTCACCAATATATGTAACTATCTTGGCTATCTGACCTACAGGCAGGTTTGTACATTTTTTCCACATAATATTCTTGCTTCTGACCCTCTTCATCCCTCCTAATAAAGTAATCTCACTGCAAAAAGTTCAGGCTAGTAATTAGTATCTTCTCTGATCCAAAATTGGAAGGAGGGAAGTTAGGAGAAAAAATGTAACAAAGGTAGGTCTGAGGGTTACCCTAAATAGATGTCTAGTCTAGCAAATTGTATCTATAAGAAATATAGTTTTTGAAGATAGCCATTTATATCACTTGCAATCTAATTATGATATGCTATATACATTATTTGGTTGTAAAGTAATAAGGCAGTCATAGCAGGTTCAGAGCCCTACCAGGAACACTTTGCCAGCTGTTTGGCTTCCCAAACCGCAAATCTAGTTCCTAAAGAACCAGCATTTGCAGATTTGAGTACTGAATTGCTCACTGCCAGCACTTTTCATTCTCTGTTGGGTTCAGAATATGGTATCTCCCCCACGGCAATGGTTTAGTACATGAGAAAATGGTACCCATACTGAATCCACACTAGCAGTCTGAGCATATCCTTATTCTTATTTTTAAACCCAAGCTTTTAGTTCCAGAATATAAAGAGAATGTCTTGTCCCCTCTTACTTCTATATTATTGCATTGATGTGAAGAATATCCCTGATGGGAAGAGACAGGGAGCCACTACAAAGTTGAGATTCTGCCAATAGTGCATAGCAGCCTACTCAGCATACTATTGCAGAAAAAGAGTTAAGCACACATCCTATAGATGATATATTCTACCTTGCTACTACTGGGTGAATGAGCGATATGTCATATTGCTAACCTACACATGGCCAGCTTGAATGTGTAAAGAAAATGAAAATATATTTGATACCTTATCCCCTTCCTATTGTGTGATACTTTCCCCACCTCCTAGATTGTAAGCTCTTCGGGGCAGGGTCCTCTCCTCCTCCTGTGTCACTATCTGTATCTGTCGGTCATTTGCAACCCCTATTTAATGTACAGCGCTGCATAATATGTTGTCGCTATATAAATCCTGTTTATTATTAATAATAATGAAAATAATAATATTACTAACATCTAGAGAACTAAGTATTCATAAACATTTTTGAAAAAAATATATTTTTATGTCATAAAATGGACCTTTTATTTAGATGAAAGGTTTTCTTATGCCTTCTCTTCCTTGAGTCATTTATATGAAAGTCAAAAACATAGCTGTAAAGGGTAAAGTTAGAATTATACTTACCCCCTCCTTCCACCAGCAGCACATAGGCTGATGGCACCTTCCTATGCAGAATAGGCAAAGTTTTGCAAGAACATCTTTCATTAGACTTAAGTGTCTCTATCAAGATTCCATCTTTTCTGTGTTCCCAGAACTATACTTGGATGGACAGTGACAGTATACTAATAGGTAATCATAACTTTATTCTTGCTGAGAAGGGAAGGGGCTTTCATTCAGCATTAGTGGAACTTCCAGTTTAGGAATTTCTTTTGAACATGATTCCCTTTCCTACTTAAAAACTTTTTAAATGCTTTAGCTAACCTTCCTTACCAATTCAACTACAATATGAATTAAACATCCACTCTCCTGCTACTATCTATAGCTAATTCAATACAAAATATTACTTACTGGACCATATGGAGGAAAGGAATATGCAGTTGTGCACATAACAACAATGTATTAAAATTTTTTTGATAATGTATTATCAAAAGAATATTCTTTCAAGGATCAACAAGAAAACACAAAAGTAATGCATGTAGAATATTATTATTACACAGTATGTTTTAGCGCCGACAGATTACACAACGTTTTCTAAGTCCATAGTCGTGTCACTGGCTGTCCCTCAAAGGGGCTCACAATGTAATGTCCCTACCATAGTCATATGTCTTTAATACAGTCTAAAGTTAATTTTGGGAGAGAAGCCAATAAAGTATTATAAATTAAAAGCAGGAAAACCATTGGTATGCTACATATGTGGGTATTGTTTTGATGTGAAAAGTACTTTTGGTAACCCATGGTGCCCTTTCATGATTTTTATATGGAGTTCAATTAATTTGTAATCTCCACCCAATCCCTATAGTCAGGTTCTACAACATTTACAAAAGCTTTCTGATTAAAGACAATACTCTCGAATGTGGTGGGAAATTGTGCAGAACCCAACCCAGGCTCTTTATTACTATAGCTTAGAATTGTTGTCATATAGAAGTTTTATAAAACATTATTTATGCAAAAGTGATCTCTATTTGGTGGTAAAACAATATAAATAGGACGTATAAGTATACAAACTAAAGAGTTGAATTCCCCCAATGCTTTCCATTGCCAACGCTTTGATATGGATATCTTGTGTTTTTACTCTTCAATAGTTAATATTTTTGCCCAAAATCTGTTGTATTTTAAGTAGTGTATAGTGCTTGGGGAAAGCAGCCAACATTGATGTATGATATCCATGCCATCATGCATTGGCCTATATATCTCTTTTTTCAACATGTGTAATTATTTTTAGTAGCAGAAATAAAAAGAGCAAGGCCGTACTAGAGGCTACATTTCTGCACTCGTTTTGACTTATGGGTTTTACTGAAACCAATAGCATGATACAAGATTTCATAAATCACTCTTCGCCACTTCTGATACAGAATTAATGGTAGCCGAATCAAAAAGAAAGCACAGTGGATGGTAACTAATCTCTACCATATATTACATGTAACAAAATATTAGCATAAGAAACAATACCTCGGAGCAATAAGCTATAATTAGTTGCCGCGCTGTGTTTTATCTCTTGATATAACAAGAGCTATTAGAATTAGACATGGTAAATCATCCCGGTCGTAATGAGTCATGCGTACGTTTCAGAGTCCCAGCCTACAAATGCGAGATTAATTAAAGGTAGACAAATAGCTTATTTTACTGGATTGGGGTCTTTGCTTTCACATGATTTTGTAGGAAGATCGGTTTCTGCGAAACCTCCTTGTAAAGCTACACCGAGGATCCACTTATAAGCAATGAAGAGTGATTTTAGAGCTAAAAAGGGCCACATTTTCAGTCTGATTTTTACACATTGGGGTTGATTTTCTAAAGGAGTTAGAATGGTCACTCAGCAAAGGGAATTATCACTCTGCAAGGAACGGGCCACTTAGCTTAGTCAATGTGGTAAATCTTTAATTTGCAAAGAATAATCAGCCCAATCAGGTCCAAGGAGAGTATAAAAAAATGATTTTTCTTGTACATGATTGAAAGGTTGAAATCAGCAAAGCTAAGATAAATGAATGCAGATGGCTGTGTTCTTTTTTTATTTATACCTGTTGATTCTGCCAGTAACACAATTCTGCCCCTCTCCCATTGTGCAAAATTAGATCTCAGAGTAAGCTAAGAACAATGTAAATGATTACAATAAGTAAAGGTAAATTGGAAGAATTTTCTTAGAGACATTTAAAAAAATCACTGGGGTCAGTGGCTACTTAGGTAATAAAAAGAGTTGCTTAGCTGACCCCACAATGCTGATCCTGACAAATTACATCAGTTTCTGACCTATTTAGAAACCATCAGGTGAGAAAAAATCTATCAAATAACTAAAGAAACTCTGGGGTTCCACAAAACCCTGATTGAGAAAGAGTTCCCTAGAACTCTGTCATCACTGATGCACACTGAAACCCTATCATTGATCTTTGTCCGGACTTTGTGTATGTATGTATAAATAAATAAGTACCATATTGGAGTTTAGGCATTTCACTTACCATGGTGAATTATCACCTTGCAATAATAATATAATAAAATTATGGATAATGGATAATTTATTTAGCTGACTGAATATGGGGAAAATTCACTTTGCAAAGAAATGTAAAAAGAGAATTTGTCATTGCATGTGTTTGAGTAGGTAATCAGCATAGCTTTGTCCTTTAAATATCCCTTGCAAAGAGATAATTCACTTTGCTTTTTGAACAGCCCATAGTCGATTGAAAATCAACCACATTGTGCAGAAGTAGAAAAGGCAATTTAATAGGTCTTCGTTCACTTCTGCGGCTATAGCTACTGTGGAGAAACTAATCCTTAAAAGTCTCAGATTAACTTATCTTTGCTTTTTTCCTATTACTTCTATTTGCATCAAAGTTATAGCTACCTGCTAGCCTTTTAATACAGACACTCAGTGTTTCTAAGCTGTTGGAAAGTGACTGAAACAGGAGATATTGTGTAAAAAAGATCTTTAAGAATGTACTACTTTATGGTGTATGCAGCTAGAGAGGTCAGGGATGACTTGTTTTAAACTTCTTTGACTGCTTGTTAAAATGGGTACTTTATTGTTCATAGTCTGAACTAGTGTTTCTCTGTCTTTTAAATAAGGGGGAACCTCTTGAAATAACTTTTAGGTCTTAGGGAACTCCTGTTATAATTACTACAGCTCACAGTAAAAGAGCATTGTGGTTAGCAGGAAGAATGCTTCTTACATTGCTGGCCAGAGAGAAGGATGTCACCCTTACAGATAGCCAAAAAGATCATTGGTGTCACTTAAACTGACCTGGGAGGCAAAAACAGCTCAATGCTTATAAAACCCCTCTGGAGGAACCAGACAATGTGATTTTCAAATATTTAAAACACATGTAATGCACCTCTACAAAGTATTTTCAAGTTGTTAAAACATAAAGTACCTACCCTATCCAATGACCAATGCAGGTTGAAATTTTCACAGGTTTCTAACATATACAAGCACAGAATGTTACTTGTATAATTGAGTTGACATTTGAGACCAAATTAATGTAATGAGATGCTACTGAGCTTTATATGTTTAGATACATTGGTAAGCATGGGATAAATATATGATAATATACTGACCTCTAATTACTGTAACCTTTAATCCTCATTATCCCATAACATATGGCTGCACCATTTGCTTTTAAAACTATTAGCAGACCAACTGTGTAATCACCCTGATGTTGTATGACCAAAGCACCATGTCTGGTGCAAAAGGCATGTCATAATACTGTAAATAATTGTATTAGGTGGAGTATAAAAAAAGTATCCCACTACAAGTAGACGTGTTCAATAAACTCTACAGAAGTGATAATGGTGCTGTTGACTGTTGTGGTAAAGATAGTTTGTTTTTCTTTTACGTAATTACAATGCTAATTGAAATACATGCACGTAAACCAACTTACATGATGCTTAAATCTCAATAATGTAAGACCTACCTAATGTAATGAGTAATCACCAAAGGTGTACATTACAATACACACAGGAAACAGTTTATGAAACACTTTATTCTTCTAGTCACCTAATAACAATAGACCAACAAGAGAGCATCTTGTATCATCATAGCCAATAAACTGGGCCCTTCCTTATGCAGCATAGGTTCTCCCCTTTAGACTGCTTTGAAATAAATACTTGTAGAAAGTACTCACTTTTACTCTTTCTTCCTACAAGCATCCTCTACTAGGCCTTCTTTGTTTCTCATTTGTTCTCAAACACTTTAATCCCAATAGTAGGTAACATGGGTAGCAGGTTAACTAGTGAATTTGACATTTACTGAAACATTTCCCGGAAGAAAATCAATTAATTCCATTGAAACTCATGGACCTGGGAAACTCCCTACCAGAGAATGTTTTGATGAAATGTTAGATTCACTGCTTTATAAATAGTTTCTACTGATTTTGAATGCAGAGAAAATAATTATGCAAGGGAGTTGAACATGAATCACAAGTATCTTTTTACTTTACCTGGTTCTTTCCTGCATTGTCAAAAACAAAGCTTAAGTTCCACCAATGTCACTGAGTTCAAAAACATCCTTTCATCCCTAACTTTTATAGGACTTATGAGTATATGAAACCCCTGAAAAGTTACATCAAATATTTTTTTATAATGTTTCCTGCAAAGAGCTGCAATAAATGAAATCCGTGGCCAGCCAAATCTTTGTCTCTTAGTTTTAAATCAAATGAAGGATTACAGCTTCTTTTAAAACTTTTACTGCCCCTGCTCCATTTCTCTATGAAGATTTCCCCTTTTTCCTGCCTCGATGACAAAAATTTACCAGACAGGAAGTGAAGGGAACTGTAACACAGACAGAAATATTTTTCTTAAGTATAATAGTGAAAGGTTAGAATTTGTATTTTTGTCTTTGTTGTAGATTTTCCTTCACTTACCATGTCTTCAATCATTTGACTGTTGGGCAAATTTCCCTAATAGAGCCCCATATGATAGTTTTGGCTTAACATATACTTTACATTGATGTGATCTATTTCTAACACACAACATTTACAAAAAAATTACAAAATGTTCACACTGGGTTTATTAGGAAAATGTGTGAAACAGCTTTGACCCATGATTCTTACATTATTCTAATTAAAGACAATATACAAATGTGTACAATTTGGGTAAAAATTTGTAGAATCTTGAATGAATACTACGGTTTTCACAGCAGTCCTTTTTTAAAATGTATATTCTCTTAGGCATGTAAAATCTCCTGTTTTCTGTCTTTTGTATTTATAATTCTGTGGCTTTTTTTCTCAGCCATTCCTATTTCTTTAATGATTGCATTATTTTAATGGCATTTTCCTTTTAATGAACTGTGTGATGTTCTCTCTTCAACACACCAGACTACAGTTATTTAGAATAACAGATTATTATTTTATAATACAGTATATAACTCAATAATCATCCAAATTATACTCTAATTTTTTGTAAACTTTCAGAATGTCTGCTATTCTTTTGGTACTAGTGAATCAAGGGCAATGATAATGTTTTAATTAAGCTTAATTATATTTTGGACTGTATAATTATGACTAATATTATTGCCGTGGACCCAGCTTTGTAAGTGGTTTTTCCACCCAGTATGTAAATGTAAAGAGTTTATCATTTCTGTTAAAGTATAAAAGAAAACTTTTCTGAAAAATATTTTACATATCCACATGAAAAGCAATGAACTAAATGGAAACTTTTTAATAGGTATGTGTTAATCTTTAAAAACTTTGCAAGTATTCACATGGGATGGTCAGACATGCGCACTACATACTCAAGTTCTGTTTTCTAAATGTACGTTCCGTATCACCTTATCTCAATGCAAGTCTACCAACAGGGCAAGTTATGTCTAATTAAAGTTACAGACTTTATACAGTGCCATTGGGTAAAACACCTATGGGAAATAATGCTTTGTTTTATTTAACTGTTTTTAAAATGTGGAGGAAAGGTATACCTGGAATTCAGCTTTCAGACTTTGTAAAATTCCACCTATGCACGTGGCCAAAACGCAACAATACTTGGTCTCTTTGAGTAGAATCAAACTAATTTATTAAAGCTCTCCAAGGCTGGAGAGGATATACTATCCTCTGTAAAGCTGGGTGATACAGCAAACTTGGAATAGATTTCATAAAAGTCATTTGCTATTTGTTAGCAAATGTTTTCAATCCTGAACCAGATCAGTTCCAGGTTTGGTGGATCACCCAGTTCCACTGATGAAAGTATATCTCCTCCAGTCCTAGAGAGCTTTGATAAATCTGGCCCAATAAATCCATCCCAACGCTTTTAACTAGGTACTAGTTTCTATTAAAAATACATATCATGAATTGGTAATGAATACATAAAGGCGTTAAATAGGATTTTCTTATACCTCCAGGAGTTAAGCTTAATAGTAAGTCAGGCATCAGCTGCTTTGTTTTCCCAATATCAGAGCGTCATAACACATGTTATAACAAACACTCAACCTAATCTATTCCCTTTATCTACGGGGTTGGGGGCGTTCACAAAAATCTCATATTTAATTGCACGGTCTATAATTCAACAGTCAATGACACGACAAGTGCCTGGATGGCAGTCATCTCTCAATGGGATTTTTGATGAGCCGTCTCCAGGGAGGACACAAGGACATCTGTGATTGAGACTATGAGCTGATGTCACAGCTGTGGTCAGTAAATAAATGGGGAAGGACACAGCCATGACTGTATAACAGAAATATTCATGTTAACCACATGTGATGTGTATGTTCTGCTGACAAAGTGGAAATATATCATTTGAAAGTTCTGTTAATCAAATCATAAGACAATGGCCCTGATTTATTAAAGTTCTCCAGGCTGGAGAGAATACACTTTCACCAATGAAGCTGGGTAATCCAGCAAACCTCTAATGGATTTCCTAAAAGTCAAGCTATTTGTTAGCAAATGTTTTCAATCCTGGACCAGATCCATTCCAGATTTGCTGGATCACCCAGCTTCACTGATGAAAGTGTAGTCTCTCCAGCCTTGGAGAACTTTAATAAATCAGGGCCAATGAGTTGAATATTTCTTCTATCAAGATAGATGTCTAATAATAAGACAATTAGATACTTATTATGAAGTGTGTTGTGTCAAGACTAGACAAAGGGGCAAAAAAAAGTTATTAGTGTACCAGTTTCAGCAAGTTTTCTGGTCTATGATTTGGAGAAAACAAATGAAAAAATAAAATGACCCCATTCACGTCCCTAACCAGTTACTTTTAAGACTATTGAAAACCAATTTTTCAGGTATGGGTGAATATGTGTAGGTGAACTCTGTAGTCTCTCTTCTCTCTTTCAAATCACATCAGCATCTTTTTACGTTATGGAGCATGCAGCAGATGAAATGAGACTCATTTCATAGCTAAGTAGTGGACGTTCTGCAGCAGAATTCACTGAAACTTAGAAAAAAAATAGGTTATTCACTCCATCATTCTGAATTATCCTATATAGAAATAAAAATGTTGAGCCTTAAATCAGAAAACGTTTAATAGTTGATCAATTTATTATTATATAACGTACAACATTTCAGATTACAACCATATAAACATTAACTGAAACATATAACCAACCCCCACTCAGGGGGCAGGTCCTCAACATGCCTTAACTCCTTCACCACACTTAACATGGGATCTGCGATTCAAATTGATATATCTAAACGGCCCCCAGGTGCCACTCCATCGCCTCGGGAACTATATAAATCATGCATACCAGTTTTGGAGACCCTATACCAAAGATGGCTCTCTACACTCCATCACTTTACCACTTAGCTACACAACACCCTGTCTTCGAGGACCTCACACCGCCCACCCCTCGATGTCCCCAATCCACCCAAACACAGAGTCGGCTGGCAGGAATCTTTTCTCTAGCTGTCCAAAAATTTGACCTCAGCCCCCTTTTCCCTTTTTCTTCTTTTCCACCCATGGTTTTTCTTATCTACCTATCCACATCTTCGCCCCCATCTGACCATCCCCCCCCTTTTCCTCACCTAACTTATTGGCCTTCCCCCCCACAGCCATGTTGGCCCATGCCTAGCTCCCCTCTCACAGGGCTTTGGCCTTCACTTTCCAGGAATACCTTGTTCCAACACTCTTTGGTGACACTTCCCATGACAGCCTGGGTTTGCCTGTTGAGGCCACAACTTGCATATATGTCAACGCAGTATGCACATTGTACAGCATGGACTATGAAGCCTGTATTTTAAAGTCAATGTACAATAAACTATAATTTAATGACACTTAGTTTGCTAAAGCTCACTGTGTCTTAAATAAGGGTCATTGTTCTCAATCTATTACTGGGACCTCTATGGCAGGATCACTAGGTATTATATTGATGAGAGCTGCACACTTACCAACATTGTAAATTACTTTGGAAATCACATGAACATTTTAATGCTTATATGAGATTATAGTTATTAGATTTAAGTATACTTTAAGTACTTCTCCACAGTCACCTTTACAAATAAAGCAATTAATGCTGTATAATATACAATTTTTAATCCAGGTACGCCTGTGTTGGCATATCTTTAGCTGCTTGAGTGATTATTGTTTAGGAAACCTTGTATTAGGTCATAGTCATCCTTGCTACTCCATGAGAATATGTTTAGGTTTTCTATTGATCTGACTGCAAACATGAATCGTTTTTAATAAGACCTGATTGGCGAAATAACATACGTACAATAATAAATAACACTTTTTTGCCTAGGGCTACATTGTCAGATTTGCCTTTTTACACTACAGCAGTTATTCAGTTTACCACCAGATCATCTATATTATAATGAGCATATGCAAATAATTGCAGCTGCACTGAATTTGTACAAAGCTCCTATTGTAACAAGAGGGCCAAGATTATCCTCAGAGACATTGTATGGCTCACAGGCTATTGTAAAGCTGCCATCCAGGAGACTGATGTGGTTTGCCCTTCATAAACTACTCAGATCACTGTGAATGTCACCTCTCTTCACACCCAGCCTCAATCTGTCTGCTGCGGAATTTTATTCCGCTCTGTGTCTGCACTGCTCTTTTGACTGAAGCATTATTTTTTCTAATATACTTATGTACACATAGTTAAAGTACATTGATTTTGACTGTGTGGAAAAATACAGCAAAATGACAATGCATAGCTGCCAGTTCCCTCTGATATCCCCTGCCAATTCCAGGCTTTCACGATTTCTTTGTGGAAATTCCAGTTTCTGGAAACATCTGTCATACTGAATATTGATCACTTCTATAATAAAATTTCTGTTATAGTTTTACTTTGAGTTATTTAGTTACTGATCAAAAAGTAGAGAATGGTTGTAAGTAGTTTCTTAGCTTAAAGTCCAACCAAACCTAAAAAGTATACTTTTGGAAATTAACTTTACCATTGTGTAGCTGTGCTTCTATCATCACAGCCTTGACACATTTTAGGTCTTACAATTATTCACCACTTACTGTGAACTACAAGTCTTGCCCCCTCATGTAGACATATGCTTTCCACTGTATTACAGGAATGCTGAGAAATGTAGCCTGGTATCTATTGTTCTTCCTACTTTAGCAGTTACACTGTCACATCTGATTACCCATCCCACCAGCTAAGGAAATGGGAGGAAATTAGATGAAATGCAGTGTGTAAGCACATTTGTTTTGTTTTACTTTACAATAGATTTCTCTGTTTGTATCCTCTCTTATGTTTATTAGATTTTGCCTTGCTTAAATTTGGGTTTAGTTGGGCTTTAAGGATATGTAGGGACAGCTTTGAACTTGGCATCCGTTTGAAATAGGTTTGTGATGCTTCTGAATTCATTCAGAAATAATGGACAGTTGCATTTAAACTTCAGTTGACCCTCTTCTGACCTGCATTTGGCCTGTATGGAAATAGAAATCCTTGTAACTGGTACAAAAATCCATCAAGACACAGCCCTAAAGTTATTCTTTTAGTATAGTTTACCTCCAACCCAATCCATCTCTCCATATCAAGTTGGTCATATATGTATAGTTATGTGACACAATGGGTTTCAATTTTTGCTGCACTAGGGAAACTTGGGAAGTAGTACACCTCTAGAGGGATGATAGGAGACCTTCTACATTTTGTGATTCATTGAAAATTTAAAACGTTCATTTGTAACTCTTAATCATGTACAAGTAGAATAAAATAAACGTTTTTTTTTATTTTTGGACATGAATGATTAATCCAAATTACAACTTTACCTTAATTATTACATTAAGTCAACAACCTCTATTTCTTTAGGTTAATACCGTAGTTACATAGTAGGTTAGGTTGAAAAAAGACACAAGGTCAACCACTATGGAAATGAACATATCCCAGATATAAAACCCCATAAGACATAGTTGGTGCAGAGGAAGGTAAAAAAAAACCCTGGTACAATTTGCTACAACAGGGGAAAAAATCCTTCCTGATTCCATGAGGCATTCAGGTGATCCCTGGATCAACAGTCTCTGTTATCTTTACTTTAAAGCCTTATTACCCAGTACACAGTAAATGTTCACTTTGTGAGTCCACTAGTGAATACGGTGACACTGTATTCAATTTAAACATCCAATCAATTTAAAATCCTGATTTGTTTTTCATTTAACTAACATGATTGGGAACTCAAGATAAACACAGTAACGTGAACTACTGATTTAGTAAATGAGCACTGAGTGAAGTAATTATAGGTACTGCTTTCTTAGTGAAGACAAGGCTCTCCATGGAAAACACAACATAACTGATCTCCATGAAAAAAAACATTTAGAAATAAAATATGCATTAAAAGAAGGCCATGGTGTGTCAGAAGCATTATCTACTGACATGGTACCTAAAAAACATTATCTAAATGAGGGTGTACATTCTTTTTGTTGTTCCAGTAAGAGATGATTCTATAGTATACTGCTTCTTACTATCTATTATGTGTACAGTAACGCATGCTACTAATTCATGTTCATGTTTTACACATTAAAACATTTTTTTTTGCTTTGCAGGGTACAGAAATGAAAACGGGAGCTGTACACAGAAGGGTAAGTTGCATAGAATTTTTTTTCCATTAGCAAGAAGTAGAAAATGAAATGTTAACATCCCAATATCATTTTCACAAAGCAATATTTGTATACTCTTTAGGAGTATTTAATAATCACACATTTTGTAATAGTCTGGTATGTTTCATGCATAGTTAATGCATTGTCATTTGCTGAAGGGGCTGTGCAGTATTTTCTCACAAAGCAGTGGGGTACCTGGAGCACTTGTTGATCTCCATCCAGGCACCCCAGGTCTTCTAGAGAGGATCAGAACGTCAACTGCTTCTGCTTAAAGCGGCATAGCTGCAAAGGCAAAACCCGCCATTCAATGTAACAAATACAGATACATTCTTTTGTGCTGTTATTCTTTTGGGCAGCAAAAGTATTTAAAGCTTCTTTTCTTTAGACCACATTGCAGTTGGACTGTATGTACAAAAGAAATAAAAAATGCTTTGTAAAATATTTCACTATTGGATACCCACGGCTCTCTGGATCTTTTAAATGTAGGTGAAGCACGCAGAAGTAACCAAGAGTGCTTTGGGTCACGTAACTATCGTTGAAGCAGCAAAGAATGCCCTGGCAATTTTCATTGAAACAACCAAGAGCACCCTAGGTCTTTCTCTGTAGGATGGTAATTCAAGAGTGCCCTAGGTGATTTTGCTGTAGGTTGGGTATTCAGAAGTGACCTGGGTTCTCACTATAGTTGAGGCAACCAAGACTATCCAGGTCCTTTTCTTTCTAGGATGGGCATTCAAGAGTGCCTACATGTTTTAATGGGTCCTTAAATAGTAGGTGACTCAAAAGTTCCAACTCAAACACTAAGTTCGGGTTGTACTAGGTTCTAATTCATTTAACTTGGTGGCCGGTCAAGGTGGCTGTAAACTCAAAAAAACTGAATTTTGGCTTTTCTGTGTCCTTTCCTTGAAGCAATCCTGTGATTTTCTCTACTACACAATCAATGGCTTCACTTTTATATTCTAAAAATGTTTGTAAAGCAAAAATATTTTATTTTTTAAATAAAGTAAGAAATGGTTCAAATCTTTTAGGTTAAGGTCTGTGTTCTATCTTAAAATTACAACAGCAAATGAGAGGAACTCTCTCCAAAGTCAATACAATTTCATACTAGAGAATTGTCATAGGAACAAGTATACCCCCCAGTTTTTTTCCATACCCCCTACTCTGATAAAGACTCAAAATGTTTATATATTTCCCCGCGTTTTCTGTCCAGGGATGATGGACTCCAGGTGTATTTAAGGTAGAAATCTCAGTAGAGACAAAGGCAGCAGAAGGACCTTGACAGAGTTGAGGTCTAAATAAGATCCAACCTATACCCACCATATTTAAAACTTAAAAATTGTTTACCTTTATATAAACTTTAATGAATTAAGTCTGTTTGAGAAAATGTACAACGAGATGGCATTTCATTACAGTGTTTCTGTTAAAGCAGATGAAAATGTAATTGTTATTTTGTCATCTTTTGTCATGGCTAAAATTAAACTGAAAATTGGAAAATCAAAATTCTGTTCTAGAGCGAGCCATTAGTAGAAAATGAATTAATCATGATTAATGTTATTACAATGAACACTCAATGAATTCATAATGACCGGGCACCTGTTTAAAAATGTGTTCATTTTTCTATGTCTTTCAAGTTGCTAATGACATTTATGTCTTGATTCCCAAAGGAAGACATGCAACCAAATATTCTGTGCATTAACATAACATCAAAGTAAGGTAGGGGAGGGTAAAATTTTTGTTTGTAGCTGAACAAATGTAATAATTTGTCCATAGGGTTCTGTTATTCAATGCAAAAAAAAAAAAAAAATCAAAAAACATTTACTAGAACAGATTTTTTTATGAGTTTTTTTTTATAAGACTTACAATATGATCTTCCATTATTGGCATGTTGTTGTCTATGTAATGTAAGAGCACAAGAGATCTATTTGGGGTCAATTTTTAGTTTGTGCCCGTAATTGTGCCCCTGCAGACTTACTGCTCCAGTCCAGTGCCAGTACTTTTAAATCAACCTACCTCTTGTGAATCCAGTGTGTTATGGAGACAAACTCAACTGGTGCCGTATCATGCTGGCCTGAGCTTACTGGGAAATGCTCCAAAGAACAGCACTCATGATACTAGATATGTGCTGTTATTTGCTACAGAAGACTACATGCCAGTGACACAATTATTAAAAAATCCAATCCAAAAAAAGATTTAGACATAAAGTACTCATGGGGCCTGATTTATTAAAGCTCTCCAAGACTGGAGAAGATTATCATGAGAGAAAGTAGGTGATCCAGCAAATCTAGAATGGATAAGGTGCAGGATTCGAAATATTGGGCAACTAACATCAAATTATTTTTAAGAGCACTTTTCCAATTTTGCTGGATCACTCAGGTTCTCCCATTATAGTCTTGGAGAACTTTAATGAATCGGGCACGTGTGTGAGTGTGGGATGGATGACAAGGTATGAAAAGAGGAGGGCATAAAATGGGGAGAGGGGGCAGTAACCTAAACATACCCTAGCCAATCACTTCTACTGGTATAGTCCCAGCTCAGCTAGTGAACACTCTGCTAGTACATTTACCATGCGTCAATACTCTATATACACGCTGTATATTATACTGTCTATACATATACTCTGTATATTGTACACAATGCTTCACATCTTTGCAGGTTCAGACTAAGGGCTGTTATTAAATAAGGATACTAACATCTACCAAGCTAAGACAAGCAAGGCATTCAGTGGCAGAAGATGATTTGCCGTGGACAAATTTAAACCACAAAGATAAAAAAAAAGTTTGAATAGTTTGTTAAAATAAATGGGTTCTGCCTAGATCTGCACCAAGGATGAGCATACAGATTTTTGCACTATATGACTGTCCTAGCTCTATAGCATGGGGACTGTGAATAGGTCACATTATTTTATAAAGCTGTATACTACATAATATAATAATAATAATGAATTATGTTTGCATAGGTAATTAAATAAACAAATTAAACCAAGCCCAAAACTGTGGGCATTTGAGAATCAGCCTGCTATTCCCATCGGGCATACGATGCATGTCAATGTATTTGTAAGATGTATGTGTATGATATTCATCATATGTATTTCATGTTCTTCAGCATGTATATTTTATATTTGTAGCAATTTTCTATATTACTTCAGGCAGTGTTTGTTCTGCTGATTTGATATATATCATCAATGTCTAGCAAACCACTGCGGCTTGTTGCAAACATTGCAGGAACCCCCCCGGAATGGAATATTGCTCATTATAAAACGCAATAAATACAAGTAATTTGTCATCGAACAGGCAACTGCAGGCACATTTGGACAGGACGACAGGTCATTTAGCAAGCAGCAAAATTCTACACAAAGTCACCAAACACATAACAAATTGCTTTCTGAATACAAAAATGTTCCTGCTTTAAGGTCTAAACTTATTTGCATGGAGCAAATTATTGAAAGGGTGACCTTGTGATTTAAACATGCAGAATACACAGGAAGTAAAATTAAGATCATCTGGACCATATTATTCTGATAACTCAAGCCCTGAAGCCAATATTTACAGTAATTAGGAGTTACTCTGCTGAAGCCTAGGAATGGGTACACTTACCTAAGATGCACAGTGAATGTAAATCAGGTAGGGCTGCAGACTTTTAACGTTTAACATCGATTCAGATATATTTATTGCAATATATATAAAAAAAAAAAGCCTGAATATAAAATTCTGACCTTGCGCTATGCATAATGTTCTTTTGCACCCTGGATTCCATGCATAAAGGATTGGTACTTTTGGTTGGTTAGAAACCATCACCGGTGCTATGTGCACCTCAAATGTAAATATATATGACAAACTGCATTTCTGTATTTTGCTTCTTAGTCGTTTTTTGAGTATGACGTGGGTATTGCCCCCTTTTCTTTTAAGGTAAAGCCCTAATATATATTTTAGGAGTAGTTATATCCACATGCATAGGAATATAATTGCTAGCTTTAATGGGTTTGGATCAGTTAGGCTTCTTTGTGTTGGCAACTTGGTCTATGTTACCATATCTTAAGTTTGGATGTTAGATGCTGGAAATGTTGGTGAACATACCTTGATTGTTGTACTAATTGAATAGGAAACTCATGATTTGTCTACTTTGGAGTTCTGATGTTTTCTTTATCTAAGTAGCTATAAATGCATCAAAACTGCAACATCTAAGGGGGTACTAAAATGGGTAAAAAAAGGTATTTCCTCCCCAATCTTTTAATTTTTTTTCCCAAGCCTCCCTCAACTTGTTATGTTTTTTCCCATAAAATCAGGGACCTTCGTAAAGTGTTTGTTTGTGGGCAAAGCATCAGATAAACCCAACTCATAGGCTTTACAGAAGACATGTATAAACATCCCATCCAACCACCCAATTAAAGATGCCCCTCTGGGCCTAATATAGTATATTCAGTCCTAGTTCACACTGGCGGAATTTCTACTTCAATCCAATGTAATGTCTCTTAAAATTGAATAGAAAATTACATTTGGTCAAACCATCTGGCCAGTGCCAGAATGTTCAGCTGGCCAGTTTGAGCTAATTGAGGCCTGAATGGAAGGTAACATTCTGTAACGGTGGCTATTATAACTTAAGGGCTGATTTACTAAAGGAATTTAGGCTGTTCACCAACAAAGGTGATTTATCACCTTGCAGGGCATAACCTACTAAGTTTAGTGAATGTGGTGAAAAATCTCTGAGGAAATCAAGATTATTTTTCCTGCATGTGATTGGAGGTGATATTTAATGTTAACATCCAAACAGCCTAAGTTCTTGCCCATGTATGACCCTGATCCTTACAAATTCTTCATCCAGAAATGTGTTTTTCTTGACTTTGGTACCACGCTCAAAATCCCACTGTGCAGGATAAAAATACCTCCTGTTTTCTTCCCAGGTGCAAATTCTAACAGCAGCTGGGTGAAGCGGTGCATGAGTCATTCTGAACAATCCACCTCTACTAATTATAGAATCACCTGTTCTGATGTGATGCTATCCTGCTCCGCTATGTCTGCTTAACGTTTTACTATATCAAGAGTTTCTATGACAACTGGCATAAGATAATGCAAAATACAGATAGTGTCAGTCCAACAAGCCACACTTGTGGGGAGATTATATCATGTAAGGAAAGACTCCAGACTAAACAGAGGAGCAGTGTGGTGATAAAAAATGAGGAACTAATAAAAGCATTGAATGGGCTTTATATTTATTAGTGATATTTTATTTAGCGGTGGTGTTCATTGGGTTGGCTACATTTATTATCTGAGAGTTCTATGAACAGGGTTTATGTAGCACAGTCCTGGGTCTATGCCAACCACCCTCCTTCCCAAAAGAAAAGATCACAGGTCGCAAACACTGCGTCTCTCCTGATGAAGCCATGCGCGAAACGTAAAGAGATGTAATGTTATGAATATATTCGGGAACTCAGGAATGCTGTTGAGAGGACCTGACAATGTTGTTTAGCATGCAAAGACTGCCTTTTGTAATGTTTTAAATGTTTCACTGCTTTGTGTGATTTTATAAATAAAGTGTTTGCAATAAAGCAGGAATTATTATTCATGTCTGGTGCCCCATTCATAATGTTCATATACCAAAATTTTCCCCTTCATTTCATGGTTCATGGCAGTATTTGTTTACCAATGAATCAATAACATCATATACAATGACCAATTGATTCTGAGATCTATGCCAACCTGACCTTAAGGTGTAAAATATTTCTGCCCACATTAGATGTTTACATTATTAATTTTGCAAGCTTTTTATTAATAAATAAATGTAACATTTATAAAAGATCTGGGATCTCAATAATGATGTCTACAAGATGTATAACAAGTTGTAACGTGATTTAAAGTGAACCTACAATGTATATTAAACCTCAGGAAGGCTTATCATTATTAGCTTTGAGTTGACTTGCACTTTAGATAAATACAAAATAAATACAAAATACCAAATTTATATTGAACAAAAAATGTGTACACATATTAATAATATCTTTCAGTACCCACCTTCTACCCACCACCACCCTTTAACAGATATACTTTCAGGTATCTGCAGTTAAGTTTATTGATGTTGTTTCTTTTGGAAAATTGATGACAGATTCTCTTAACTTTGTTCATAGAGGAGTATTTATAATAATGAGTATTTATATGGGAGTATTTATAATAATGTGTATTTATAGAGGAGTATTTATAATAATGAGTATTTATAGATGAGTATTTATAATAATAAGTATTTATAGATGAGTATTTATAATGAATGCACTCATCTTGTCATACTTTATTGTGTCAGTTTTACAGGCTCTTTAGATGTTTTGTTATATGCCTAGTTACCCTATTTTTTTTGTAACATGCTTTTTTTATTCTTTATTTCATACTGCTTTTACATTATTGCAACTGCAGCTAGATTTTTTTTATAATTATCATTAATAAAAACTAATAAATCCTGACATTTTGTTGTCACAAAATTGTGTAAAATAGTATATTACATATTCAAATTTTGTAACCATGAGAAGCACACTGCTTCAATATTTTGTCATTTCATTGGCTGAATAAAAACACGAACAATCATCAGTTACTCAGCATATCTATTCATTAAATATTTGTACCTAGAAATCTGGGACAAAACTGATATGAAAATAGAACCAGATTCATTACAAAATAAAAATTCCCACGGAAACCATTATTTTTAAGTAGATCAACCTGGTACTTTTTGACAAATAGTTCCCTGTATATCCTGAGACCTTAATAGCTCCAAGTGTCAACTCCCTTGAGAAAAATTGCATATTACACAGAAGTGCAATTAATTTGAGCAGAATTGTGAAGATTACTTTTTTTATATCATTACCATCATTAGGACTGTTATTTGAAGGATACATTAAGAAGGAATCAAAAGGGCTTCATGTGTGAAAACTGCTTACCTCTATTTTGTAACTTTCTGTAGAGAAATTATGGCTGATATCGGTATATTGTCAAATTTTAAATGATGCCCAAAAGCTTCTCTATTAACCATCTCTTCAACCATCCTGACTGCAATTTTAGCTGTGTATCTTTAAGCCTCAATACAAAATGTCATCTATCTTCCATTGCCGTGAATAAAATATATGGAAACCCAATAAACAAAACATTCATTCAAAGTTTCCAACTTGAGCTTGGAAATAGTTCTGTTTGTTTATTTCTGCTTTAACAAATTAATTTAAATTATTTTGTTCCATTAAAATTATACCTAAGACCACCATGTCATTAAGGTCCTTGTTCAAGTACTTCCTGATATGAGGTGACAACGTTCTGTCCCTATCTCTCACCCAGCTGTCCTGGATTTTTTTTAAAATATGGCAATGATTTATTTTACATAGTGCATTAGCAAACTTAATACAATTCATGAGGGTTTAAAATTAATTTATTAAAACCCAAAATATAAATGGCACCATTGCAGTTGTTCAAGCTAATATTCTTCCCTTAAGAAATTAGAAGACCTACAATCATGTCAGCAGGGTAAAAGCTGGACCACAAGGAGTCATGTTTATCTATCACCTTTAAGATTTACTCTTGCACATGACTCTAGGTTGAATCAGGGAAACAGATATAATGGTAGGTTTTCTTACATCTCCATACCCAGTTTGAAGCCTTTACAATGGTACCTATGAGCTTTACGCACACCACTTTAAGTTATCCAATCAATTAAAATTATGTTATTTTTAAGCAATGGCTCTGTACTATTTCTAATGATATTTATTTATGCATGCAATCAAAAACACCCTTACCCCTTTTTAGTACTTGGGAATTATAGCTATTGGCTAAAACAATCCAGTTCAGACTGCACTGATTGTCTTGGCCTGGATTGAATGGATTTCTTAAAAGTCATTTGCTATTTGTTAGAAAATGTTTTTAATCCTGGACCAGATCCTGTCTGCTCATTCATTCCTGCCATTTGCTGTATCACCCAGGTTCGCTGATGATAATCTATCTTCTCCAGCCTGGGGGAGCATTAATAAATCAGGCCCTCTGTGGGTTTCTACCAAAATCTGTAGGTGCCATAATTATAGGAACTATTTTATATTAACACTGTAACAGTATCAGAAATCTAATGATCTGGGTGTAGAACCCTGATGTCCAACCTGCAGTCTTTTAGCATATATTGTGTCTTCATCAGACCCTCTGCAAATGGTAGCCTGTGTTTTAATTCTTACTCCAAAGAAGGAAAAAATTCTTTAGACTGTCTAGTAAATCAATGGTTTGATTTATTTGTTTTCCACTTTCTTACTTTTTATGTTCCTTTCATCAATTTTTGGTCCTTTTTTCAATTTAATTCAGTTTTAAAAAATCTTTACTGCAGCTGTAAAGACTAAAGAGGAAACTTGCAGCCCACAGCCTGCTGGGATATGTGATATGTATCCCAATAAAGACGTGGGCTGCTCTTCTGTGTATGCGCAATCTTAGGAACGCACAAAAGGCGCTTTCTTGGAATTAAAAAAAAGTGCCAATCCCATGCATGCAAAGTTTTTACATTTTTTCAGGTGCAAAGCCTGATTTTGTGCCTGGGCAATGCTAGATTTGGTGGCATAAGAAGAAAAACGCATACAAAGATGGAAAAGGATGGCTGTGCCCGGTGTCTAGTCTGTGCCAGAAAGAAGAAAGAAGGCCATCTTCCTTCTTCTTTCTGGCACACACTGGACACTGGGCGCAGCCATCTCTTTCCGTCTTTATCTTACCCGGGACCTACTGGACTAGGATCAAAGAGGGATCAATGGCTTTACACCTAAAAAGTTCTTTTTTTTTTAATTGAAAGTTCCACGTTTACTTTCTATCAAAAAGGCTGACTGCCACATGTAGACAGGTCCTAAAAAAACACTACAGTCCAAAAAAAGTGCAGGTCAGTGTTCTATTGGTACACACTTAGCAAAGAAATAACTGTAACATATTCTGTATATTCAGCCTTCCTATTTTCCCTTTCCATCAGTAAAGCTTGTTCTAAGTTTCCAAGCAGTGAAAAGCACAGAAGCCTCTACTGTTCAGATTAAATCCGAACTGTCTGTTAAACCTCTAATTATCATCTTGCCTTGTGGGTAAAATGGTACCGTTCAATTATTGTTTTTTGTTCGCCTGTCAGCTGCAAAAAAACATATTAATTATCACTGCTTTTCAAACCAGCAAAACGAGCCACAATCCTGCAAATTGCTTTCTAAATGCAGTCAGAATACCTTTTCTGCTGAGCACCAGAACCTACGAATACTACAACAGATGAATATTATATTTAATGTGCTCATTCCAATTATTTGTTGTTGTATAATTTAACTTTTCTGAAACCTCCATTGTTTGTTGTTATCACTGTGCTCATTGTTTATATTTAACATATTGACTAAACAACACCAACTGCATTAGGTGCTGGTGAATGGAACATGGCGCCATGGATGTTGTCGGTTAGGCCCTAACTGGTAGTCTTGTACCTGGGCTACCAATATAATAATATTAAGGTATGTATGTAAGTCAATGTACACAATCAAGAATAAATATTTTGTGTAATGCTGATTTGTTGCTTTGCTGGGCTTACAAAACTTTCTCACAAACACGTGACTAAATAACCTTTTGGTACAAGAGTGTAAAAAGAATCATACATTACTTGTATGACTTTTTATCATGCAATAGACCTTTTTTTTCACTTGCTACAATAGAATTATAACATTGTGGATTCTACAATGCCAATGCACAGCAGTGGTGTCACTATATGTACAGGGTACTTTTAGATGGACATGTGGTTTTAAATAGACTTTAGAGTGGAACTGCAACATGGCTCAGCTAAATGTGAATATTTAATTTATGCGAGGCTCACTTCTGTACTTTCTTGCAAAAAAGTTGAGTGCTGTCCCATGCCACTCCATCTGCCACTACTTTTTTTCTCATTCTTCCAGGTTCAGCACCCACTGTTTTGAATTATTGGTGCCCATTGATAGTATAACTGGGTATTGCCCATTATTTTGTCACTCAACTCCAAAGGGAGTTGTAAATAGCTCCCTTAGGAAACAATATATATTACCTGTGGTCTTCGCAGTGTCACAGAAATCATTAATGTCCCAAGCCCAGTGTATTGTTAGAAGTCACAAGAAACATACAAATTCCTTCTTCAAAACAGTCCTCTTTTGTTAAAAGTGACCACAACCTGTGCTTTCATGTCGTTAATGTCAGTTTAAGGATCAGGTTTAGCATGCCAAATCTATGATGATCAGGAGTTTTCATTACCTATTTACCTCTCACTGTCAAAGTCCGTTGTAGTTCACAACCAAATCCTCTATTTACCCCAATGAGGAAACCAATGATAATGTTAAGGAGTTTAATATACAGTTGTATGCATATTTTTTTATGGCAGCAGTCGCTTGTCCTGGTAGTAGGTTTGGCTTGTCCACCCAGAAACAAAAGGGTTAACCTACTTGAATTGTTTTATGAAAGTAGGATGGGGATAATCATTGACCCTGCCCTATTTCTCACTCTGCACATACAGTGACCTATTATTCATATTATAAGGACATCAATTCTTTAGAGACCTTGAAACGCAGTGTAAACAACCGCCAGCAGCAAAATAATGCCCTTTAGCGATTTTGTGGCACGGCCAGGCTAAAATTGCTCTTTAAATAAGCCTAGTTGTTATTTTAAAATATGTAGTGCATTGTGACCTGTCCTTACAAACTGACAGATGATATTGTAACTTATATTGACTAGAAGGAGACCAAAAGGGTCAGGAGCAAGTACTCCTGGTGAAGCCAGCCATTGAAGAGGCAGTCACAGCTCATTAGCAGGCTTGCAGGTAGTGGCATTTTAGATTTGTTCCGGGCCTCTTGTAAAGGTTCCTTGACAGCTTGAGTTATGTTGACAGCCTCTCCTCAAAGTGAAAGAGGGTGTCATTCAGCATGCAGTAGAGATGAAGCATGTTTTTCACTGTCACCTTCCACATTGGATAAATGGATGGCCTAGAATCTTGCCATCAGCGACATTGCCTTCTGGGGAAAAAATGGAAGACTCGAGTTTGATGTTGTAAATCACCGTAATTTGTTACAATTTCCAAAGACAAATATGACAGGGTGGAATTACTTTTCAGAGCTGAGACAGTCATTTTCAGAAGCTATAAAGTGCCAGTATAAATCTAAGGATGAGATCTATCTAATCGGAGGAAACAGCACAATATCATCTTAGTATTTTGTGTTTACAAAGACGACTACTTATGCGTCTGTAATGCAATGATAAGTTAATATGTAATACAGACAAATAAAAGCTCCAATGACAGAAGAATGTTACCAGCTGATAGCGTGACTGTAATGCCTGATTGCCAGCTCAGTTAATGTGCATATTAGGAATTTGCCTATTATAAAGAGACACTGTGGTTAAAACAAAAATAGAATCTCAATTATAATGGCTATTGTCAACCTGTAAAGTATTTTCTTTATATATGCAGACAGTTTGGATATGTTAGTGTCCCTTGTGAACTTTTGCTGCTTTTCTCTGGCCAAAGTCTGGGTCTACACGGAAGGAAAAGCAGGTGGTTGCCCCGATCCTTAACCCTAGCTATACCTAGGCACTTGGGTTGGGTAAGTACTTGCCGCTAGGGGCAGCTAAAATTAAGGATGCATTACTGTAGCAAAACATTCTGCAGACTTCCAACCAAAACCCAACCAACCCCCCATCCCCACTTCAACCACCCCGTCCCCTAACAAAAACCACACCATAGTTTTTGTTAGCGGCCCGAAGGCCTTTTATTACAACAATTTTATAAATACTATTCATAAATACAAAACTTCAGTATTAACATAACTTAACGCTAAATAAACATTAACCCGTAGTTTAACATTATTTAACCTTTTAACATTACTGGTTGCTGGTCCTCGAAGGCATCCCAATTACACAGGTGGTCTACTTCACCTGAATATAAGTTGCTCCCGGCCACCAAACTCCACAGCTCGGGGACGACATAATCCTTCATTTTACCTTAGACCACCACCATAAGTTAACCAACGTTTCCACAAACCATGGAGACTCCACACCAAAGATGGGTCCCCAATTCCATTGTCTCATTGTACCAAGGACCACTACACCACCTCAACCGCTTGCCCCTAAAAACACTATTTCTTCAACTCATGAAACATAACCAAACACTATTCCCAAAAAAAGGACGAGTGGGGTCGCCACTGACCTTTTAACATCTTAACTCCTCCTTCACCTCTGCCCCTTAACCCAACCCCTCTAACTTCTGAGAATAAATAAATGACCCTATCCTGCCTGCTCCCTGTCTGCCCAGTCATTCGGGCCTTCCTCTTCCCTTCTTTTTTCACCCGCTGTAGGCCTGACTGTATGACTGCTGTATGTCCGCTCTCTGCAAGTTTTAGCAAGTTCTATAGATTGCTTTAAGAAAAACCTGAATGCTTTCCTAGAAGCACAGAATATAACTGGGTATTAAAGATTTGAAGGAATGACACCAGAGACTGATGATCCAGGGAACATTTAATTGCCAGATCACTAGCAATCACCAGATCAGGAAGAATTTTTTCCTCCTGTTGGAGTAAATCAACCATATTTTATCAAGTTTTTTTTTTCCTTCCTCTGGATTAACTATTTACATATAATTATATCTAGAATATACAAGTTTGTAGTATATTTATTTCTCTAGTGCATGAACATGATGGACTGATGTATTTTGCCAACCTGACTATATAACTACTTTTCTCCATCTACTTTTAGGGCTTGTCTGAAAATCAAATGATGTTTTAGGTCCTTTATATAAAAAAATGTAAAATATTTGAAAGGGTTAACAAATTTTCAAGGACACTGTACAAATGCATGACCTGTGGTTCATTTTGTCACTCTTGGAGGCATAGCAGCAGTTTGCTTTGTGCCTGGGAGCAGCTAAACGGCTGTTATATATTTATATTTATATTTATATATATATATTTATTTACAGATATACAGTATGCATAGTAGAATAGGTATATCTCCTGTTTTGTTTGTTATGTTTTTAACGTAGTACATTATTTTAAGATTTTAGAGTGTATTTCTGGGCACGCTATATTTGAATCTTACATAAATATTACAGACATTCTTGCCTTTGTTAGCACCAGAATTCTGGATCTTGATTGCTGTAAGGTCTGGTTAGTATAGTGAGGAGCAGGTGTTTCTGAATGAGTCTTGCAATGTCTTGTGGGTCTCTGCTAATACAGCTCAGCTTGCTATTGTGTTTAACATTCACCATGAATTGTATATACACGGCATTCAACTCATGAACAAGTTCCTATTGATTTGTAAAGGTTATAAAACACAGCAGCTTGTCAAAGACCTTGCTCAAAATAATGAATTTTACTGGGGACAATATGGACAGTTTTATGTTTTCTTCTGGGTTATGCATTTCCTCAGTTGACTATTGTGGCTGTTATTCCACTAATAATGAGGAGGAAATGCTGGGAAAAAAATATATATTTCAGGTACAGTTATTTATTGGTGACCGGCCCCTGGAATAGTCTTAGCTTTTTGTCCAACAAAAGGTTTATTTAATTTAGCAATATTGTCATGTGCAATATCCCACAGCAACCATTTAGAAATGTTTACTTAAAGTTCAACTTCAGACTTAAGGAATTGTTTTAAAAGTTGCACCAGGAGTAAATGTAAAGAGTACAACTTGGGCTTTCCATGTTCAGTTCCTTTATGACACCTGCAGTTATTATTTTCTGTCACTTGATGTCTTTAATCTTTCAGGCTAAAAATTTCATTCAGCTTAGAAGGCTGAGGGCATCCTGTAAGTACAGGACAACATGGACCCCATTAGCTTAAAAGTCATCATCTTGGCACTTTGCCCATTGGCCCATGGCCAATTGAGGGCAAACAGCACTGCAAAAGCCAACTTTAATGAACTACAGGAATTTTAAACCGTATTAGTTGTTTTGGGTTACAGCATATCATGCTAGCTAAGCCATTCTCAACCAATATACTCTCAAGAGTTTCCAGGGGTTCCTAGAACATTGGCTGACTCTCCTTCCATCTGATGGTACCTGCATTGTTTAATTATACTGGAAAGGGCCACAAGCATGACTCCAACGATCGATTTTCCTATCTATAAGGATTAAATGCTGACCACCAGGGTTAGAGGAACATTCTTCAATCACTGACCATCAATGTAAGAGGCATTTTTCCAAATCATTTTTTTTGTTGAGGTTCCCCAGGAGTTGAAGCAGAATTTTTTTATGGGTTCCTCTACGGTATAAAGGTATGAAAGGGTATTCTAGATCTATGACACAGGTGAGGCAGTTCTTTTATATTGCGGATGTCTATTTCTTGAATATCTATACATACATGCAATAAATTAGTATGCCATTCACTACACAGTATTGCATGCTAGGTCACATGGAAGATGGTAATGCAAATCCAAGATGGTGAGCATGACAAGAACAATTTTGGGTGTCATTATAACTGTAGCATGGTTGCAATGTCTTTTGGACCTTGGTATGTTATTTGCATGTGCACAGTATGATCCTGTTGTATATATTGATGGCTTTAGCCCACTTACATTGATGTTATATTATGATGTTTGATGTTTGGAAATAATATTGATGGAATCCTATTTTGATGGTTGCTCAGTTACAGCAGGGGGTCGCTGGAAACTTTTATAAACAAATAACTAAATCATTTGTTTGCTAATTGCTTGCTGCATGTTTAAACCCCTTGCACTTTGTCTTCTGCCCTGTTAAGCTTCAATTTCTAGAGACCCAAAAATCCTTTAGTGTGTATCAGTGGTCGCCCCAATCCTGCCTCTGGACTGTGAATTCGTGGGATTCCACATGTCACTCAAAGGGGACGAAACTTCCCTCATAGTGACGTAATGATGCCAGAACCTGCCTACTCCCAGAGACAAACCCACCCACCGCCCTGAGCCTGTGATCTGTATGGGAGACAATCGCTGGTGTACATTATGGGGAAAAAAAAATCTCAGGCCACATCTAACCTTAAAGAAAGTATGACTGAAGTCCATTGTTTGTTAGGTACCTTAGCAACAAGCTATGATGATTTGCATAAATGAGTTCACCTTGCACAATTATGGTCAACTTCTAAGAAAGCATAGTGACCTGAACTCACAAGCCACTCACAAACTATACTGAGCATATGATAAAGAAAAATTAATAATGCATGTTATTAATTTTAAAGTCGACTCTATATACCAGGTTTGCTTTGCAAGATGTGGCTTACCTGAACCTGAAGTATATGGAAGGGGCAGTACATTAATAGAGTAAAAATTGACTTGGTTGCTTGTAGCACAATTTTTTTAGGAATTTACATTACAATAATATTTTAGGTAATTACATATTACTTGTTCAGACTGACTGTCCCCTGAAGGCTGTTTGGTGGTGGGGTTATCATTTCATTAACATGGCTAGGAAAAATGAGTCACGTGGTTATTTGGTAATGTTTGAAGAATTGCTTCCAAGCACCCCCTCTAAAGGAGCACCCATCAGGCTGCGTTGGTTTCGGCTAATCACCACTTGCAGTCTTTCAGCCTCATTGGAACTCCCCGTGAACAGGCCCTAAGGGAGATTTGAATAAATATTTGTTTTTGGTATTCCTGTGCAGACAGCACAAAATGTTAATGCTTTTCTCAACAATTAGATTTGAATATTTGTAAACTCCATTTTTAATTTATTATGTTTATCGCTAATAAGCTCTTCCTGAAATTTTCAGCTGTGTTCATTTGCAATTCGGCTGTGTACCTTGCCACTCATTAAATACCCCCCAAATCTATTAGCAATATTTGTGTATAAATAGTGAGAGAACTGTATTTCATTAAATCCCAAAAACCATCTAACCTTCCTCCATCTAACGAGCACTGAAAGTCCTTGTCATCATTATCTGCTGCAGAGAGTCATTAGGAAGCGCTTGGCAGGTTAACTTTGAGCAATTGTTGTGCTATTGATTTCAGAATCAACATGAAGTATCCAACCACTTCACATTGTAGGCTAATTAGTAGGAAAACAATAAAAATAAAATATGTGTTCCTGTTTTGGTCTTATGTTAACATTTATATTGTAAACCTCATACTGGTTGATTTGCATCTGTACCCCAATATTTGTCATCTGGAGATTTTCTCCTTTGAATGGAGAACTGGCAAATAACCTTGAACGTTTGCTAAAAATATTTCTAAAAATATCCATGGTCAAATTTTCAATTATTTACAAAGTAAGTACGAGCTTAGAAATGAAAGATGTAGATAGATGTATTAGATCTATATATAAAACAGTATATTACTTGTGAATTTTAAAATCCTTGCTTTAGAAATAGACCCCCCAGGCAGAGGCCCCCAAACTTTTGTGCACCACAAACTTCCCACACTTCACTGTATCCCAGGGGCCCTCAATAACAGGGCCATAGGCCAGGACCTGGCAATAAATTGTGCCAAACCAGGCTGCAGCCATCATTGTGCACAGAAGCAGGCTGGCATTCGTCATTAGCTGAACAAAATTACAGGTGAGAGGACGTAGATCCTTCCAATCACAGTAAAGACTGCTGTAGCTGACAAGAATGGCTGCGGTCTGTGGCACGGTTGTTGGGGATATCTGCCCTTATTTGCTTTCACAAAAAAGCACCAAAATGATCGCAATGTCCTTACTTAAGTTTTTCCTAAAGGGTAACTTCACTTTGTTAACACTTTTTTGTTGAAGCAGAACATCAAAATATTCACATATTGTTACTAATATAATTTTTTTAATGTTTTTCTACAAGCCTAAGGTCAGCCTGCAACAGTCAGTTCATTATCACATTTTTGTACAGACATGACACTATATTTTCCTACCTTCACTTGACTTGACTGCAAGGAAAATTTAAAGATTTTCAACTGGTTAAGATCTTGGATAACTGCTAGAAAGCAAAACATGGAAAAGAATATTACTCACAAATTGTAATATTTTGCTGCCCTTGCTCAACAGATCCAGTTAATTACTTTATACACATCAACATTCATTTAGTAAATAATGCTGCCTATTTAACAAAAAAGGAAAATGGGAGCTAGAGTGTATTTAATGTTTCATTGTAAAAAGAAAATTATTATTGCCAATGAACACAGTGACATAAAAGATCACTTTGTATGCTTGAGGACATTACAAAATGGTAAAAAAAATAATTGAACTGAGGCCATTAGTGTTTCTATCTAAAGCACAAAGCAAAATTAATCCCTTGGTGCAAACTGGTCCTCCAGTTATACAGTTCGGCTGACCTGCCTTTCTGCCATCTCATTGTGAAGTGCATATGCCATCACTTGAAGTCTTCGGGACCCTTTGAGGATTTTATTGAAGGATTCTCTTTATAACCGACTGGAAAGAATCCACCCCCAAGGATGCAATCCGGGCACTTGACGAAGGAGCTTCCTACACCTTGGCAGAAGGAATACTAGAGACCCATCCTGCCATGTGTTTTGGCAACTAGCAATTGCAAGAATTTAAAACATTTTTAGTAAACTAAAAAAAACATAAAAAGCTCACTCACCTTTACTTTTGCAGATCTGTCGACCCCTCCAGAGGTTTATTGGATTGGGTCCTGCGTTGTCCAGGAATACTCCTTCACCCCTTCTTCCGCCTTCTGTCTACGTCACTCGATCTCGCACTGTGCAGGCGTAAAATTGGGTGACATAGCCTGCGGTAGATGGGGGAAAAAGTGCTGATCCTACTGTGCATGTATGAGAATGGGCATGCGCAGAAGGAGCAGCCAGAAGCCTCCTGGGATGCATGATGTATGTAAAGGGTTTTACACCCCCTCCACAAAAAGTTTTTTTTTCTATATAAAAAAGGGTTGTCTACTCTTTTATGTATGGTAATAACTTTAGTTTAGGTTAACTTTAGGCAGAGTTTGTTTTTTTAAATATACAGTAAAGTGTATTTAAGGGCGTCTGGCATGGCGTAGGTAGTAAACAGGTTCACTTAATTTGCCCCAACTTATAAGTTCCCCTTCCTAATGCTTCTTTACCATTCTGTTCAAAGTAGGCATATCAACTGACAGGAAGTGACAAGGACACTGCATTTTTAACAACAGTTAATACAAAAGTAATACTACAGGTATTTTTGAACTTTGAGCTTAAAAAAATGTTGGCCTGAAGAAATAAGATGAATACAGCCACTACATTTAATGACTGAACCATGCAATAAAGTTTTGTTCTAGGGCTCATATATTTCTTAAATTGATCCAAAAGGCAGTTACCTTTTTATTATTGTTATTAATAATATTATTAAAGTTTACAAATGAAAGCTCCCATTTTCTGGAAATGTAATTTCAAATATCCAGAGAGCTCAGTAAACATTTGGCTATTACTGCAAAGCTTTTGGAGCTTTTACATGGCCCAGTTTCTGTTGTAAATGCATGACAACATGGGATGCATCAAACTATATAGTTTGCTTTTGTAAAATATTTTATATGTTCCCTGCACCACTCACACAGGAAAACATTTGGCAACATACAAGGAAACATAATCATTTTCAGTGTTTTCCTATACTACGCTGATAAAATCTGCAAACAGTTAACCGCTTAAACAATTTTTTCTTTAGAAATTGAAGACGGCAGGAGTGCAACGGTTCATTAACGTTTAATCGACAAAAAATATACACCATGAAATAGTAAAACTATATGAATTATTTTTGCCATGCAAAGCATTTGATTGAAATTGTTTACTAAAAGAGAAATAAATAATGTATTTAGAAATACATTTCACCATCCCCACCTACTCGGAAATCTGTTTCCATTTGTTTTGGTTTAACTATTGTTATTTTATAATGTGGTTTAAGTAAAAATAAAAAAAAAGAATACTTTAGATCAATGTTTTTCATCCAGGGTTCCGCAAGAGGTTGCTAGAGGTTCCTTGAGCCAATGAACCAATGTGTGGTTATTCTTTCTTCCCACTGGCCATCAATGTAAGAGGAGATCTTCTCTCTGACCACCACAATAATATACTGAAAGCTGTGGATATAGTAATTATAGAAGGGGTTCCCTGAAGACCTGAAAGCTATTTCAAGGGTTCTCCCATGTTAAAATGGTTGAGAAACTGCTCTAGATTGCAGTTTTTAAGAGCCTATGTGTCCAGTTATTGTAAGTACAAGAAGACAATAGGGCAGGAGGGTAATGCTCAGTCCCCGATCTGGACGACAACCTCTCATTAGAGAATGTATATATTAGTTCTGGGTATTTAATTATTACCATATCAATATTTAATGTACAAAATAGTTATCGATGTTATTATGAATTTTAATTTTTGATTATTTGTGGTATATTTTGTGCTTTTTGATAAATTATAGGGATATTAGAACTCACCATGAAGTTTAGCAACCATGTGAAACACACAACAGATTGAGCACATTTATAAAGGTCACTGAATAAGTGATTGCAGGAGTTATAATAAACCAAAACACTGCACATTGACAGACACTGACAAATAGGCTTACCTTGGAAAACAAACTGCCAGAATTAGACCCTAAGTTATAATCATATATAATATATCATTTACCGCACATTTAGAGCTTCAACCAGGTTTCAAAAATATTTGTCAAAAATGGAATGGAGCTTGTGCTGGGGTAAGTGGCTTTTACTGGATGGATTATAGTACATTATCTGACAGCTTGGCCAGTATCAAAAATGGTTCTGAATGCATGAACAGTGGGTTCTGCCACCAGAGCATGGCCTGATTTACTAACTCATATTATTAGCTAAAACAAGCGAAACTCTTAGTCCTCGTGTCTACATGATTTGGTGTCGATTTTAAAATGAAAATTGCTTTAAGGTGCAGTCAGCCTGCGTTTAAGATTAAATGAGACACACCTAAGGTGCATTTGACCCAGCAGTATCCCTTAAACCTGTATTGGATCTCTAAAGCTTTATCAAACAGTGTCAAGCTTCTTTTGAATTCTAAATAATTTGTTCGGGGTTTGGTCTGGTCACAAACAAAAGCCCATTGATATAAACATTATTACATGCCCCTGTTTCGCACCTTGACACTTAACTTACCCTTCAAGACGAAAGTAAATTCACTTCCATTTGATCTCTTGGTTGTGCTGACTTATTCGCCTGACCTTTTCTGGGTTCAAGATCTTTAGCCGTATTTATTAACTAGGAAAGGGAGTTCATTCATTCTGGTATGCCAAGAATGCAATATGCTGCATATGTACATATTTTATAGAAGAATACAAACAAACATGTGAGTTTGTGTTATTGAATAGCATGTCCAATCTGCAATGATGAGCTTGTCTGCTCACAATTTTTCTTTTTTCTTTTATTCTACCTAACCTCTAAAAACATACCCTTTAAAATTAAAATTTCACCACCCCTCCTACACCTTAAACCTAGCAATTTACCTACCCAGATTTCATATACCTAACTTTTAAAGCTTTTCCTTAAGCTTTTTCCAAGTCTTAAAATTAAGGGTTAACCCTGATGGAGTAATTGTAATGTCCATATATTTGGGAAAACACTAAACTAGCTCTAAATCTAATCTTTCCACTTTATTAAACACTGAAGCATAATTCTTACTCTAAATCCTAAGTATCCCTTATACCTAAAAAAAATTGCTTTAACGTAATTTAACACTTAACCCCATCTTCTGCCCAGTCATTTATATTTTTATCCTAAATGAAATATAACCTCCAAAGTCCATACCTAAATCTTTATTTTCATTTTACTCTGCATAACCCCTAAAACCTGACCTGAGCTGTTAGTTGATAGGTTTCTTAAAGATAAACTAAACTCAAAAGTGCAAAAAAAAAAAAAAACACGCTTACCCTCAATCCCGCAGTGCAGTTTATATGCTCTGGGGGTGTCCTGCATCGGGTCCCACGTTGGATCCCGCGTCATCCCAGGGCCGGCCCTCCGGGCCCCGCCATCTTCTTTTCTTCTTCCTGTTTTTCATGCTAAGTCACCCAACTCAGGCGCAAAATCAGGTGACGTAGAGATCGGCTAATTTTTCTCTTTGCGCAAGAAGGCTCCTTCTGCTCATGCCCAAGAGCCTCTGGGGATGCCTGACGTAGGTATCCCGAGAGGCTTTGCGCTTCCATTCATTCTTGATTGCTTAGGCAATTGAGAATTAGGGGGCAATGCTGCACCCCTTTTTTTTCTAAAAAAAAAAAACAAAAAAACTAAACTAAACTACTAACTAAAAAAAAACAACAGATTTTTTACCTTTCAGGTTGTCTACCCTTTTATGTAAAGTGAAATTTCTGAGTTTGGGTACGCTTTAAGTGCTAAAATTATCATCATCCGAATTTCTGCACCATTTGTATAGTGCTGAAATTGTAATACCCAAAACTGGTTAAAATTCAGAAATGAACAATACTGTATATTCAGTTAAGTGCAAAAAAATGGGTTACAATTGTATATGTCAGTGATGTAATTTCCACCTTGAACTTAGATACAGGCTTTTTCTAAGGATTTGTAGGCAGGTAATATCCTAAATCTGCTTTGTAGATAATAATTGAGTACACTTGTATGAATTGTTATGATTGTTCTTGGTGTATTTATAAATCTGAATCTTTTCTCCTGTAAGTTTGGCTCAGCTTTATATGGTGCTTGTTTTTGAGTTACGTATGTTTGATGCTGAGCAAAAGAGATTGATGTCACTTCACATCCAGTTCATAGAATTGATGAGAACCTGCTCTATTAGGTCAGTGAAGCTTAGATTCATGTGAGTATTCTATCGATCTCAGACACTGCTCCCCCCTCCGCTGAAACAATTCACCCAACTCCTTTACTCACCAAATGACCATTTCCTCCTAATGGAGCACAACAGTCGTGTTTCATCAGCCGCTGAAACAATGTAGACTGCTCATGCCTCATGTGTTATATGGAGGAGATGGGACAGAGCTACAATAACTTATCTTGCCTCTTTAATTTTTTGTTATATTCTCATACTGCTTTGTGTTAAAAGGTCAGTACAGTGTTTCAAATGCAGGAAAGTTTCAACCAAATATTAAACATGTTAGCATTCTTTTTTAATTGTATTGTTAAAAACTGAAATCCTATTGGCTTCTCTGGTTACTAAAGGAATTTAGTGAAATATCCCCTTGCATTTACCTTGGCTTAGTGAATGTGGTTCATGTTCTTTTTTCAAACAATACCCAATCACAAGGGAATCCTAAAAACATACAGAAACCTATAGAGTGAGCTATGGGTGCTGCAAAATGTCAGCTTTTTTTACTTAATTATCACATTGGTCTCACACCTTAAAATATATTACAAAAAGCAGAGTGAACCACCCAAAAAACTCATTTGGAAACTTAAATGTATAAACATAATTAACACAACATTTCATCATCATTTTTTATTTGGTTTATAGAAGAATGTCTAATGGCAAATTGTGACCAGGCAGGTCCTTTATTGGAGAAGGGGTCATCCATTCTACAATGAAATACCCTTACCTGTCTGATCACAATTTTTGCTTGATAACACTCACCTACCCCTGTTCCCTTGTGGGTGCCACCATCTTCTTCCATCTCCTGTTTCCAGGTCCGACCTTCTACCATCCTAATTGGCCAGGCCAGGATTACAAGACTTCTACAGGTGTGCGTGGGAATCCATTCTGTCCTCTTTTTAGAAAACACTGGGCTGAGCTTAGTCTGCCATACCGCAATGTGCCAGGCATCGAATACCCAGTGCCTCTTGCCATTGTACACTGAGCTCAGTTAGCATTCTCTAAAAAAAGGCAGCAGTCCAGCAGGTAAGTGTGATTTTTTGCAGCAGTGATATTGCCTTTCATTTTCTGCAATAAAGATCTGCACAATTTTGTGGAACTATAGTTCTGCTTTAATAGCGAAGCTCCATGCATTAGGGGGGGATGCTTGATAGATACTGGTGGAACCCAATACCCTGCCACTAGCAGGTGAATTTGTAACACTGGCAGCAGAAGGAAGCTTTTCAGGTACACAAGGCCCCATCATTGAACTGCATAGAAAAGTAAAAGAGATACCTTCAACGTGTGTTATTTTACTTTGCAGAAAAAGGCAAAGACCTAAGGCTATGGCAAAGAGAAATTCTTTGGAGATGTAATTAGCAACAATATTGTAGACTGATATCAAACAAGCTCTTCTTGTCTTTGCAAAAAATAACAATATTTATTTAACAGCACTGTGGGATTTTATTAAAGGCAAAAAGTCAACCGGTTTTACAAATCCGTGGGAACACAGTGTTTTGACTAAATGACATTTAGCTGTGTTGTAGCTGTAATCATAAAGAAAACAGTGGCAGATCACTGCTTAAACCTTCGTCCCAGGGTGAATATCATTTTCAATATACTGTAAAACTCCTTTGAAGTGTTTGCGTCTGGGCAGCCCTGGAGGATTTAAAAGGAATTAGTTAATAGCAACACCACATTGAACTAAATTTATTGGTGAGGAGCCGCCGCAATTGCACAAAAAAAATAAAATTAAATAAATTCCCTGTAGAACAGTTTATCTCGCTAGTGATGGCATAATCCATGACAGTGCGGTAATAAAAGTATATTGTGACCCCCATGGTGTAGCATGTTTGCCAGGAAAGTCTAAAAGATTGATCATTCCATTTTACAACTTCAATCAACGGTTCGGATTATCCGCTGGCCAATACCAAGTTAGCGCAAAACGCCAACAAATACGCACTACAGCTGACAGCAGCTTCGTCTGGATGGGAGCCATGGCTGAGTTATAAAATTTTAATCCTACTAAAGTACATCCTTAATGACAGATAAATCTATATTCTACTAGCTAACATCTCATTTCTCTTTTATGTGTGTAGCTAAGTTTTTAGGCTTTTATCAGCTTTCTGTGTCTTCTTATTTCCAGTTATTGCTTAGGGTCAGAGTACACAGACATGAATGTGAGCGCTCAGTGGGCATTCATAGAGCCAAACTGTAATAACAAATAACAGAATAAATAGACCATGTAGGGCAGTTTCTGCTTTAACATTAATCGTCAGTTCCCTGTTACCTTTTTACCATTGGTTGACCTTAGCCATCTTTTTTTGAGCCCAGGTTGTCATGGACTCATCCCAGCCTATAACTGGAAAGGAGAAGCAACATAGTGATGACCTCTTTAATATGTTACTCAGTTTTATCCCCTAAAAGTATGGTCCTTTTATTATTATTATTATTATTATTATTAATATTACTAGGCAGTAATGTTGTTTTGTTGGGGTATTGTTGGCAGTATTGTTAGGGCATTAGCTCCTTTTGCTTCCTCACAAACTCCAGCTCTGCAAGTAGTTATTTTTAAAAATTCATTTAATTATGTATTTTTAATTGAAATTTGAATTGAAATTGTGCATTACCTATGTCTAATAAATCTGCCTAAAGTTCAGCTAGATCTATTGTAGCTTCAAAAGGTATTTTTAGTCTTCTGCAACTACAGCTCCTTATAAATATAACCTGGTGATCCTGCCATTTAGGTACTTACTGTTATGGGGTCTGACAATGCTTTTTCTTTTCTTCCAGTTGCTGTGCTCATTTACATCCTTCTAGGGAAAGGGAAGCTGTGCAGACACTCATTGTGCAGACACTGGCCCTGATTTATTAAAGTTCCCCAAGGCTGGAGAGAATACACTTTCATCAGTGAAGCTGGGTAATCCAGCAAACCTGTAATGGATTTCCTAAAAGTCAAGCTATTTGTTAGCTTTTTGTTAGCAAATGTTTTCAATGCTAAACCAGATCCATTTCAGGTTTGCTGGATCACCCAGCTTCACTGATGAAAGTGTATTCTCTCCAGCCTTGGAGAACTTTAATAAATCAGGGCCACTGTCACTATCCAGGAACTGGTTCACAGCAGTGACATTACTAGCGCACAAATGTAAACTGCAAATAAACTCCGTCAGTAGTATTCAGGTAAAAAACAGTATGAATAGATTAAAAAAAACATGGCATTTGTTTATGATACACCTGGTTTCAGCAAACTAAATACAGAAGAAGTAAAAAAAAATAGATCTGCCATTCAAAATTCCTGGGGTCCCCTCTCCTTATTATTAGGATGATAAGGATCATAAGAAGAATGTGCTGTTGTTGATTAGAATTTATTAAAAAGAAAACAAATCAATGTATTGTACATCAGCACGGAAGGTGCATTCCACACTGCTGATTTTGTAACAGAGATTTGTAGCAGCTCCACAATTACTTTTCTTAACAGTTTTGTTGCTAGGAGAAAATGAATTGCAGTCAATTAACGGTCTGTATTGTAAGTCCAGTTGCTGAGCAGTTGACTTTCTGCAGAGTTTGGAGTGAACTATAAAATTGCCAGCTTTAAAAAATGTTCTTGTTGTGGTTGCTGATGACCATAGCAATGCACAGTAGTCATTGTAGCCAGCTATAGTAAGACAAACCATAGCCAACTTCAAACCTATAAAACAGGCAGAAGGATTTGTTGCTGCTATAAATCTATTCTACAAGTCTACTTATGTGACATGTCCCTTTATTACCTGTAAACTTATAGCTTCATTTAGGAATGTTCTTCTATTGGTTGGATGTAATACTACCCTTATTTAAAATAACGCCTGTCCATCCTAAAGCAGACCTATCATCACAATTGCTACATTATATAAAAGGGTAGATGACCCTAACAATTATATAATAATATATATTACAATTGATTCCGCAGGAACGCCCGTTCTAAACAAAGGTCCACTAATTGTGGAGTGCCTTAGAATGTGGAAGAATAGTTCATACTCATACTTTGATTTCCAGATATAGAAATTACATTTAGTAATATAATTGATGTCCGTTTGAACCCGACACGTTTCACCAAATAGGCGTCTTCAGAAGAAGTGGGAACATCAAAAGAGTTTGTGTAAGAGATCTTTCAAATAGGAACACGTGTAAAAAAAAATGTTCCTGGAAGAGTTCATTCAAGTGGATATTACAGTATCTTAGTTTGGGAAGGTAATTTTTGTACGAGGAGGAGAATTAGATGTGACAAGACATCATAGATGGATACAAGGCTCTTCCTCAGTTGTGCTCCTATCCAGGAGCAGATCTAAGATTGTGCTGCAGCTAGAGCTCTCTCAGTGACTATCTTTGTACATATAATTACATCCATCATTGCATTGATGCAGAATTCTCTTGGCGGTACAGAAACACCACTATTTTGACGTGTTACATGTTTCTTATTTTATTCATATATTTATATTCTGTTTCCATGTTTGTAGAATCTTGAACCTTATTTCAGGGTCTGTTGAAGTCAACCAATTGGAAAGTATACACAATGTGGCCTTAGGCATAGTATTTCCAGTTATTTCTTTGAGAAAATAATCACTTTAGTAATTACACATTGTGAGTGGTATTGTGTGTGTACATTTTTATTCAAAAAGTAATTATTTTGAAGCGTTTGGGTAAAAAGCCCCAGGAATGTGAAAATAATTAAACTGTTTTCATTACAAAGTTAATAGTGTATAATAGTAGAGATAATGTAATTAAGGTGATCAAACAATAATTCTGGCAATGTACTAGAAACAGATTTAACACAACAATTCAAACAAGCTCCAACCTGGACAAGAGACTGCTACTCTAACCTCTCTGTGCCACAACCTACATGTTAATGTTTGGAAGAACAAACTCCAAACGTATCTTCAAGTTAAAATGAATCTGTGCCCAGATTATGCATAATGCAGTATTGCATGTATAGCAATTAAAAACTTCGAACACCTCTGTGACTTGAGGCACTGTGGAAAACTTCATCTTCAAAGTTCCCAAACAAAGCACTAAAATCACAACTCAAAACCTTTACTTTTGTATGGAGTTAGCATTCTAATGTAAACACAGCAGGTACTGCTGCTAAAAAAACAGCTAAAACTCAACTTTTAAGTTTCAGTTGGACAGCTCTGATATAAATTACATCACAATATAAGCAGTGATAATTAAAACTGATGAATTGTTAAAAGTCATTTACTGTTTGATATGAATATGTTAAACTTAAATGTATGCAGTCTGGGTACAAGTTCGCTTTAAACAATGACTCCCAAATGGGCTGGGCAGCACATGAATCACTGTCTGTGATCCCCTCCCCCCATGGTGCTAATTTTTATCTGATTATACATAAAAATGCCTGGAGTATAAAACTGGGGTATAAAATGCAGCAGGCATTTCTAATATCTGAAACAGTAACAGAAATGTCAATAAAATTAACATAAATAGCTACATCCATGGTGTGGGTATTTTTAAAACATGTATTTGGAAAGGGAAACACTTTGTAGTTTTTAACTTAACTTTTAACTTAAAGGAAAAAATTTTGTACTATGGTTGCTTATGTTGAGTCACTTGCTCCTAAATGATCTTTTGTGCATTATTGTTAGCCACCAATAGATGACACTGTTTCTTCTCGTAAAGTGTGTAACAAACATGTGCCTTTTGTCACAATCAGCAAAAATTTGTTATACATCTAATGTGAAGACACAGTGCCATCTAGTGGTATGACCCATCTATAAACCATTTTTCTTCTAATGACATTTTAAGAGAAAAAATGCTAGTTAATGCTTGAACATATACAGTCAAATAGAGTAGGGTTACCATTTGCGAGATGAGACATGGTAAATACTGTTTCTCTAAACACTTGCAATTAAGTTGAACCGATTGACATCAAAGATCCAAATAAACCCATTTTACCGGTTTTTTAAATACACTTTTTTAAATTAATAAAAACTATATTGATAAAAAAATGCTTCTTAACAATCATAGGGAGCATGGACTCTGCTCAGAGACTCATTTTCCTTAGAATGGTGTCTGGTGACACCTTGATGGAATGCAAGAGGAAATCTTGAGACCTTTAATGGCACATATAAGTTGTAGTCCCTGTTTTGCATATGAAAGCAGAGCTTGCTCCAAAAGTAAATGAATTTTTAGGTTCCATAAAGTTGTTTTTTTTTGTGCTTTGTTTGTGATTAACTCACAGTGAGGATTTTATACAGTAACTGACACCACGCTGCCTAATATTATGTTGAGACAAACATCTGTCCTAATTGCATTTATTAAAATATTGTACCTGTTCTGACTTACATACAAATTCAACTTAAGAACAAACCTACAGTCCCTATCCTGTATGTAACCCGGGGACTACCTGTATTATGACAATGCCTGAAATGCATTTATTTCCTGGGGGCAGATTTATGTGTTTGTGACCAGTTTCAGTTCTATAGGCAGAAAAGGGGTCACAGTTTTATGCTAATAGTTTGGGGAGATGCAGACCTACTGGGGGTTTCCTATCCCCATTAAACAGAGGAGATCTGTTTTTCTTTGAGTCCCATTGTCTACATCTTGCTGTGAATACATGAATCAATAGGTAGAAAAATGTTCTGCCAGTTCAGTTTTACACAGGGATATTGTTTTTTTTTTTTTTCTGAAACACCGCTCTTCTGCTTTTCCACAGACATTCTTGGCTTGCAGATGACAGAGGTCAGTGACTATTCTAATGCATTACAAGAACTAAACAGCGCATGTCACCGGCACAAGATAGTAAATGAATTTGAGCAGGAAAAGGGACACAGTGAACCACAAAATAAATGAATCATTGATTTGGAACTTGTTCAGTCAGACTGCAGCAGCACAGTGAGACAGATAAGGGTAAATGGATCTCAGGTTAAAGAGACTTGGCTGTCAACACGTCAAGCCATTTTTTTTTCCTCACAAGACAATAGATGGTGATGAAATTTCCCCATTGTGTGATAAATACACATGGTGACCAGAGCCATCTCCCCATCAGACGGGGAGAGCAGGAAGAGGCGATGTGTATGTAGAATGGGAAAGATTAATACACAGTTAGGAAATATCACTTCTGAGCTGGAGAAAAAAAATGTTAGGATGAACAGATAAGAAAAAAAGAGTTGGAGGGTGGAATGAGGACACCCAGGGAAAATGAAAGCAGAGTCACAAAAATACAAGATAAAGAACATTTTTTTCTAGATAGCTGTAAGCAGTTCATAGGGACTGAGAATGACAAAACTACATAAGACTGTGTCTGGCCTGACATGTACCTTGTAATTTATCAGAGCTCCCTGCTCCTTATTCTTATGTTTGGGGGCTTTCAGCCTGATCAGAAATTATAAGAGATATCATAGGCTGGTTTACCAGGTCTTAAAGTCATAGAAAACTTTTAATGCGGAAAAAAACCTTTAAAAAAATTGTGATCAGGCAGATCTTTTTTTGCAGAAGGGACATTGTATATATGCCACTCAGACATGTGCACAATCATTGTCTTCTCTTCCTGATTCAATATTTAGCTGTCTTGAGTGGCTGGGCTAGGATGACGTAACTCCCATGCATGTGTGTAGGAGTTCATTATGTCCCAGCAGCCCTGACAATGTATGGGCTTTAACTACAGCTCTATAATGAAGCTAACAGTGAAGAAGCTTTTCATATGAAATTCCAACAATGGTGTCATGGTCCTAACCACTACCACTGATCATCTCCTATCAGCACCTGCAGACTCAACTGCACTGCCACGGCAGTAAAAGACTTAAGGGGGTGGGGACAGGAACATATTCCAATGATTTAGAGAATAAATTAATACAAACTCAAAACAGCCACATAGCAAAATTGATATACCTTGGGCTTATGACAGACATAAGCTCAAGTTACATCTTACAGTTTAAGTCCACTTTAAGTTGGAATGGGTGAAGGTTCCAGAATGTGCTGAATTGGATTATTTGGGTTCTCCTCTGGTGATAGTTGGTTACTTTTGTACTCAGGGGAAGAATCCTGCTTTAGTAAAAGTAGAACCAATCTTGCATTTGTCTGTTGAGAAATGGTTGGTGCCTTTTTAGGGAGACATGTTAAACAAGATAAATGCCTGGAGAATAATGGTAAGGGGGTCCCCTTCATGAATGTGTTGAAAAAATCAAGGGGAGGACAGGATATTTTTATGACCCTGAATTTTGGTCAGGCCAGGATAATTAAACAATTCAATTTAAACCAATGATCAACAATAGATCATTTGGAGCAGCAGTCACCAACCGGTGGTCCGCAAGAAAATTTTGATTCTCCGCGGCTCCATGTCTTCCGTGCTGATTGTAGGCTCAGGGCATTTTGCGGGTTGTTTCTCTGGACACAACCCTCCCACTCTCCCATCACTGGCTCAGACCTGCGATGGGAGAGTGGGTTGGTTCTGGCATCATGATGTTACTTCCCCTTTCTTGGCACACAGCTCCCTGCGCAGGCGCGGTCCAGAGTTTGTGCATTTTGTGGTCCGTAGGTTCGAAAAAGGTTGGTGACCACTGATTTGGAGGATGAGTCTGGTTACATTGAGACTGAGATCCGTAGGGAGAAGCCAAAAGGTTAAAATAAATAAACTCAAGGATTTGTGTTCTGCAAGTGGATTATAAACACTCTCTTAAGGCAATTCTATACTAAAATATTTTAAAAAGGTACCTTATGTCAAGTGCCTAATTTGTCTTTAATGTATTCCTTATGGACAGGGAACTAGGATTTTGATTTTGCTTGCACACTTCTTTAATTACCCGGGTGATGTACACTTGCCTTGTTACAAGCAGCTCGCCAGTGCTCTATAATTCAAAGATTGCACATCCTCTAAGCCTGGTGTTCTGCCAAGCTGAAAAAAGCATTTAACTAGGTTTTAATCTATTGTACAGGTTATAGCCCCCACGAGAGCTGTTTCAGTCTTACGATAACAACAATGAAAAAGAGGGGTTATATCCATTTACAAGCAAGGTTCTGGTAACATCATCATGCTGCTATTAGTAATCAAATACGGTGACATCAATTATCGTATCCGTTAAATGCTGAGTTATCAGTAAACATTTATACAGGCCGTGTAAACAGTGTGCTTAAAACAGCAGATTAAAGAAACTCCTGGTCAAATATGAAGATGCTGTTCAGAACAGTTATGTAATAGAGATTTATGGACAGGGATATAATCAGTTTCTCTAGCAAAAATACTGTAAAGTGATACGATATCTTATAGAGAAAATCTTTTTAGAATTTAAACCTCAGGGTATACTTGTATTTCATCCATTACTAAGCGATATCTTACTTTCTTGTCCCTGGAAACATCTTCCTTTTAGATTTAGACTAAAAACTATAATAAGCCTACCTATACTGTGGCTTCCCTGGTTTCACAACCTCAATATGCTAATCACATTTTTAAAGTTGCAAAAGTCCATGATCAGGCAGGTGGTTTTTGCAGAAATGAACAGGCATGTTCATAACTGGCTAACTGCCACCCAGCTGTCCAGCAATCCTGGCTTTACCCGCACGTATTGGAATTACGTCATCCCGCATTAATATTATTATTAAACAGGATTTATATAGCGCCAACATATTACACAGCGCTGTACATTAAATAGGGATTGCAAATGACAGACTAATACAGACAGTGATACAGGAGGAGAGGACCCTGCCCCGAAGAGCTTACAATCTAGTAGGTGGGGGAATTTCACACACAATAGGATGGGAGATATGTAGTGGTGGGAAGTAGTGATGGTTTCAAATGACAGAAGAAGACGGGTAGGCAAGTTTGAAAAAATAGGTTTTGAGCGCTCTTTTAAATGAGCAGAAAGTAGGAGCAAGCCGAATAGGACGAGGAAGACCATTCCAGAGAGTTGGGGCAGCTCTAGAGAAGTTTTGTATCTGTGCGTGTGATGAGGTTATGAGTGAGGAAGTCATTAGTAGGTCATTGGAGGAGAGCGGCAGGGGGAGTATTTCTCAACCATGTCAGAAATGTAAGTGGGACAATAACTGTGGAGGGATTTGAAGGCAAAGCACAGGAGCTTGATTTGATTCTAAGGTGAAATGGAAGCCAATGGAGAGAACTACAAAGAGATGCAGTGGAAGAGGAGCGGAGGGAAGGATGGATGAGTCTGGCTGCAGCATTCAATAGAGGAGAGAGTCGGGTTAGTGGAATACCAGCAAGAAGGATGTTACAGTAGTCCAGACGGGAGATGACAAGAGCGTGTACAAGGAGTTTGGTGGTCTCTGGGGACAGGTAGGGGCAGATTTTGGAGATGTTGCGTAGGTGAAAGTGACAGGACCTGGAAATGTTCTGAATATGGGGGGTAAATGAGAGGGCCGAGTCAAAGGTGACACCAAGACAGCGTCCCTGAGGGGAGGGCCGAATAACAGTGTTGTTAACAGTTAAAAATATATATGTCAGGGGGGATTTGGAATTTGAGGGGGGGATGATGAGTTCTGTTTTATCCAGGTTGAGTTTCAGGAATCGGTCAGACATCCATGATGAAATGGCTGACAGGCAGCATGAGACCTTATCCAGGACTCAGGGAGACAAGTCAGGGGTGGACAGATACATTTGAGTGTCATCAGCATACAGATGGTACTGTAAGCCAAAGGAGGATATGAGGGCATGACCAATAAATTTGGACAAAGATCATCTCCAAGAAGAAAAGAAGAAGGAAGATGGTGGTAACGGTGTTGAGTTCCATGAAGAATGTTTTTAGATGCTTTCTAAGGGTTTCTAGGAACTCAACACTACAAGTTCTTCTGGTCAAAGGGCCAATGTTCCTTTTTCTATATATTCTATATTACACAATATGTTGGTGCTCTAAATATGAAAAAATGACTGTAGTACAGAAAACATAGCCAACATGAGAACATGTATAATTTCATCCAAGCTGTTTGGTCAACAAGCCTGAGGTGCAATATAAAGGGGAGGGGGATCACAGCATTTTTCATATTAGCTGTCCTTTTTAAAGTAATAAAATAATTTTTAGCCAAAGCCTTAAGTGTTAGCCAAAGCCTTGTTTGTCCTATTTTGTTACACATGTAACATTTTTTTGTTTGGACAAACTTTTAAAATGTGTAAGTCAAACAAATAAATAACAATACTGTAAAAACTAGTCTTGTACAGAGGTAAGTTTAGTATGTGAAGTCAGAGGGGGTTAATTTTGGTTTGCACAGGTGGGTCCCCCAGTCTCAGGAGTAAATAATCCCCTTTGTCTCTGTAAATATTCACTTACTGGAAAGGTTGAAGCTTGAGTTTTTTAATTAAAGATTTCCTCCTGAAATGAAGAATAAAGATGTCTTTATTGAGTCTCTCTGAGAGAATCCTTTGCATGCAGATTGTCACCGGTGAATTAAACTGCTGGATATGTGTGCCAAACATTACGGGAACCGCTGTGTAGTTTCTCACATTAGCATTGGCTGATTACTGCTCTGGCTCCTCCCTCCTGGGTTCATTGTGAAATATAAACAGATGTTCTAGCTACTATTATAGTTACACTTTATTCCAAAGTATACTTTACAACTTACTCATGAGACTCAGGCTAGCAGCTGTAAATCTAATTTTATTTTCCAGGCACTAACATTTGTCTGCCCTGCTATGCATATTTTTTAATCAATCTCTGTGATCTGAATGAAAATTTAAAAGGGCAGTTCACCCTCAAATTGCCTTTTGGCATAAACCAATAATATTGTTGTATGCTGGACATTTTTTTTTACCAACAACATAAATGTGAACAGCAGTATAGAGATAGGGGGGAACATTTTTTAAAAAAAAATATATTCCAGGTATGCTAGATGATAGGAAATTTCTCCAGTCTTAGAGAGCTTTAATAAATCAGGCCCATTGTGTCTACATGAAAGCGAATTGACATCACAAGTGACTTCTTAGTTCTTCCCTTTGTTAGGAGGCCAGAACAAAGTGTCTCTACCTGTGTCACTGCTAGTAATAGATTACTATTTTTATTAATGATAGTAATAGATTACAGGTAGTCCCTGAGTTAAGAACATCTGACATACGTACGACTCCTAGATAAGAACGAGGCTTCCCTGCTCACTCATGTGCAGGACAGAGGCTTGATGGGGGGGGGGGGGGGCAGTTCGCATGACTTGCAGAAGAAGTCTTTTGTGATTCTTTAATGACCAAAACAAACTCTGCAGTTGTTTTGTTATTGCATATTGAAGCACAGCTTGCTCCAGAAGTTAATGAATGTCTAAAATCGAACTCTTTTTTTTTTTGGCTTTGTTTGTGAATAACTCACAGTGAGGATTTTATACAGTTACTGACACCTCACTGCCTAATAATATGTTGAGACAAACTGTCCTAATTGCATTTAAAAGAATAATTTACCTGTTCCGACTTATATACAAATTCAACTTGAGATCAAACCTACAGTCTCTAACTCATGTGTAACCCGGGGACTACCTGAACTATAAATGTATTCTGTTTCTACCAATGGGGCTGTGAATTGAGATTGATGCTGATTAGATTCTCACCTATTAAAAAAGTATTAAATAGCATTAAAACATGTACAAAGCCAATAAACAAATAAAAGAGAATGAAATAAAAAGTATATTGTCTCCAGTCTTGGAGCTCTCTCAACCCTGCAAGGCTTTGCTGCCTCAACACCATGGCCCAATTTTTAATAACTAAATGGTATGTAAAAAGGAAAATTATGCCTTGAAAAGAGTTTTATAAATCTGTGTCTGCTTATAATGCCCATACAAAAAATGGAAGTAGTGAATGTCATATGACAGAAATAATGCCAGCAATAAAACATTGGGGGTGTTTTACTAAGCAAATTTATGCTGTTCACTTATCTGGGTGAATTACCACCTTGCAGGAAATGATTCACTTAGCTTGGGAAATGTGACAGCTCACTTTGCAAAGAAAACCAAATCATATGAAAGAAAATCCAAAAAGAAAACAAGATTTGTCTTTACACATGGTGGGATGGTTGACGTCAGCAGAGTTTATCCGTATTTACTAAGATCGGTGAATTATGTTGCAAAGGTATGATTCACTTTGCAATGTGAACAGCCTATATTCCTTTAGTAAACCATCCCCATTGTTAGCAGTTCTAACTTTTTCTCATTCTGTTTAAAATTTACTTTTGGCTGTATTCCCACTGGTAGAAATCACTTCCTGTCCAAGAGCGACAGTTGTTGAAGTAGAACTCCAAAGTGTGCTACTGAAACCCTCCCACTGTAATCTGCAGTGTCTGGGAGGGGGAGCGTGTGAGACACAAATGAAGAAGGATCCTCTAAAGAAAGTTTCTGGTTTACTTTGTGCATCAAATAATTACTTAAGAATCTCTAACCCTTACCTGCTTCATCCAAAACAAAACAAAAAGTTTGGACTAAAGCTGTGCTTTAAAACAATGGCAAACTCTTAATTCCATAGGATTTATGCAAATTGTAAAGCCTATTTGCAGCTTGAAACACTTAAGTATTCAGATGAATCAGACAGCCGCCATTGTTTTGTATAGTGAGGTAATTACTAGTCAGTAGTTTTGATGTGTTATGGACTGCTGATGAAGATTTATTATTGTGTTTTACAGAAGCAGATTGGAATATGATATTCTGTCTTCACAAAGAATCTTAATTTGTCTCAACCCTGAACAATGTAATAACTTTTTTTTCTATAGCCGATTTCAATTTACCACCAGGTAAATTATAATTGTCAGGGCCTGTTTTTGAAGTGCAGACACAAATAATGAACACGGCTGTTGTAGACAAAATTAAATGCCGGAAAGAGCTGACATTTAGGAAATTCTTTCATATGGTTTGGTATAAACAGTTAATCTCAGTGAGCCAATAAAAAAAGAATCATGAAGTGTGAACAGTGTTTTTCAAATTTAATAAAGTGATATAGTTCACATTTTGTATTAGTTCTTTGCCTCCTGGGTGGCGTGTAGGGTATTCCTTAGTGGTAAGGTAAACTCAACTGGGTTGCATTTGCTACAGGTTCGCCGGATGTTCCTTTAAGGGGAACTCATTGGGCCTGATTTAAAAAAGCTCTCCAAGGCTGGAGAGAATACACTTTCATCAGTTAAGCTGAGTGATCCAGCAAACCTGGAATGTATCTGGTCCAGGATTGAAAACATTTTTAAGAAATCCTTTACAGGTTTGCAGGATCACCCAGCTTAACTGATGAAAGTGTATTCTCTCCAGCCTTGGAGTGCTTTAATAAATCAGGCCCGTTAAGTGAACCTTATGGGAGCCTGTTGGTAAGATTCATAGCAGGGATTGTCCCAGTTTGCTGGTGGTTCTTAAAAAATGTCAAATAGTAAAAAAAAAAATATATATATATATATATATGAGCAATAAGTACTATATATATATTGTAATAAATTACAATAATTCATGTTTGCTAAAAAAAAAATGAAAATGTATATTCAAAACTTAGCAAACTTCATTCCTTCCTCCTAGCTACTACCATTTGTATTGGGACAAACATATGGGTTCCCCTTATGATCACATGATCAGGCCCAGGACTGTAATAAAACTTCTAGGAAGAGCAATTAATTAAATATACAAGACACACAATGGGCCTTATTTATTAAATCTCTCTAAGACTGGAGAAGATAGACTAGAAGTGTAAGCATTTTCCATTGAATATCACATAATTTTTAGGTAATTCATTTCAGGTTTGCTGAATCACTAAGGTTCTCTCATGATAACCTTCTCTAATCTTGGGAGGCCTAATTAAATCAAACCCAATGTGTGTTTGTGCTAAGTTTTGTATACCGACTCACCAACAAACGGAATACATGTTTGGTTTTTTTCTGACAGTTTTTGAAAATTGTAATTTTTATTAAAAATAAGTATAAAAAGACTATGTATATTACTTACAAAATAAATAAGAATAATAAATCTTTTACTAGTAGAAGGTTTGAATATCAACCTTCTTTTGACCAATGGTAATGACATATACAATAAATGTATTATTCTGTTTTTTGAAAACATGAAAATGAAAAATTTGTCAAAATTTGATGTATTGCAATAACTTATATAACTTATATAATAATATATATGTGTGTGTGTATATATCCCAGCTTTATATATTTATATAAAGACAGTGGTATACAGTACACATATATTAAATTTGCTGATTTAGTGTAATACCTTAAGTGTACATCCCGTTTAGGATTTGAACTTTGTGATCTTTCCTATTCCTGATTTCCCTTTAGCAATGTCCTTTTCCCTTTTAATACATTTGTCAATAGAGATGTTTGTCCTTTTTAAAGTAAGCCATTGGGAAAAAGGCACCATCTTCAAGCTGGGAAATGAGCACAGAAAGTGTGTCCTCACTTCATGCTGTAAAAATTATTGCATCAGTGATGAAAAAGCGTTTTGAAAGCAAGTCTTGATTGGAATATCAGACAGTTTACCTATCACTTCTCAGCGTGATACTTTTCAAACAAATTTCTTGGGATTTTTATTCCTTTTCAACTGAATGCAAGAAATATCGCCTGCACAGGAGAGATAATATTGTTGTGGGGAATATCCACTGGATTAATGTATTTCTTCTGAAGCCAGCAGGAAATTGTGTTTCACTTTGCGCTTGCAAGCTTACCCTGCTTACGTCACCTTAAGAGTGACTTGTAAAACAACAAATAACTTGTGCAAAAAAATAATAATATAAACTATAAATAAATAAAGATAACAAATAAAAAAAATCTGCACATGAGTTAATCTCTCTTATTGAAATCTCATTTTAATAAAAAATAGAGATAGGTTTAGGCATCAATACTCTGAAAGTTAAGATAAAAAATTCAGATGGACAATCCATTTATCAAGGATTAGTGATTTAGCCAAGATGGGTTTTTAAAGGTTAACTTTAAGTTGCACATGTTTTATCTCAGTTAGAATTTGATTTTTCCATTACTATTCTCATTTTGTGGACATGTTCAAGAATTTACAAAGAGTTCCGCAAAGCTTGAAGAGCAATTCTAGGCAACAAGCGAAGTCAATCATTGAGTGGCTTTGGCTATTCAACAAATCCTACAGCTGTGCTAAAATATACAAGATTGCTACATTTACCATAAAGTATTTGAAAATGCACATAAATATAGGAAGCATGTAAAAGTTAATGGCCATATTACTTAAATAGGCTGCTTTCATTATTAAAAAACAATGTTGAATATGCCATGAAGGTCCATGTTCAGGCACCTCCTGTTATTAAGTGAAAATGTTTTTTCCAAGCCAATGATCATGGTTCTCTCTTATCACCATCAGGTTGCCCATTCTGACAAATATAATGCAGCCACAACTGGTGTGCAGGCAAAAAGAAAGGAAGCGCCTATAGCAAATCAAAGCCAATAAGATGCAACAATGGATACAAATCAGTAACAAAAATATGTTAGCAATAAAAAATGGCAATAGCACTTTAGAAAACTACATAATATTCAGCCAGGGTTTTTTAATTACCTTAAAATGAGTTCTGTATAATTCATTGCAGTAAGAATCCAGATTGCATCATAAGTAGAGTACTAAACATGTGTATCAAGGGACTGTATAGGAAGTGAAGCCTCAAAAAATGTTCATGGTGGTGTCAAGAATGGTGACAGTCATCTCATCATGTGTTATGTACACAGACAGGCCTTGGGAATTTTTGTTTGGCATATGCTGTCATTTTATATTGTCCTAGGGGAACAGTGAAATGCAAGAGATTCCAGACATCACACTTGAGTCTCAAAAAATATCTTATACAACCTACCCCATACAAACGCTATAGTGGGGCAGCTTACATCATGGGGGTCCCAGTTTAGACTTAAACAACTATCCAAAGCATTGCCAAACCGCTTTGTGAAAGAGTCCACAATTTATTGTTCAATAACAACAAATACAGCCTGCATGCTTCAGGGGTCAAAAGAACACTCCCTTCATCTGGGTTCAAAAGCAATAAATGAATATTTATATATCCAGTACAGAGTTTTTTCCCAAAAGCTCTTTATATTATGTCCAATTATAAAAGTACACCAGTGTATACATGTCCTGATTAGTCTACTCAGGATGCAGACTGGACTAACCATTGCCAGTGAAGGTCTCCATATTGGCTGCTTGTTATTTGATTATTCATATGCTGATCTTTTTATCATTTCCTTTATCATTTTACTTTTTTTACTTATTTTTTTACTGGACTATCTATTGCTATCTGTATTTGATTTTCTTGGGAGTTAATAGTCCCTTTGTACCCTTTGTAAAGCTGCAAGAATAACATAGGATTTTTAACACCTAATTTTCTGTATTAGGCAACTAGGTGTGTTTGGGATTCTCAGATTGTTACATTACCGCCAAAGGTAGTAAAGGTGGTATAGAGTGATGTGGTGCACTGCAGCAACATCTGTATAAAAACACGGATGCTGCACTCTTCTTACGCATCTTAAGGTTTGATTACTGCACCTTTAAAGGACAAGTGTTTAACAAACCCCTCCTGAGCCAAATGATATTTCAAACTTCACATTACAGCTGCTAACCTACCTGTGTAGGACAACTGCAACCTACACCAATTCATGATTTTGTTTTCATCCTCTATGTCCAAAATCTTCTTTAGTACTGGTTGCAGCAAAGCCTTTAAGAACTGAATTACAGTCATCGCCTGAAACTAGACATTCTGAGAATACAGCCTTATATAAGCCTAAACAAGCTTATAAGATTTGGAAATAAAAATTCAACAGCTTTGAATGCCTTTAGATAATCTTGTAACTCTTCTTCTAATCAATTCATTCTGGGCTTTTTTTCATCGTGTCATTCCCAAGTATTACAACTGCATTCTTTTTATACACCAAATGCATTGTTATGTGATTTTTTTTTCAGGCAAAATGTAAAATTTGACAATATCAATAAAGTACACCGGGTGGTTTGCATACCATAGAACGGTGCCAAAATAGGCCTTGACTTGACTGTAAGTCCAAGCCTGCTTCCAATTAAAACCAAGCACCTATATATACACATATCTTTGTATAAAAGAGAGATAGAAATGAATATCAAAACATTTTCTATTCTCATATATCCTTAATCATCCATATAAATTAGAAATAAATTTTATTTTGCATCAACACCAACATTTGGCACCACGGTGTGAAACATTCATGTTTGTAGTTAAGTCCATAAAAACATATTATACCTGGGATACAATCACAGTATGTAATGACTGGCGACACGCCCAGACAGGAGGAAATGAGAGTTTAAATGTTCAGTGACAGAACCATCCTTCATGAAATCGCTGTGAGAGAGGTGCTATCCTCCTGTGAATCACACAGAGAAATGGATGCTGTGCTTGTGTTCAGTGAAACAGATGTTTAAATTAATGACAATGCATAGAGCAAACTATTCTATATTTGAATGCCTGAGATCAAAATCAAGTGTAATAGTGGTGAGTCTATTGATAATAAATCACAAATGTGTACAGTTACATCTGTTTTTAGCTGTGATTCTCATTTTTTTTCTTTCCTGGGTTATTTAATTAGTTATATGCCAAATGTACGAAATAACACAAGAGTTGGATTTAGTTATTGCTGTCACACATAATTTATATTTCATTTCACCCAAAAGCACTTGTATTTAAACAACAGGCAAGGTCACGTTGGGACCCTGGTCACGTGCCCAAATCTCAAGTGCCCAAATTATAAGTGCATGGGAATTAATCCAGGGAATTGACACAGGAATTGGAACAGATTTGGACATATAATTATACTAGATTGTAAGCTCTTCGGGGCAGGGTCCTCTCCTCCTGTATCACTGTCTGTATTAGTCTGTCATTTGCTATCCCTATTTAATGTACAGCGCTGCGTAATATGTTGGCGCTATATAAATCCTGTTTAATAATAATAATAATAATAATTGTAATGCAGAGCTCAATGCATTTGTTTTTATATAGCATAAGTTTACAGTTTTGCCCGGAACCTAGAATGTCTTATAACAGGCACTAAATCTTGGCCTTGGTCTGGTCTACATTTCCTGAGGACCAGCCATTCTTAACTAGGATTCCAAACAGATCCCAAGAGATCCTTCAGAAGTTGCCAGGGGTTTCCCAAACTCTGGCCGATCATCCTTCCATTTGATGATGTCTACATAGTTCTGGGGACAACACCACTTGGTGGAGCCAACATGCATGTTTTTAGATGTCTATAAAAGTTATATTATACCTACCACTGTGGGAAAGGGACATTCTTTTCACTAACTGCCAATTCAGGAGGTTTTTTTCCCATTGTCCCCCCAAACAATTTCATCAGTATGGGTTCCCAGAGACCTGAAAATTATTTAAAGGGTTTCTCTGAGATAAAAAGTTGAGAAGGGTTACTATAGATGATAGTGGTGGTACTACAATACATTGGCAGCTATTTTTCCACTTCTGTTGTCACCATGGAATACAGTGTGTGGAAAAGAAAAACTTTTGACATCACCTGTCTATTCCTCGCTATACTTGTAGCAGTTGATTGACAGCATAGTACCTCACTCTAACTCTCTTTTGACTCCATGATTTTACCAACTGAAGTGATCTCTCCTCCTAGGCTTCACTTCAAGAAAAGGTGCACAGATCAGCAAGACATTGTAAGCTGATTTTACAGAATGATGCTTTTACATGCTGTGGTGTCATTCACAGACCTCTACATCACTGTATTCCAGGGGTCGGCAAACTTTTTGTACTATTAGACCATTTCAGGAGGTCAAGAAGGCACACTAGGCCTGAAGAAACAAGGTGTCCAAGGAAAGGTTTTTTCCAACCATGAATACAAGCAAGCAGCCTCAGTCTTCCGCTCATCCACGGTGTAGTCTCTGTAAGTGTGCGCATGCTTGGCATCGAAATGCCCCTTGAGATTCGACAGTTCGAAAGTGCTGTTGGTGTCGTTGCACACTAAACACAGGGCTTTGTTGCCACGTTGGACGAAGAATAATTTGTCAGTCCATTCAGGGTTGAAGACACGACGTTCGAGGTCAACGTCCCGGAGACTCCTAGCTGCGTGTTGCTTCTGCTCTTTAGGCATAGTAATTGGGGTTACTGTGCGGGAACTCGATGATATCGCGGGAACTCACATTAACGCAACCATTCAATTAGGCCGGATCCAACAATAAATAACTAGGGGGGGGCATTAAGGCTGGACAGGAATACTGCCTAGGCCGTATTCAGCCTAAAGTCCGGAGTTTGCCTACCTCTGCTGTATTCTATATAAAGGTTAGAGCCCATAAAGCACCCAACACACCCAGAAGTGTAATGGATGGGAAGAAGTCAGTCCTCTGCAAGAGATTGGTGGAACAGACAACTGGACAGGTAAGTATATGGTGCTTATTTATTTAAACAACAAGCATAAATGATTAAAGCTAAAAAACAGGCTTTGTATAAAAAAGCTTCTCAGAATTGTCTAGTTTACACAGCAAGTCTTTTAGATGATGAAGTTTAGGAGTACCTACCTTACTGTGAAAAATATAAAGCTCAAAATATCCCTTCAGAAAAAGATTTGACTAAACTTAGATTTGTCTCGTTGATTTTTTTCATATCCCTTGTTGCAGCAGAGTTGGTTCTCAATATGATTTTAACAGGGGGATCCCAGGAGATGTTGCTAGGATCCCCTTTAAAGCAGAACTATCCTTTAAAAAAAATCACATTTACCTTTACATCCGCAGAGCCCCAAAACTCTCCAGAGTTTCCTTGATTGGGTCCTGCACCATCTCCAAATCCTCCTTCGTTCCATGTTGGGCACCACCATCTTCTTCCCTCTTCTTTCTTTTTCTGGATACATCATCTGACCTCACACTGTGTATGGGCGAGATCGGATGATGTAGCCTGTTGTAAATGCCAATGCCAAAGTGCCAATCAAAATGCACATGCAGGAGATTGGCATTTTTGTTTCCCATTGCATGAAAAAGCCTGATCTTGGGCATGCACAGAAGGAACAACCAGAAGCCTCCTGGGATATGTGACAGTAAAGACAATAAAGAAAAGGGTTTTAAAGAAAAAAAAGATAAATTGTACTCAATATAAAAGGGTTATCTACCCTTATATGTAAAGTAAAAATTTTGGTGATAGGTCTGCTTTAAGTACACCTGCACTTGCAGAAAATATCTAGATTTGTATTAAGAAATAATTTAAGGACTCCACATATACTATTGCTTGTTTTATCATGCATCGATGGAGATAAAAATGGGCTCCAATACGCAAATCTTTGAATGGAAACTTAAAAGTTGGCTTGCCCCTCTGGCCATTTTTCAGATCTTTAGGACTTCTTTAGTCCAGTCAAAATTTTCATATTATTACAACTGGCATTTTAGGGCTCCCCCAGTTAAAGGAATAAAAATAGGGTGAAAATTTGAGCCACAGGCTGTGTACTATCTGTACGAAGAGGTAATTTGGACCCCATTTGAAGAATGCCATTGTCACAGGATTATTCTTCTTTCTATAGAGTGGATGATACTTAATTACATAACAGCCAAAAGCCTCACAGACTTTCCAATATTGCTTTAAGATGTAAGTAATGTAGAGAGTATTTCCACCTTGATAAGTATTCATGATAAGATTAGCCAACTATCACATAATAGACATTCAAGTGAAATTTCCATTTGTATCTTAGCAACCGTTAGCTTGATTAAGCAAACATTTAGCCGGCATTGTGAATTTTTTTTTAGTATTTATGCCATTCATTATTTTTATTGGACAGATTTGCATAGTGTTTTTCAGTGTTTTTCATTACAATGTGCTTGCTTATATAGCTTGTTTTAGTGTTATTTAAAATGTAAACACCCTTTCCATTTGTTTCTTGTGTTTGATTTGGATTGAATACTGCAAAAGGCTGATTATTTGAAGCAAAGCCTCAGATAAACATTTACATATACAAGTGAAACATAAATATGGGATGGTGAAAAAGCAGCAACACACCAACAGGTCATCAGGCCTGATTTATTAAAGCTCTCCAAGCCTGGAGAGGATACACTTTCATCAGTGAAGCTGAGTGTCAATTGCTATTTGTTAGCAAATGTTTTAAATCCTGGACCAGATCCATTCCAGGTTTGTTTGATCAACCAGCTTCACTGATGAAAGTGTATCTTCTACAGCCTTAGAGAGTTTTAATAAATCAGACCTATCATGTCTGCTTACTCCTCCTATCAGAGTGCTCCCAGTTAGCACATGTGTTCGCATTAGATTCTGTTGCGGCTTCTTCTTTAGCCACTTTCCCCACCATGTTGCAAGTGATGAATGGAGGATCATATCAAGACATGTTCATGTGTTTTTACTAGCTTTATGTATGTTTGGTATTTTTGAGACTAAAAAAAAATTCAAAAAGTTACAAAATTTTTGAAGGCTATACAGGTAGTCCCCAGGTTACATATGAGATAGGAACTGTTGGTTTGTTCTTAAGTTGAATTTGTTAGTCGGAACAGGTACATTATTTTAATTTTAATAAATGCAATTAGGACAGATGTTTGTCTCAACATATTTAGGCAGCGTGGTGTCTGTTTCTGTATGAATTCCTCACTGTGAGTTAATCACAAACAAAGCAAAAAAAAAAAAAAATATATCTATGAAGCTTAGAAGAAGAAAGAAACAACTGCAGAGTTTGTCCTGGTCAATAAAGAGTTACAAGAGGTTGCAGAACAGCAAAAGACTTCTTCTGCAAGTAATGCAAACTGCCACCTCCCCCCATCATGCCCTTGTCCTGCACACGAACAAGCAGGGAAGCCCCGTTCGTATCTAGGAGTTGTGTGTATGGTGGATGTCCTTAACTCGGGGACTACCTGTATTTTCAGAAAAACATGCTGAGATTGTTTCCTATGGAATTTAAGTGTCAGAATTAGGCTATATATAAAAAGTTTCACTTTAGAATTCACTGCCAAAAATGTAAAGTGTGCAACAGAATGAGCAAGTTTAAAATAATTTATTCTCCACAAGAAACAGCTACTCTGGCTGCAAACACTGAAAGTCATTGAAATAGGTTAAAGCGGAACATTAAAAAAAAAAAAATACTTTACTTTAGAAAAGCCCTCAATCCCTCTCTAGTACAAGTCCAGTAGGTCCTACAGCATTCCAGTTTCCTCCTTCTTTCTGGCGCAGACAGGACAGCAGGTGCAGCCATCTCACGTCTTCTTCTGGGTTCTTCTCACACTACCTCAGGGCACTGCACCGGCGTGACATTGGGTGACACATCTCACTGCGCTTGCATGGAGATTTTTACATTCCAGGAAAGCCCCATATAATATGATGAATTTTGGGCATGCACAGAAGGAGCAGTCCACAGGCTCTTGGGATATGTGATATAAGTATCCTAGGAGGCTTGGTTTCCCTTTTAGTCTTTACCTCCATGCTGGTAAACACAGAAGGGGACCTCTCCATAAATTACAAATAAACAGCACATTTTTACATTAAATAATACATTTAAAATCTGGTGATAGGTCCGCTTTAACCAAATTCACCCAAAGTCCTAATATTCCCTTTTGAAAATTATGCCGACATAGTTACATCTAAAAGACCGTTTCTTTATTGGTCATTAAGTTTTAGGTAATACTGATTTTTTTCTACTTCAATTATTTATACTCCCAATCTCATACAGATGTTGATCCTGAAAGAATATTAAATGAAAAGTATTTAATTAAAATCTTGTCATTTTGTTTATGTTTGGCTGCATTAATTACATGAACAGATGGGATTTTGTAATATTTTATGAAGGATCCTGGTAATCCAACCTTCAATGTGACCAATGATTTAATGAAAAACATGGCAGTTTTTGTCATCAATTACTATATGCATATAATTTATCCCCAGCGTTGTGTTCCAGTTTTGAGTTATGAAATCATCAACAAGTCGTACAGCATCTGACTATTGGTTTTAAAAGCTGCACACCAGTTGTTTAATATAATTGTCAAAAAAAAAAATACATTTTTTGGAAAATGCAGGTGACTTGGATGGTTAGATACCAAGGTAAACACCCGGACTGCAGTAGGCAAGGCTGTAGCAATGGTAATATTTAAAGAGTTACTCTGTCTCTTTCTAATAGATGTGAACATCTAATTTTGAGCTACTAAGTTTTATAAAATAGGATGCAAAGTGGAAAGGAGAAATGTCTGAAAAAAAGAGCAGATAACACATCCTGCTGGCTGCATATAAAATGCTAAATATGAATATGTAATATTATATATTTACATATATTGTAAACATTTATATAAACCCCCATACCTTAATCATTATTCCAACACCTCATTTTGGTGCCTATGGGTTTAGTAATACTTTGGAATTGTCATTCCTTTGATATTAAATAATAATTTGTTTGACTTGGGTTCCGTTTTCTTTCATTTATCCTTTACTGTCTTAACCGTCTTTTTCTGTATAAAAAGAAGCAAAAAAAAAAACAATTTTTCACAGTTTTACTGGTGGTAGGTTAAAATACCACTGCTGTTACTGTAGTGTCAATTTATATATTATTTACATATTAATACTTTTTTACTTTTACAATATACTTTTTATTATAATCTTGAAGAAACATCAAGCTGATTTTTTTCTGTATAAAAAGTCTACTAAAAACCATTAGACAAAAAAATAATAACATAATTAGGGTTTCATTAACTAATAGTTTAAATTCATACAAAATACCCCTTTCTTTTTACCTTTACACCTTCCTTGCAGCTTCTGGTAAAATGTTAAAATCGAATCAAAAAGAAATCATGTAATCTGCAGAAATAGACTTTGTTACAGTCTATACCTTACAATGGGTGATCTCTACAATGATCTTTGAAGGCAGCACCGACTCCAAGAAAAACATTTTTAATGAAATGTAAAAAAAAAGTTTTAAACTCTGGCAAGTTTCTATTGAAGTCAGTGAGCATTTCTACTTCTTTTCTGGCTGGTGGAACACCCTGTGTTTCTAGCAGAAAAGGATATATTTTGCAAACAGTGAGATGGACAGCATTATTTGTTAGAATAAATACAAATAGATGAATGATCTGATATCCTTATAATTCTTAACATACGGCAGATCAGAGGAATACAATCAGGGAAAAAAATCTTTCCTGACTTCTAAAAGCAATCTGCTAAATACCTGAATTAACTTTCTAACTATGGTTTTGCATTATACCATTATGTATATTTTGTACTTTAGGAAACTTCTTAGAACTTGTTTGAAACAATCTTCATAATTCACAAAGCTAACACACCAGGATAAGGATACTTATGTTCAAAAAAAGAGACAACTATCTTTAGATGAGTACAATAAAGCTGCGTACACACTTCCAATTTTTATCGTTGGTAAATGAACAACGAACGATCCTGCACGATATCTGCGAACGATCGTATGGCACCGATCCTGTACCTACAGATAACGACACGATCGTTCAAAGATATTGTACACACGATAGATGTGATCATTTGAACGATACAGGAAGTGACGTGCACCACAGGAAGTGAGCGAACGTTCGTTCACCGCGCATGCTCAGACCATGGACGATCACTGAACGACCGTACACACGATAGATGGTCAACGATCGTCGTCCAATCCAATCCTCTGGTCCGGTCGTTCATTTCCAACGACTATCCTCGTTCGTCGGCGTCGTTGGTTACTTTTTTTATGAACGATTTTTGGCCAATCGGTCGTTCGTTCGTCGTTCATTTCCAACGATAAAAATTGGACGTGTGTACGCAGCTTAAGATATGAAAATGCCTTCATGTGACCAACATAAAGATTCTGATTCTTGTGTAGAAGCTTTAGTGGATTAAGCCCATGGCCTACTTAAACCACTTGTTCTGAAGGTATCCCACATGCTCATGGCGTTCACAAAGGAGGACATTTTCAAAGGGTAAACCACTTTTCTTCCAGTAGCACAAGTACTCTTGTGTCATTTGTGGTGACCAAAATGGGTTCAAATCCTTTTCTACTTTACCAGACCTAAAGAAAATTATTGGCTGCAGGTGATATACCTAACTAAGATTGTGATTTCACAAATCTTCCTAGAGCAACATCTGTGGGTCAGCAGATTTCTAATTTGACTGAGAAAACCTTAGAAAGTTTGGGAGCAGCATTTTGTAGCTGGAGTGATACTGGAGTTGGGTCATAATGACAGCTGAATACCTTTTGCAATCTTCATTTTGTAATAAGTTGTTAATTGGCTAAATCATATGAAATTGTTTCAGTTATTAGCATGTAGAATAGTGGAAAACATACACTTAGCGGCCACTTCGTTAGGTACAACTGTTCAACTGCTTGTTAACAAAACGAGTATTGGATACATGTACCTCAAGTTATCTTTATTTTTTTCTCTGACATCTTGAACATCATCATTCATTTGCCTAAACCAACAAGACAAACAAATGACCTTAGTAGCTGATGATGCAAATATATCTCTTGTGCTAACAAAAAGATCATTCACACTTTTTTTTTCAAGTTTCCTAAAATTACCAAGTTGGGAAATATCCCAGATAGGCTTATTGGGTTTAATGATCAATTAGCTAATGGCTATTGGATCATTGAACACAAACAATGTGTTTGTCTGAGCAAATTAAAGCAAAATTTTAATTAAAATAAAAACAAATCACACTTACCTCCCTACTTCCACGGAGCCCTGGATTCCTCCACTTTCATACTCGATTGGATCTCGCATCGTCCTGGACTCTTTCTTCCATTCATCATTTATATTGTGGAAAATACTCCTTCCTTGCATGCCCAACATTGGGCATGTGCAAAAGGAGCAGCTCAAAGCCTCCTGGGATATGTCATGCATGTATCCCAGGAGGCTGTGGGTTTCCTGTTCAGTCTTTACCGCTGTGGCAATAAAAACAGAATGGAAAGGGCCTCCCTTTTTTTTAAAAAACATTTCTACGGAAAAAAACACATTTTTATGGGGTTATCTACTCTTTTATATAAAGTAGGAAATGTGGTGATAGGTCCGCTTATAGAGCTCTATTTAAAAAGCAGGGAATCTGACATTCTCCCAAACATTCATACAAACACATGTACCGGGAAAATTCTCTACCAGGGAAAGTTTGAGGGAATGTCTGATTCCCTGCTTTATAAATAGAGCCATAGAAAATCTTCCTCATCCATCACAGTCTCCAAATTTCCACTGTAAAGTCCTATAAAACCAGAATGGCCATGTATGTCCCTGTTATATGCATATTTCTCTGGCAATGAAGAGGTTGAGCAAATAGATAAGACATAATTTCTACCAGGTGTCCCGTTTTATACGTCTGGCAAAAAGAGTATGGAAACATATGTACCTTAACAAATAGGATTCTTTTCACCTGCATCTCATCACTAACAAGCAGCTGTTTACTATCTGTAGCTCTGCAGGTTTCGATTTATCATTTGGAAAAGTCAGCAGAAGCAAAAACAGAAATAGTTAGATAGATAAATGGTTCCAGTATACCTCCTTCTCATTAAAGGCATTATTCACTGACAAGAGACATCAGCTGCAATGTACAATTGTTTTCTATTAAATTTAGACCTGCAAATTAGGTTGGGAGAGGAGAATTTTGTTAACTGGGAAAGAATTAAAATAAACAGAACATCAACAAGAACAAACAAGAACTAAAACTGTATAGATCTCTTTGGTTTTGTAGACCTATTTTGCCATTCCAAAAAGATCATTATGCTCGAATCCTGAACTTCTATATGCTATGCATTGAACTCAGATATACCAGCTTGCATTTGCTTTGCACATTTGAACTGGAATTAAATTGTTGTTTGCTTTAATAATCTCTGTTGAAACCTAATAAATGGTGTAATGAAAACAAACACATAAGAGCAATGAGCCTGATTTATCAACGCTCTCTAACACGGGAGAAGGAAGAGTAACATGGGTAAACCTGGGTGATCCAGCAAACCTGAAATAGATCTGGGCCAGAATATCTAACATTTGCCAACTAATAGCAACTGATTTCTAAGAAATCCATTCCAGGTTTGCTGAATCACTCAGGTTTTTCTATAATAGTCTTTTTCAGCATTGGACTGCTAAATCAGTCCAAATATGTGTGAATTATTGTACCCACTTGTGTGATTCATACCCTCACCAGTGACTATGGTCACGCAGCATAGATTGATTGACACATTTTTGGTCTTTAATTTTTTGGATTGTATGGCACTGCTCCACCTCTTGCCTGTACTTTGTGCTATTATTTAATATCAGTACCCAGATCCTGTGCTCACCCTCACAACATAAAGCATGAACTATTTTTGCAAAACTGAGCCTTGCTTTTAACAAAAAACAGAAGATCTACAGAAGCATAATATAAAGGCAGATCAAGATAATTCACTGTGACCAAACTGAATAAATCATTTTTATACATTTAAAATGTTTTTGTCTTTTATTATGCAGTAAACTCTTTACAATATGTGACGGGTATTAGTGAGATCATGAACTGGTATATAGTAAATAGAGTAAGTCCAGCAGCTGACATTCCTACTCAGCTGAGAGCTTCTACTGACATAAAATAGAGATCCTAATACATTTGCTGTCAAACAGTGTTAGAAGTTTTATTCACTGCCTAGTTGTACAGAGGGAACACATCTTGTAACAAGCAATGAGTGTCAGAAGCTGATTTCCACTGTGTGATAGCTGAGTCTTGCCTGAGTTTAGTGTTCAGTATAATGTAAGAAGTGCTGAGTAGTGTTCATATACTGGATTTATCAGTAAGAGCTCCGCATGAAGAAGAGAATCAATAGTCTCAGTTTACCACTATTTACTACGTACCGTCTATATTTTTGCCAATTATTAGAGATGATATCACTAACCCTGATTCACATTGGGTAATTAAATCACTATAGTAATAAAAAATAAGAAGTCACATCTACACACTGTGATTAAACATGAAATGATTTATGATTACTGCCAGTTTTCACAATGTACAGACGTAATAGTAACTTATCCAAAAATCCATAATCTGTAAATTCTGCATTCTGAACAATAAATAATGTTGGTTTGGGGTAAAGTTTAATACAAACAGAAACAACCATGCTAAGGTCTTACAGAGATACTGGAATGAACACTGTTAACATTTTTAAGGGCAAGATTAAGGATTTGGGAAGGGTAAAGGGAAGGATAAGTGCAGTTCTATTTATGTGCTGATCTAATGTAATATTTGACAAACTACCTGTATGTTATTTTTTTTCAAGGAAATTGCTCATCCTTTGTCTTTATAGCAGCTATTTCTTTAACTATAGCCAATGTATTTAATAATAATCAGTAAGGTAACTAAATGGTTTTCACTTTAGTCTTGTAGTATGGAAGGCCATTGTACAGTCTTACTAAGGACACTATCATATGCATATGTGCCTGGCTTTTTGCATATTGGCACAGATTTGTTCTCTGTCTTTCAATATTCTTCCAGATGTTCAAAGGTTTACCCATACCCAAGCCTGATCAGAGGTTGCAGTCTTGTGCTGTGGGTGCCGTCATATTACTCACATGACCCATAATAATTGTATATTCTTTAGTAAAACAACTCCTTAATTAAGCACCATTGAGATTAGGGGCACCAGAAGGATGAGGATGTTTGGTAATGGATCACGTCTATCAATAAACTGTCATCTCTTGACTAGTGCCCAGGCTAATGAAACATCCTCTGCCATTATGATATCTGCAATGCTGGTGATGAAGTGCGCCTCGCCAACTATGATGATGTCGGTTGTGGAGGCAGAGCTAGAGAGTTTGGAAATCCATGCATGCCAAGTAAAGGACTAGTTGAGGGGAATATGTCAGCAGAGGTAGGTTCTGATATAAGGAGTGCAGGGGGGCACAGAACTGCAAAGATGAAGGAGTTTAGAGGTTTTTTAGGAAAGTAGTTGTGGTGGTTGAGGAAAGTAGAGGTGGGTGATAGACATGGGGTGCAGTGGTAAGTGGTGATTGGAAGATGCAGAGGTGAGCTTTGAAGGGTAAGATGAGCGATGGACAAAGGTTCCAGAGGAGATCTATGAACAAGAGATAAAGAAGCAATTGAAAGGTGTGCAGAGATGAGAAGTGGACATGTGGTGCAGAAGTGAATAGTGGACATGCATTGGCAAGGTTCTTTTAGATCTTTGGCTTGAAAAATTTGAGGACGCTTATAATAGGTCAATAATAAGGCCATAGTTCCAGAGTTTTTCCTAAATCCGGGAGTTTTATGTGCTCCTCCTTACTTTTGCATATTCTAGCTCCTCCTCAAAAAATGAAATATCAAAATAACACATTTGGCTTGTTCTATAGGATTTAACTGTTCAATACCTCAGTACTTCTAGGACAAAAGAAAAATCCAAAGTTTTGCCAGTTCAGTTACTGTACAGTCACTTTATTTATCCCAATTAAAATCTGGCAGTTCATATAGAAATTCAATTTAAAACTAGTGGTTGATTTTTGCGCACCAAACAAAGAAGAATTCTAACTACTGCGCCTATTGCTGTATTACTTTATTGCCATACTTTCTGCAATAAGTTCGAATAAAAATCGTTGTGTCCTGTTGCAAAAAAAGAAAAACATGTTCCTGCAGGGAAAAGAAAAAGCTTTGCAAAATGTCTGTCACATCAAGTTTACAGTAAGACAAACTGCACTAGACAAGAAGTAACATTTTCTGTGAGGCTTTGTTTAGCTGACCCTGACAGAATGTCTTTTACCTGACACCAAAATATAGGCTCATGGAGCATTACAAACATGTATATCAAATCCTATCAAGCATCTGTGCCAGAAACCAAGGCCACATATGATGCATATTGATCGCCATGATTAGAACAGTTAGTGTCTGATAAGAAAGAAATGACTTTTCTACCTCTTAGCCTTGACCCTCATTTGACATTACATGGAAACTGGATTATTTGGAAAAGAATAAAACACTGAGGAGACAGTATAAATCACCAACTATATAGAGTAGTCCATATTTAAATTATTCTTGAAATGGACCTAAAAAAAATATTAAAAAGGTAGACAACCTTTTCATGTAAAGAATACATTACCTTCTTTTTATTGGGGAGAGGGGTTAGAACCATTGCAGCCATAAAGACAGAATGGGAGCGCAGAACCTCCTGTTTTTTTTTTCATTTACAGCAGGCTACATCACTGATTTTGTGCCTGCACAGTGCGAGATCGGGTGATGAAGGTAGAGGCCAAAGTAGAAGACAAAAAAGAAGATGGCAGTGGCACTTTCTCTAGGCTATAGGATGATGGCAGATTACAGGACAGCACAGGACCCAATCCAGGAAACCTGCGGAGGGATCGACAGATCTGCAAAAGTAAAGATGAGTGAGTTTTTTTGTTTATGTTACTTCCGCTTTAAAGAGGACTTCTAAAAACTAAGAGGACCACTAAACTGGGAGATCCACTTATGTACCCCCCCTCCCATATAATGTTATATATGTGGGGGACAAATATACCTGTGTAGAGTATAGAATAAAGTTACAATTATACTTGCCTTACCCTTGGGTTGGCATGACATCCCTGCCTTTCCAGGTAGAGTTTCACTGAATGCAAAACGTGAAGGTTTGTAAGAGGACACCTTGTAATGGACTCCTCAAATTACCCACTATCTATGATTGAAAAATGTATCTGTATATAGGAAAGTTACCAATATACTTACCTTACCCTCATCTTCTACCCGGAGTGCCTAGACGCCAATGATATCATCATGCTTACAGACCTACATAAACCAACGTAGATGAAATCTTGCTCTTGTAATAGACTTGTGAGACCTCACATGCTCTGCATTTCAAAGAACTCAACCTGGAATAATGGTGCCATCATACACATGCAGAAGTTAGTGGCAAAGGTAAGTATAATGCTAAATGTTTCTTTTCCAGGAAATGTATTAACCTACATTTGCTGTTTAGTCCTTACTTTATCCAAACTGTAAAAACAAAATATAATGCAAAAAAGATATATTTTTACTAAATCACACATATGTATCCCCATGCCTCTTAAAGACTAAACCAGAGTGATACATTGGGATCTGAGTTGTACTCCTTTGGCTTTTTTTTCAGAGAAATCTAAGATCTGGTGATTACCCCGAAATACCAGCATGTGAAGAAAATCTACCACTTCAATTCCTTTGAACAGCTGGTAGTTTTTCAGGGAATTCCCTAGTGGCTAGCAGTCGCAATTTCCAAGTAGCCTTGTCTTCAAACATTTCAGGGCAACCAAAACACGACAGCATGACAGATAGTCCCCTCAATAGATACTGACAAACAAATTAGTGGAATGATGCGTTTGCTAGCGTACCAGATGTGTTGAGTTCTATCATATGGAACAGGCGATGAAAAACTGTCCCAGTCCCATCTGTGCGTTTTGTAATCACTGATGCACTAGTTGTGTGACTGCAGGCATGGCAAACATTTTCTTTGTAGTTACATGTACAATAAATTACCAGTCCCGGGGCATGACCAGCCTATTAACATCATATCCCTTGATGAACATTGCAAATTTCAAAAAATGGAAGTGGTTGTGTGATAGTTACATTTAAAGAGATATAGCTGTCATCTTTGCCAACGGTTGTCCTAGCAAATTATTTATTTATTTTTATCTTTCTGTACATATTTTATTGTAAATGCTAAACAGTAGTACAAATTTAAAGCAGAAATAAACTAAAATCCAAAAAATTACACTTAACTTTGATCTCACAGATCCCTCGAATTGTGCTGGTTCTTCCGATGATCCGGTCCCACATTGTCCTGGGATTCCACTTCGTCCCGGCGTGATGGAAGCGCCGGGCGCCGCCATCTTTACTCTTCTCTTCTGGTCTTCTTTTATCATCACCTGTCGAGATTGGGTGATGTAGCTGGCATGAAGGGGGGAAAAAAGAGAGCCGATCTCACTGCGCATGTGCGAGATTGGCATCTCCTTCCTCTAGGAGGAAAAACGCCCCTTCTGCGCATGGCCTGATCTCAGCAGCCTGAGCCTTCTGGGTTACATGCCGTAGGTATCAAAGGAGGCTCTGTGTTCCCATTTTTTTTTTTTAAGTGCAATGCCCTTTTTTTAAAAAAAAGGGTGCAGCAACGCCCCTTGATCGCCGCAGCAACATTTTTACTGTATATAGAAGAGTTTTCTACCCTTCTATGTAAAGTAAAAATGTTTAGTTTAGGTATGCTTTAAAGAATCTTGAAAGAAGATGATGGAGAGGATGGGACTGGTATTAGAGAGTCAGAGTCTGTGTCTGTTGCTGGAGTTGGCTCCTTAAAGTAGGCATCAAGGGAAGTTTGCACAGAGCTTTTTTTTCTCGTCACTAATAGTCCTGTAGCATCCCAGAGCTTCAGTAACTGTACATTAAATCTTGCTCTTCTAACTTTGCCATTTCTGTATAAATGAGTATGACGTATAGTACAGTGGTCTCTGTAAAGGCAAACATACCTTGTCAGCAGCGTTTCAGCATTTTTTTGATGAACACAGAATGTGTGGAAAGTCGAGCAGTACGCTTTGGCTGCAGCCTGGTGATTCCCTGCTGTACATCTTTCATTTGTAAGTAAGTTGTATGTAAATCTGATATTTGTAACTCGGGGACTGCCTGTATTTGATAGCAGAAGCCCTGATGTTTAGACCAACCTGTCCTAACTTTAAGACTAACAATTAAAAGAGAAGCCAAACAGTTCCCAGGTTATCAATGCTGGGAACAGGTTGAACAGCTTGAGTGTACAGGATATACAATTTATGGTCAAGGTATGTGGATGCATATTGTATTCATCACCGAGCATTATAACATTCTCTACACACCCCTGAAGAAGCATTGGGGGGAAACACGTCAGGATACGAGACATTACTTACCTTCTATGCAATATAGGGAAGATAATGTATACTAAAAGGGTCCCATATCCCATGAAGTAACAAATGGGCCTCAGACCTATCATTTCTGTAATGTATATAATTGTTCTATCACTGCATGGAAATAATTCTTAACACTACAATACAAATGTATTTAACCCAAAAAAACTGTTTTCTCTCTTTCTTCTTGTCTATGGATACCCCACTAAAGAGTTCAACTGTTTTTATTAAATGGTACCATTATTGCGGCAGCCTACAAATACATTTTAGACAATGGTGCACTCCCGACCTTGTGACAACAGTTTGCTTTTGTTCATAAGGATGCTGAGGGTTGTCATCGTAGCCTAATAAGTGCAAGGTTAATAAAAGTGCATCTATACGAATCTGTCTAGCAAAAGCCAGGTCCCCAGGGGAGTGATAGTTGCAAATTTTGATTCAGCATATCACATGCTTCTGGCTCTCTCCAAACCCCAGCAGAACCCTGGAAAATTTTGGTGTGGCCTATTTAATACATTTACTGTACTGTAGATTAATACTTCATTGGAACAATTGCCACTGTCACAAATGAACAATACACTTCCATTAGGTTGAAGCAAATTATTCTAAACAAAATCTGTTTATTCATGGTTTATTTATGGTGCTCAAAAGCAAAATGTCTTGAAGTTAATTTTCTTTAAAAAGCAGCCACAACAGAAAATGACCCCTGCTCTCTCTGTGTAAGCAACAGTCTGACAGAGCCCCTGTTAAGTCAGAGCTCTGCATTCAGCATGGACTTTGAGCTTTGCCATATGGAGAACATTATCTGACAAAGCAGGGGACTATCAAACTTCTGTTCAGAGATCTCTGCTTTAATGCAAAGAGCATAAGTGCTTCTCTGCACCCTGCAGGCTGGAGACATGATTGTCTAATCAGGTAGTGATTGCTGTAGAATGCAGGCACTTTGCATACCTTATGTTTTGATGCACCTGAAAGGTGTTATTTTGATTTTAAATGTTGAATTGGGCTTTATAGTGACAGACTTTTGCTCACCTTTCTAATACTACCTGGGAAAAAAATAAGGTCATAGTATCAAACCAGTTTGACACCGTTTGAACCGATGGTCTTGGTCTGCGAGAAAATCTTGGTGGTCCGCGGCTCTGGACGGTGCGCCCCTAAGCAGGGTCAGGAGAAGGACTCCGCTTGGGGAATGCATCGGCCAGAGCTACGGACCATGTCCCCTGTACGGATCACAGGCTCAGACCTGTGATGTGAGAGTGGGTGGGTTCTGGCATCATGACGTCACTAAAGGGAAAGTTTCGTCCCCTTCGAGCGACACCCGGCTCCCTGCGCATGTGCGGTCCCGAGTTGGTAAGTTTAGTGGTCTGCCAATCTGAAAAGGTTGGCGACCACTGATCTAAAGGCAAAGTTGACTTTTTGCACAGTTTTAACAACTGCTATATAAGGAGTTTTTGTCTAAGACTTGTGAAGGGATAAATCTAGGAGCGTACAACAACCTCTATACACACATAAAGTTATATAGAGTAGCAAAAATGACTTTGGGTCACTTTAAACAAAATGGTTTACATAAATTCTAAATGATATTGACTTTTCAGTACCATTAAAACATTTTCATATTTTTTTCTTAACTGTGTGACTATAACCTGTGGATCTCAAAGGACACATGTTCTTTTTAATATTTCTTATCTATCTGTATTTTTTTTTAAAGGATGAGGGGGAGAATATGTACTTGAGAACATAAAAATGTGAAAACCTTAAGGCAGGAAGAAACAAACAGAAAATGTACTACCTATATAGTACAGTATATGCAGTGATGGAACCATGGAATTGAACTGGCCTCCGGTGTTAAACTTAACATTGTGTTTTTCAAATTCTGCAAACAAAAAAGAAAGCTGCAGTTCTTCACCACTACGGCTCTTTATGCTGTCTGTGCCCCATAGTCTTTAGCAAGCTTGGTAGTTATATTTCAACACATAAAATAGCTGCAAACTAAATCTCAGCCACAGCAGGTTAGGTCTCATATTGTGCAAGTCTGAAAAAAATAGACAGTGCCTGTTTTTTGTTTTCTTCTTTACCTAGGCAAATAGAAAAAAATATTAAACCATTAGTAGAGAAGTATCCTAAATTAAAACTCTATAACTATATAAATAACTAAATATTTTAACTAAATATTATAAATAACTATATTTTAGCAAAGAATCATCTTCTCGTTTTCATTTTTTTAAAGAAGTAAACTAAAAAAAAATTCGATCACCTTTACCTTTACAGATCCTTCGATCCATCTAGAGGTTTCCTGAATCGGGTCTTGCGTTGTCCTGATATCTTTGTTAGTCCCTGCAGAAGGAAGCGCTAGGCACTGACATTTTTTTGACCTTCCTCCACCTTCTTTCTTTGTCACCTGATCTCGCACTGTACAGGCATGGGATCGGGTGACTTAGATGGGAAGACAAAGTACTACACATGCGTGAGATCAGCATTTTATTTTTACCCCATTGAAGAAAAAGCTCCTTCTGTGTATGGCTAAGTTCCTTCCTGAGGAAAGGAAGGAAAAGCCAGCGACCTCCTGGAATGCATGACGTAGGTATCCCACAAGACTGTGCGCTCCCATTCTCTCTTCTTGCCTCTGCAATCAAGACAGAAGGGGAGGGGCTTTACCCTTTTTTTAACCCTCCCCCCCAAAAAAAGAAGGTAATATTTACTATATAGAAAAGAGTTGTCCACCCTTATGTAAGGTAAAATCGCTCATACCATGAGACCCATAAAAAAGGACCCTTGTGGCAGGATTACAAGGTTTTATTTTAATAAAAGTTGCAAAAGTACACAAAAAAAACTTTTGAATTTACTTTCGATCATGCTATAGTTTATAGAAGATGTTAGTGATTGGGTTTACATGTACTTAAACAGAATAAATAAGCCTAGTAGTTTGGTCCATTTATGCTTCTATATCTAGTGGGCCCACTAGAGAAATGTCTAGAAAAGTGCCTCAGGATGGCACAGCATCATATATGCCATCTTTTCATGTGCCCCTCTTATAAGGTCTTATTACATGCATGTTTGAGGTTGTGCATAGATATCCCGAGTGAGTTGATAAATGTGATGAGAAGCAGGGTGCAGAATATTAAAGAAAAAATAAGACATAAAGCTTAATTCTCAACTTCTATGAAACCAAACACTTGCTGCACAGAAAAAAACACAATCTGATCGCAAAGCAGTAATATTTATATCTTCTTAAAAATGAGTTTCTGTTATGGCTTTTTCCCCCGTAATTTGATAAATTAGGACCACAGGGAACACAATTTATATTTGTGATCCTAACATATGTGTATATGGAAATGTATTGCACTATATGGCTTTTATATCTTCAGTATCCTAATGGAAATTGATTGCAGTAGCAATGTGCCATATGCTTCTATTACAAAGTATCTCTTAAGATGTTTCAAAGAAAGATTATTTTGAAATACAACTACAGTATGTTGCCCATGTTTTCTAGTCATGCTTTTCTGCACACAGACTTAATGAATTAACACCACACATAGCCAGCAATGATTAAAAACATTTGCAAAGCTGTTTGTCTCTTCATATCAGAAAATGATAGTTTCTCTATATTAGATCTCTGATGGTACATGTAAAGTTAGAGACTATAGAAGAGAGATGATTTGATCAGAAGAGAAAATACCTATACCACTTAAGGACAATTGATTTTGCTTCATTCACCTAACATCAACATTCACATACAACTCAAAAACATTTAGTTTGAGCCATTTGCAAATTTCTAATAAATGACCCTCAACTAATGAGTGAACGTTAAATATACATATAGATAAATAATAATGTCAATTATAGTGAATTAGAAAATATAGCCCTAAATGTATTTTACATGCAACTAGTATAAGTGTTTGTATTTGATTTCATTTTACCCTCAAGTAATCTTCCACTCAGCTGCACAAAGTCTTGGGAGGGTTAGTACCTGAGGTGTATCAGATGCTGTAATGCACACAATGACAGGTAAAATGAGCAGAAAGAGGACCTCCTAATATGATATTTCCCTGTCACTGTCCTATCTTAATCTAGGGCCAGGGGTGATCTAGCTGTGTTTCTTCTCTGCAACAAGGAGAAGTCAGGACACCGACCTTGCTGTGCTCTGCTGCAGAACTTTTTACATTTTAAGACTGGATCCAGAAATACAAATCCTTTAACATGTACGACATATCCAATATATGAAGGCAACCTCCATTTTTAATAATTTGCCTATGGTTTACTTTGGAACTTTCCATAATCTGGAAGATGAGAATACCTGACCATCATCTCATACTTTTCCTCCAGGGCACTCTGTGCTTTGTAACAAATAACTGCCAGCATCTACATATATAATACCTTGACTTCACATGTAGCTGGTTCACCTCTCTATGATAATCTTTATTGTGTCTTCTGTATCATTGCTATATACATGGTTGTATTGCAATATTACATTCGTGTGCTTTCGAACAGCAGGGGTTGTTTGTTGGGGAGACAAACCCCAAGACTCAAAATGTACAAGTGGGCCTGATTTATTAGTTCTCTCCAAGACTAAGATAGACTATCATGAGAAAACCTGTGTGATCCAGCAAACCCAGAATGGATTTCTTAAAAATAATCTGTTCTTTTCGGATCAAAATATTTTCAATCTTGGAATAGATCCAATTCAAGAATAAAATATTTACCAATAGCAAATGATTTTTAAGAAACATATTTTAGGTTTCCTGGATTACCCAGGTTCACCTTGATAGACTCTCCATGCCCTGGAGAGTTTTAATAAATCATACCTATTAGGATTGTTAGGATTGCATGTCCTTGTTTGTTTAATTCCATTCTTATGGCAACATCTGGGTGAATAGGTTCAGAAAGGTATCTATCAGAGGAAGAAAATGCAATATGTTAGAAAAGTCACAAGGATCTTAAATACATTCCTGGATATATGAAACTATCTCTGCTTCCTCCCGCTCTAAGGGTGTACAGTTGGAAAATAAATGTTCATACAGCAAACCGTATGTAGCCTCTTGTGCAATTCAGCAGTATTTACCAAAGTAATAAAAGGACATTATAAGTGGAGATTGAAGGGTGTCATAATGTACATCTAATAAGAGACGTATAGTTTTCAATTATAATATTAAGAATCAAACTTTTTCACTGCTGTTTTTAGTGGAAAAAAACATATTGTCAACACATTTCTACATAATGTATAAAGACAGCCCTTGTTGTGTACCAATCTTTTGGAGGATTTTTTTTTGTTCTATGTACTGATTCATGTGAACTGTTGTGAAAATACAGAACTTCAGAATAATTCCATATTTTTCACTATTGCTGTTAATGATATTATTTCATGTAATAGTTGTAATAATACCAAAGCATAAAAATAATCATTCAAGCTGACTTAACTGGTTGTGTGATGTTTCACTTTTGCACAACTTATGCAGAATTCTGCCATAATAAATTGCATTTTTGTTAGGTGTAAATAATGATTTAAATGTACATGATGTAAATAACAAAAAGCTAATACAGAGAGACCTATGATATGTTTCTGTTTTTGTTATTTTCAGTGATACTAGGATCATTCTGTCTTAAAAGAGTGTTACACGCGTTATATTTTCAGGCCATTTGCTTGATGTGGGGTTGTGCTAAAAAACTCCCTCCCTTTGGGCCAAAGAGCAGAGCTTTTATAAACTCTGATCTGAAGAAGTGAATCATTGTATATTCTAAAATTTAGGACCTAATGACTATCTCAAGTGTAATACTTTAAACTAACAAGCACTTGCTTAACATTTAAACTTGCATGATGAAAAGAAGCCCACATCTTCAATAGATAGTGTGTACATTAGCAACAGACTCGGGAAAGTTCTGAAGTTGGATAACTAGCACTGTTTTAGAGTGTAATGAGATACCAAGCAAAGGCCAGTTCATGTAGCCACATCAAATTTCAGCTGAAACCACAAAGATTTTAGGACCTAGGTTTAGTTTGATGCAGAAATAGAGCAAACAATGTCCCCAGTGTGATCTTTAAAGTGTTTACCACTAATATAAGCAGTACTTTCATTACTATTAATAATGTTAAACCTTTAAGTAGTAATATATTACATTTATAGAAAGATATATATTTTCAAAGTGTTCAAATGTTCCAGGGCCGTAATGTCCTTGAAAATAGTCTTTTTTCTGTAATAGAGACTATTCTAGTGACCATAACACCTATTAAACTGGATTTTTTGTAAACTGTTCTTTGAGAAAATGTTTCCTCTATACTACATATACTATGTACTCCAGAATACTCTGGGTTGTACACTACATTTGAAATATACATTAGAATAAAATAAAATAATTCCAGTGATCCTACTAGAAACCTATACTTCAGAGATAATACTTGTATTCAAATAATGAATCAAAAAAGAGAAATAAAGAACTTAGGGGCCCTTTGCGGCAACCCTATTATTATAAAAATCTACTAAAATCTTTTTTTGGGCCTAATAAAATAATACAAATAGTACAAACTTGGAAAGTACACATATTTATAAAAAGATGTCATTCTGACAATTTAAGGCAGAATTATCTAGCGATAGTGTTCTAATGTTTTCACATATAGTTTGATCTCATTCTTACTAGGTCAGAATATATACTATATAGTTACAGTCTCGCCCGATGCGTTTCGCCCTAGTGGGCTTCTTCAGGAAACAATGAGACCTTGGTATATTGACCCAAAGGTAAGTAGAATAGAAGATCAAAAAATTGGATTCACATCATATGCCGAATCAATGATGATGGAGATTGGCAGATTATATATGCATCGGACGGTATATTAATGACTGTTGTTGATAATTACATTTGTTTGATGATCTTGACTACCGACCACTACGCTAATACACTGTGAGCTGTGGATATAGTAATTACAGCAGGGGATTTCTAGAACCAGAAAGTTTTTTCACAGGTTCTTCCATGTTAAAAATCTCACAAAAGACTGCTGAAAGTCTTGTACATTGGACTAAGGACCTCCCTCCTGTATCAATCATTTTCGTTTCATTGTTTCCTCCTGTGTATCATTTTTTGCTGTATAGAGACTTTCCTGTATGATTTTACACAGAAGTACCAGCCTCTAACAGACAAACAGTTAACATATCCATTTAGTGTTTGGTGCAAAGTAGCTCCCACTTGTGAGTGCCTTGAGGCTAATATTTGTCCCTGGGCTACCTATTGCCAAATATAACAATAGAAATTATCTATTCTAAAGGTGACTTTAAATAATTCATGGTTCTTGCTGATAAAGACACAGCATTATCTAGATCCCGTTTAATTCAGTGTACTGGGATTATTGATGACTTTACACATTCAGTGCACACAGTACGTTCATACACTACTGAAGGTCAGTGTGAATAAAGGAGAAGATAATTATCTTCCAAGAGAATATTAAATTACACAGCCGGCTCAAAATATGACTTTATTTAGAATTAAGAACGGCAAGATGTGAGGACACAGCTTTTAGAACTAAGCTCTGCAGTTTAGTGAGGGATAAGTGACAACGGTCTAGATAAAGAAGAAGGCAGTGAGGACAAGTGTACAATTAAAACTGCCCTAGCTGAGTTAAGAATTCTGTAATGGTAGCGGATCTGTAGAAAGCCAAAATAAGACATGTCCAAGTTGGAGTTGAATAAAGCCAACACAGACCTGGAAGCCAGAGCTTCCATAGGTAGATACTTTACCCAAAAGTTTGCAGTATATGACAAAAGTTATCAGGTCTCCTGCCCTGCCAGACAGGACTGTAAAAACTGCATAAACTAGATAGGCAATTAATATCTTATTTTTAGTCACTCTTATAAAATACAGAGGGCCTGATTTATTAAAGCTCTCCGAGGCTGGGGAGGATCCACTTTCATCAGTGAAGCTGAGTGATCTGGGTGATCATTAGCCAGGAATGGATTTCTTCAAAGTCATTTACTATTTGCTAGCAAACATTTTGAATCCTGGATCCATTCCAGGTTTTCTGGATCACCCAGCTTCACTGATGAAAGTGAATCCTCTCAAGCCTTGGAGAGCTTCAATAAATCAAGCCCAGATTAGCCATTGTGGATTACTTGGCAATTGCAGCAGAAATTTAAAAAATACAGTAAAAGGGATTTTTATATTTTCAGTCTGTTCTACAGCCCTGTGCTCTGTGGTCTTTCTTTACAAGTAAAAATGATTTGCTTTACAACCAAAATTCCAGGCAAACAGTGAAACACACAGTTAAAATACAGTACATGTATAATTTTCTTATCTGCTAAAGAATTCATAATTGTGTGTATTTAGTCCCCTATTTAAACGTGTAATTTTTTGTTACTATTATGAATAATATATATTAAACACATTTTTTCAAGCAGCCCAATAAGTAAAACAGAGTTTCCACTTTCACCAGTGGGCAAAATCAATACTTTGTACTAAATCTAATTTCCTTACACCCTATCTAACTAATACATGAAGTAATATTTCTCAATCAAGGACTAGAAAAATGACGTTGCTGCAATAAGCGAGGTGTGTGTATCACTAAAATGGTTTGACAAAATTACAAATATAAATTTCAATCATAAACTTAGCTGTTTGTTCCAGTATAAAGTGTTTTCTGTTTTTATTTTAAATTTCTACATTCTAATGCACAGCAAAACAGTAAATTTACACTTGTTACATCACTTACTTATTATTATTATTGTGGCACAGATCAATGGGCCCCGGGTTATGAGCAGCAGGGATTATCACAATGCAAGAAACAACTTTGGCTTGTTAGTGATTACAAGATTTCAAGTTTTAGAAGAAGAAATTTGTGATTTCATCTTAAAAAAAAAGAAGATTCTCTTCCCCTCTTAGTAAACATTGTTACTTAAAAGGTGTTGTTCTCCTCACAACATTTAAATCAATTATAGCACCAACTTGAAAAGAACACAGTGGCTGCATGTGTTGAACAGGATGTTTACACTCTACTGCATGAAGACATTCTCTCAAGACTGAAAAAAGGGGGCATGAAGTCGTGAAGGAACATGAATAAAATAGTAGACACAATTTTCCTGCCACAATAATCAGGGCTGTGATAAGAACAATGACAGCACCAGCTGCAAATCAGTATGTTAAATCACCCAGGAGCTTGTCCGTGAGCCTGCCATCGTGGCAGCTGCTAACAAGGGAAGACACTGTTATGCAATATTTAGTGGCCTTGTTTAAATTAACATGCATAATTGAATGAAAATCTCTAAGTGAATAAATCTTCAGGGAAAATGCCCTATACGGCACTGTGCTCGGTCCCTGTATGACATTACAACATACAATGCTTATGCAATCTCTGCTAGCAAAGATTGGTCTATACTGATAGATGGAAGTACACTTCTGTGGTCTTTTTAGATATGTGGCTCTAGTGTGTAGCTCCCAGTCCTGCCCTTTCCGATATTTTTGTCATTTGCAAAAATCTTTTTTCAACTTTTTCATAAAAAACCTTACAGGCTATGTTGCTTTTTTTAAAAACGTTTTCAGACATATATTAATTTTTCCCAGATAAGAGTTTTTTTTAATAGTCTAAAGTAAAGGTTTTATTTTACTAACTTTGTCAGTACTTAAGGATAAAGCTATAAGGTAAATATAGGTGTTTGTATAACAACCAATCTGATTCCATGTGCAATATTTGCAATGTGATTAAAAAAGTTTAATCAAACTAACCAAGACCTAGTTAGAGCTGAAAAGTGGAGCTAAAGCATCTATATTTTCTAGACCCACCTTGATCAATTGGGCTGCTTGTCAAGAAAGTTACTCATTGTGCAGTTGAGATCATCTGGTTGATGTTGCAGTCCTAGCAAGTGTGCACACAGTGTGTTAGACAGTACCAGGTCAGAAAATATGGCAGCTTCTAGCAATAATGTCAATAATAAAGTCTTGGAATATGCATCAAGCCACTTGTCAGCCTAATTACACAGTACCACTCACATATATGCAGTTCATTTAGTATTGCAAGTCATCCATCGACTTACTCATAACATCATCACACGCACGGTTACAAGACTTTTCTAGAGCAGCCCCAACTCTCTGGAATGGTCTTCCTCGTCCTATTCGGCTTGCTTCTACTTTCTGCTCATTTAAAAGAGCGCTCAAAACCCATTTTTTCAAACTTGCCTACCCGTCTTCTTCTGTCAATTGAAACCACCACTACTTCCCACACTACATATCTCCCATCCTATTGTGTGTGAAATTCCCCACCTACTAGATTGTAAGCTCTTCGGGGCAGGGTCCTCTCCTCCTGTGTCACTGTCTGTATTTGTCTGTCATTTGCAATCCCTATTTATTGTACAGCACTGTGTAATATGTTGGTGCTATATAAAACCCTGTTTAATAATAATAATAATAATCCATCCAGTTTGCTACATAATCATTGCTGGTACATGTAGTGATGTGTGGCACTGTAACTGCTCCTTTCCCCCCAGGCCCAGGGAAAGTGGAAAAAATGTCAACAATAGCCTCACTGAGATACGAGGTTGTGGGTCTATGAGTCTTGTGATGTGAAATGACACTTCTTAATATTTTTTTTGAGATTAAAAACATTCAAAAGAGCATGTATAGAAAAAGGAAGCATATAAGATTATAAACTTACTCCGATTATCACATATACAAAAGAATACACATTTTCTTTTAACTATCAAGTCCTAATTTGCACGTTTTACCATTGTAATAGCTATTTAACCAATTTAAAAAAAAAAATGAAAAAATATATATAATAAAATGGCCTGTCCATAATTTTCATGAATTTTCAAAGATTTAAAAAATCTTTCATGCAACTATGGTAAAAGTGCTAAGTTTAGAGATTGCTTTCTCAAAATTTTAATTTCTATGCTGTTTAAATTGCTTTTCTCAAAATTCAGAACATAGTTTAAGGTTAAATTATGGGCAATCCCTGCTAATATTCTCAACTAAGACCTTTGATTAGGATAAAGGAGGAGGATAAATTATTAAAATATTTGCTATACCAAACACTACAGCTAATTATTTATTGTTGTAAATAGCCCTTTGCACTGACTTTCAGCATTTGCACTAGCTTGGTCAATTATATTATCTTCCTTATTCAAATTGCCAAAATGTTTGTGAATTACTTTTTTTCCTCTTAAAAATACCACATTCCCCTTTATGGTTCTCTTCTACCTGTCTGCCCGAACATGCCCCACTCCAATTCATTTTCTCCTTTACAACAGGCAGCATACAAGCAATTTCAGTTTGATCAAGTCAGACAGACCAGAAGCCCACAACAAGATTGCCAAACAATAAATGTGCAATAAATATAATTTGAACAGCAACAGGAGGGAACGGTGAATTTTATTATCGCTCCGCAAAGACATATTGGTTGAAACGGGCAGACTGAAAAAAATGTATTGGCTGGGATTATTCAACACTGATCCTTATAGGCTGGAAAACACAGGAGATTCATAAAATTAAAGCCCTTGTAATCTGTGTTTTCAGAACAGATCGCTTGAAAAATTCATTTTGCAATGTTATCCTTAGAAAGGTTTCTATAAACCTATAATAAGTTGAGTATTGCATTTTTACTTGTCTGTAGGTTGTGCCTTGAGAAGTGAGAGTATTGTTCAAACTAAATTAAAGCGTTTTTGATCTAATTTGACTAGGCTCAACAAGATTTTGGATTGATTTTAGTAAAATCTAATAGACGGGAACATGCATACGGGATTTTCTCCTATAAAGCAGCCGATCGGTGCATTGTCTCCTATTACTCGCTTTGCTGTTTTGGAGATGTAATGAAAAACTGTAATATTTCACAAAGTAATGGGTTTTCATTTTGGAAATAGCCTTTTATTTGAAAGTAGCTGAGTGGGCCATTATGGTTATAAGTAGGAAGTACAGCTGCTAAGCTATGCCATTATGAATGTCTGTTTACATTTATATTGTTAAGCAAGTCATAAAATTCCATCATATTTCCCTCAATGCAGCTGCATAATGCAGCAGATCAGGAGGAGGAAAAAAAAAACAATAATGGGAATTGCTTATGGCTCTTTATTCAACGATTATAATTTACTTTCGTTTACACATTCCTCTTATAGTTCTTGTTTCTTTTCATGTTGTGTCGAGCAGCAATTCTATTTTCTAGCTGTTAAAGTGAGATACACACTGCTTTGATAGGAAACATTTTGATATATTTATATGTGTAGATATAAATATTTTCTGGGTTCACAGGGTGAAAAGAATGACTGTCGGCATGTATGTTTTTGTTAAAAACCAAAAGTCTTGGAAGGCCTGCAGCGGGTTTTTATGACCTATTGACTCTTTATGAGCTTTAAGGACTGCTTTGGAATCAAATTCCCATGTTCTTCTCTTCTCTCTAGCGATCCTTTTTGGTGTTATCTTTAAATCCAATTATAGACAAAACTGACCATGGAAATGCCCAAAGCAATGTATGTCCTGTAGGCTAAATTATAAGTATTACCTTTGACTGGACTTTTCAAATTCAAAACCCAATTGAGGTCAATTTATTGATGAAATTTAGGCTGTTCACATATCAGAGTGAATCATCTCCATGCAAGGGATAATTCACTTATCTTGGTAAATGAAATGAAGCTCAGCTAACTACAATGATTTCATTGCATGCAATTGAAAATGCTTTGGGTGCAAAGTAAATGAACGCCACATTCGCTAAGAAAAGTGGAATATCACACAAAAGGTAATCGTTCACCCTGGTAAGTGAACAGCCAAATTTTTGTTTTAGCAAATCAGTCCCATTGTGTAGCTTTGCTTGGCTGTAGCATGCAGGTATCCACACCTTCCTTATTTCTTGTACGGATTGAGGTCCTACAATTTCCTAACACCTTGTTCTGCCTCTTCTTGTATACATATCAATTACTTTACTACACACGTGCTTGGATATATAGTAATTTATTGCCATTTTTTTTCATTTACTGTTCTTCCGACCTTGAGTGTCATATAGTCACAGTAGCCTGACCTTCCCACAGGCTGAATTCAACAATGAAGGGAAATCCAGTGTGCCAACACATTTGGCCCATTAAACAGATATTCTGAAAACCACTTTAGTTAAATACACTATTTATACAGGTAGTCCCCAGGTAACACATGAGATAGGGACTGTAGGTTTGTAGGTAAGTTGAATTCGTATGTAGGTCGGAACAGGTACATTATTTTAATAAATGCAATTAGGACAGATGCTTGTCTCAACATATTATTAGGCAGCGTGGTGTCAGCCTCAGCTGTCTTCTGCAAGTCATGCAAACCACCCCCCCATCAAGCCTCTGTCCTGCACACGAGCGAGCAGGGAAGCCCCGTTCGTATCTAGGAGTCGTCTGTATGTCGGATGTCCTTAACTCAGTGATTACCTGTATTAATTTATCAACTAAAATGCTTTGTGTACACATGGTGTACATCTCTGCAATGCAAGTCCTGTTGAGGGTTTGACAACACACAACATTTTTATGGACTGAGTGGTGGTCCAGTTATGTTTTTAAACTACCGAAACCCATCCCCTATCTTATTGTTCTGAACTTGAAGGAGTTGAAGTTGAGAATTGCTCTAAGTACCCTACCCAGGAAGTGTACAAAAGATGTACCATACCCATATTAATAGGTATTCGAATTAAAAGAAATGTTCTCCTGGTGTTAATCAAAGTAGTTCAGGGGGGGGCGGTTTGCCATCACTAGGATTTAGGTGCATAGAACAACAAAGAAAAAAGAAGGGATTTTTGGCAAAAGTTTAGTTGTATTGAAGAGTCCGTAAATCAAAATACAAACAATCTTGATGACATAAATTTTCAAATATCTGCAAGGTAAAACATTCAGATACTTAGGCAAGTGGGCCCAAATGGGCACTAGACAATCAACTGCTGTCAGGAATATATAAGTATGTAATTAAATCGTGCCGTATATGTATGTTGATACCCGACGTGTTTTGCCTTCCTCAGGGGTGACTTTAACGTTTGGCGTGATCGAAAGCGATAGCTTCCCATAATCTAGGTATATATCAAATGTATAAAATCAGTCAGAAATAGATTAGGCTGTACATTTAAGAATACATGCAGAAATATATTCAGATGCATATAGTATAATGTTAGTATCTTATTAGAGATTTATTCATGCAGGTATATGCATCCACAATCAATTATATAGTGCAATAATTACATGGATGAGTTAATTCTAAACAATCTAAAAAGATAACACATAAAATACTAATAACTTAACATATCAAAAATAAACTGTGATCAAGATAGGAGTCAAATAAAGACTTACATATTCCTTGTAGATATATCAATTATAGCAGATAGGCAGTATGAAGGAGGGGGACCATGTCCCAGAGACCTCTAAGGATGCAAGAGAAGCCTGAACTATGCACGGGGAGATTGGGAGGTAATCAGTTAAAGGTTAAAGTTAGGGAGTTAGAGAAGTTAATGTAGTAAGTAAAAACATTTTAAATAAATAGAGATACATTTTTTAAATAAGAGAGATAAATCCTATCTGAAAGTTGTAGATTTGGGAGAGAGATTAATACTCTTGAATTTAATAGATGTGAAGAGAAGAGATCCATATCAATGGGTGTTTTTTTTCACATTTGTCAAACCAGTGTAACAAAAATGCCTTCAACTGTATTTCATTCTTAGTGTTTGTATACAGCTTAAGAATTCAGGTTTGTTAGTACATAACGAAACATAATTGCAGTCTATGAATGATTACTTAGTATAAATTGGAGTACATTTGTCCTATTATACACCCCTAAATAGAGTGCATCTAGTAAAAATCTGTACACATTTTGGTCTGTTAAATGTGGGTATAGCCTAACCTTTTCTTTTTACTTAAGTAAGAATAGAGAAGAAAAAGGAACCCCTTTAAAGTTTAATGTCCCCATTAGGAAATTTTATCTTCATTGTCACCAAAAGAGAAAGTGATGGGAAATGCAAAATGTAATGTGTGACCAGATCAAGTCATAAAGCGGGTAAATCTTCTATTGGCTCCACCTGTTAAGGTGACAACTGTGAGATGATTTTGTCTTACTTTACTTACTTGCTACAGTTCTACACAAAAAAAGGAACATAAATAGTCAAAATTAACTAGTAGGAGTTTGACGGCTTTATTTAGATATAAATATCTCACTGCTTATTTAATTGGTTCCATTGGATGAGAGAATCGAGTGTCTGGTCCTATCATGTTTTGTTTTAGTAATAATACTTCAGCTGAAAACTTTTTCCTGGGCTTCTTCCACATTTGCAAAAAAACTGTTATACAAGTTTAGAACAACACAGCGGCCTCATTTCCATTAGGCACGTTTCTTGCAAAGTGTCAACGATGATGAGTAATTATCACTATTCTATTGTGTAACCGGCAATATATTAATTTCGAACAATTCCAACGGACATGAAGAAGCTTGTGAATAGCAATTAGAATTTAAGATGTAAAGAGATTCTGTTAAACATAACTAATTCTATGTTGGCACATCTTCAGTGGCCATCTGCCTAATCGTTGCTGTTCGTTTAAAAATGATCTATTTCCGACAGAATTAATAATGGAGCACATTAAGAAAAATGCAAAACAGCTATTGTTTGAAATTGTGTTTGTGCTTGTCAATGTTAACTACTTAGAGTTTTCTTTGTCTCTTCGTAATTTTATATGTATGTTCCCATTATAGTACTTTCTGAAAGGAAAGCTGAAACTCCACACTGGAACCGACATGGGAACTTATAGAAGACATAAAATCTTTTAATTCTTATTTTTTCTTAAATTTAGATTTTTTTTCAACAGTTTCTATTATATATATTTTTTGAAAACTTTTGTCTTTAACAGGTTTTTAAAATTTGTTTCTGTACTGACTCGATCAGAGGTGAGAAAACTTTTTGGGCCACTAGGCCATTTCAGGGGTAGGCAGGAGCACACTAGGCGGGACTCTCTCTCAAGTCACGCCTAAATGGCTCCACCCCCCACCAGGAACGCCCCTTGAAGGGAACATTCCCTCTCCTCTGTATGCATTGCGGAGGAAGCCACCACACGGAGGCTTGAGCCGCGGCTCCGGCTCCGGTAGTTTGTTCTGGCTCCGCTCCAAACAAACTACCGGCTAGGCCGTATCTGGCCTAAAGGCCTGAGTTTGCTGACCCCTGGACTAGATGGTAAATTTTTTTTTTCCTTTTGTATTCCAGATTTCAACCAATGTCTCTATTAAAATGTATGTTAATAAGCATTCCAGCAGGGACTGGGGGGTAAATGCCACTTTTATTTGACAGAGTTCTGACATCCTAAAGTCTTAAAGCGTACACCCCCTCACCTTTGCTTGCTCACTCGGTGGCATCTCCATCTTCACCCAGTACTTTCCCGGATTCCTTGGCCATCTTGACTGGCCAGGCTGTAATGGTGTAACTCCCAAAAATGCACACAGGAGTTGATTTAGTTTGGCACCAAGGCTGTGTTTCTCAATCAGTGTTCCATATAACACTAGGGTTCCTCCAGAGGTTGCTAGGGGTTTCTTGGACAATGGTAATTTGGAACTCTCAGGTCAGTTAAATGACACAAATGACCTTTTTTTGCTATTGTTATGGTGGCATTAATTCTTCTAGTCAGCAATGTAAGAGGCAATCTTCCTACTAAACACCACACTAATGTACGGTGAGATGTGAATATTGTGATTATAGCAGAGGTTCCCTAAAGACCCGAAAATTATTTTAAATTTCAAGGGTTCCTTCATGTTCAAAAGGCCAAAAAATTCTACACCAAGGATGCACGCTGAGCTACAAATCAGGAACGTCCGGCTAGAGTTCCTATTTATAGGCTCACATTATTTTTAATCCAAATGGCAAACTTTGTTCTTCCTTTTAGATGGCATGCATGTTTAGATTGATTTGCCAGCAATACTTTTAAAGCTAACTTTAAGAACTTTTAAATATATCCCTCTCTAGCTACAAAGAATTTGAACCAATTTGTGTGAAACATATGCTTTTGAAAATCTGATAATTACTTTGCAAAGATAATAATGGCATAATCATTGCTGGACGTAGCCCATGCAGAGAATGAAGCAATGTGAGGGGTCCAGTAGGTCAACGCAATAAGGGTTGCCTGAAAAAATCTAGAAAGGGGGCAGATACGAGACCAGTCATCCTGCACAAAAAGAGAGAACAGCAGTTACAGAAAGCTCCGGGACAAAGTTTATTAATTAGGATCATTAGGATTATTAGGATTTATTAATTATAGAATTAATGCAAAACTGGAAAATAGCTAATTTAAAATATTAAAATTATATTTAAAATACAAAAATATAATAATATAAATACTCATGATTCTTGGACTCAGTCCTGGAGTATCCTGGAGTTCAGCCTAAAATCATTTTTAGGAAGATTTGTCTTCCTATCAATAGCAGCCATTCTTTTATTCCGCATTTGTTTCCCTTTTGGCAGCTTTGGCTATAATCGTAACTTTAAAAGATTACATTTTCCTTTTATATTTATTGACTTTTTAACACTATAAGTCGGCTGCAAAGATTTTTTCTTTATTCTTTTATACCTATTACCCATATGAATAAACTGTGTAATAATGTGTTTACATGGAAATAATTGGAAACAGTTCCATTTTTCTTTGTTGGCGGTATTTTCTTACTATGTGGTACAGAATGGTCATCAAGACTAGAAAACGACTTTAGTAATTATTCTTAAAATTGAGTTTCCAGCAAGTGCTTGTTCATTAGAATGTAGATGAAATGATATCCTGGTCACAGTTTCCCAGATTGACCATTTGTATGAACCATTATATTAAAATCTACCATATATCATTTGGAGTAAACAAACCCAGCAGTGGTTTGATTTGTTCTACAAGCAATAAATTGGCACAATTCTTGTTTGCCTGAACTAATAATCCACCAAATTTAGGGGAAATCTGTACTTTAGTTATGCATTTAGCAATATGCACACTCATATGCAATAGCATAATCCCATTTGATTTATCCCACCATTGAAAAGATCATTTTTATAGTCATAATAGGATCACCTAAAGAAAGACATTACCAGGATTTCTATTTTCCCCCATCTCTCTCAAAGAAATAAAGCCAAGGTTATTACCAGCTCCATCATAATTCAGTAATAGAAATCAAAATATAGTAAAAAGCAACCCCCCATTTTGTTATTTGTATACAGATATTAATATGATTATGAATATTATTATTATTATTATTATTATTAATAATAATAATAATAATAATAATAAACTATATTAATAAAGCGCCAACATATTATGCAGCACTGTACATTACGTAGCACATATCCTTTTTTTTGCATTGTTTTTATCATTTTGTTATACAATATTACCTAAGTTAACTATTTTTTATTGGAAGCAAAGGGATTAAGGATCTTTTTACTGCCTGCCCTACCCTAACTCCATTTACTTTCTAGCTCTAACTCAGCAGGGGTGTGTGTTAGACCTCTGTAGAGAGTTTGCTCCCCCACCAAAAGCAGGGTCCTTGTCTTCACCATGCTAATATGGAACAGGTGTTTTACTCTACTATGACTATGGCTTCTTTCCAAAAAACTTATTATAAGATTTTGCAATCCTAAAATAATTTTTTTTATTTCAAATTCAAATATCAATTCAAATTTAAAATTCTGTTTGCATTTTACTCAAACTTACCCTATTTACTCAAAAATACATAAAACATTATGCAACAAAATTAGAGATCTGGATTAAATGAATTCAAATAAAGACAAACTGAATAGATCTACCAGTCATTGTTACCAGTTGCACTGATTTTTTATTTGTTGTCTGAAGTTGCTTTATAAGAGGCAAATTTAGTGTATACAGAAATCTCTTCTATTGTTTTATTCGCCGATCACTAGGTTTTATATCAAAGCCCAGCCATGAGAGGTGTAATAATTCAGATAGTCTGTGTATGAGAAGTGCTTGATACATTTTATTGCAGTTTCATGTTCTGTAGCAACAAGAGGCCCCTGTCTGTTTTCCCTGCACATCCTGTACCCGGCAGCTAATCCTTCACGGTGCAGACGGTTTTATCTGATTAATCAGTCAGCGCTCGTCTCATGATAACGTGAATAAAGGAGTTATGACTACTAGCGCCCAACGGCACTTCAACCCCAAATCATTCTCCTCCACCTGGAATTCATCCGAATGCTGCATCTATTGGATAAAAGCTGCTGACATGCATTTTAAACGACAGCTGCTGTTAAACACCTAAATACAAATATAATATTTGGCCAGATATTTTATACAGGATCTGGTTTATCTGACAAATGATATTCCTTGTAATCCATACTCTCTTGTGATCCGCCATCTCTTGTTGTGCTTTATTTATCACTTTATAGATGGGGTAACCATTCATTTTGAAGATTGCAGTTGGCAGCTTCGTGCTCACATTTTGGCTACTACTAGTATAGAGCAGCAAAAATGTATTTATGAATAAATCTACGTTTACTAAGGTTTTTTTTATTTAAAAAAAACACTGCACATTCACAAAAACACCGGTTGCTAACTATCTATAGTGAGCTGATAACACTGACTCTGGAGAACCAGTATCCCTAGCAGTTTTTTGGGGCCTGCTAAAGTTCTTACCCTCCTTAATGTTATGGAGATGGGATAAAGTTCTGTAGTAATGCCAGTTCTGAGCACAAATTGATGTCACAAAATATTCTATGGGCCAAATTTATTAAAGCTCTCCAAGGCTGGAGAGGATAGACTTTCATCAGTGAATCCTGGACCAGATCCATTTCAGGTTTGCTGGATCACGCTTTACTGATGAAAGTGTATCTTCTCCAGCCTTGGAGAGCTTTAAAAAATCATAAGTGCAGAATGAGCAACATTTATTGTCCTATTTATAACTGATGTTGGCCACATGTGAAGTCCTATGTATAATGGTATCGATAGAAAAACAACACAAAACATGTCTTTGGCCATTTTTAGCCATTTATCAGTAAACAGTCATCTAAAGGTAACTTTTCAAAATAGCTATCATCTGGCACATTTAAGGGTTCTATGCAGCAGTGGTTTCTGTCCCAAAAGCTGTTCTACATTCAGGGAAGAGTGGTCTAGTGACTTGTCTGCCTAAGAACATTCATTATGATGATGTTAATGGTTCCACTTGAAAACTTATCCCCTGTGCTAAGTCCTACTTATGTACCTAAGATCTGCACCTATTGTTCATGGCTGCTACAAAGAGTAAAAGATGTTGGATAGTTTAGTTTTGGTTCCTTCTCTTGCCTTCTTCTCCAACAGCATGTGCTTAACTTACTGGTCAACCCCAGATGGTCCAATGGTAGTTTGATAACTGATAATAATAAAAAAGGAAACAGTCATGACATCAAATTGGACTTAAATGGCAAAATGATTGGTAGATGTGGCAAAGAAAAGGGCAAAATGAAGAGGACCTGCTATATAGGGTTGTTAAATACAATAAGGCTATACACAAACCTACTAAAATTATCACCATAGTAGCAATGTTAGCAGGGATGGGTGATTGGTACCTTGACTTTAATCTATCTCAGACATAAAATACTTTAGTGTATGTCAAATTGAAAGTTCTTTTTACAATAGCAACACAAAGTTTATGCCAGATTATGCTTATGAAGTATACACAGAATCAAATACATTAGTTTAAATAGAATGCACATTTAAATGAGGACGAAATTCAGGATTAAGTAAAGTAAGATTTCATATAGGTAGACTAGAGAGAAATGTTCATCGGAGCTATTTAGGGATTTAACATTGGTATATCCTACTTAGACTTTCTGAACCTGCTGCTGATAAAATCAGTGTCTGACTTTTGAATGGTGATTATTAAAATACAGAAGCCAGTGGGGTTATGTTTCTAAAAGAGCAGACAATGCTGAAGTTGTCTCCAGTTTTCCAATCCAACAACATGCAAGCAAAAATGCTGCTTTATAGAAACAATGGCACTGAATTGGTTTTTAAAGTCAGCAAAGCTTCTAACTCTTTTTAGGCCAGTTGAACATTTATGGCTTTAGTAGATCATTTGTGGGTTGCAGTTTAGTAAATGAGACCCTCACAACCATGCTAGCACAATAAAACATTACAGCCTCTCAGTTGTAGTCATTAGGCATGGAAGCTAACAAGGAAAACTTGTGTAAGTATCATAGCAACAGAAAATCCCCTGAAGCAATGATATCCACAAAATTGTTCTATTCATTAATTATGCTAAGGGCTAGCTTGAGGGTGAAATGACTGAAGCCTACATCTTAGGCCTCAAACTGAGAAACAAGTCTTAAGTGTACCCAATACATACTCAGGTCAAATATGAAAGTAATTATTCTGTAAAGATTCATTTATCATATTCTAAAGTTGCCATAGAGTCTGTTGTTTTTTAAGAAGATTTTGTTAGGGTTTCAGCAAAGGAATAGGTGCCTAGTGACTTCCAAAAGAATTTTTAAATCCACCAGTAGAAGAGTCTATAACTATAAATATGTACGGGGCAAGACTAAAGAATGTAATTGGGTACATTCCCTTATGTGGCTAGGTGTTTTTCAAATGACTCCTACCCCTTGAGAAGAGACCAATAAAGGGGGATATGATCACTCTCTTCCCCACCTTAAGGACATTACAAAGGATAAGAGGGCACTCTTTGCATCTGGAGGAAAATAAATTTGATCTCCTGAAAAGAAAATGATTTTTCACTGTAAATGTGGAATCGGCTTCTTCAGGAAGTAGTTTCAGCAAGTACTATAGACTGCTTTAGGAAAAAGTTGAATTTTTTTCCCAAAATATAAATGGGCATTCAAGCTTTAAAGCAAAGATAACAGAGACTTGTTGATCCAGGGAACATCTGATTGCCCCAAAGGATCAGGAATACATCAGGAACCAGGAGTTTTTGCCTTCCATTTCCAAAACCCATTTCTATAGGGTTTTTATCTTGCATATGTTTGTTTCCCTAGCGGTTGAACTTGATGGATGGTTGAACACTGATGGTGCCTTTTTTCAACCTAACTAACTATGTAACTATCTAATGGGATGATTTACTAAAAGAATTTAGTCTGTTCATTTACGACGGTTGAATTATCACCTGGAAAAAGATTTTTCACTTGGCTTAGGCCAATATGGGGAACTATAACATTTCAAAGTATGCCCAATCACATGTAAGAAATCTGTAAAACCAGGATTTTCCCTTGCACTTGCGTTCCATCGCATTTACTAAGCTAAGTGACATATCCCTTAAAAGGATAAAATTCACTTTGCTGTATGAAGAGCCTTTATTCATTTAGGAAATGAACCTTATAGTATGTGATGCTCCAGAAAAGCAGGCATTGCATAGCAAGCAATGGTTGCTGTACCCACTTAGTGGGTCCGAGTTCAGTGCTTCACACATATCTGTTTCTATGCACCTTCCTATTCCATTTTACCAAATGGGATCATCAAACTGCTGCACACATTTCTCTGTGTTTTCCCATTTATTGTTATAAATGGGGTCAACATTGGGGTCACAATGGACAGCAGCGTAGGTGGCTATAGGTATGGTATAATGTATGGCAACCGCACACCCCTACTGTCAATGAGCACTGACACCAGAGACTTCTTTAACCACATAGCTCAGAAGCACATAGTTACGTGAAAATGCTAAATGTATTGACATCATCCTAAAACACAAATACTGACAACTTGCTGATTACACAGATGCATTCCATTTTTCAATTTTTTTTGAAGATGATTCAGTCATTTTTGATGATTTTCCAAGGTGTTTGTAATTCTGCAAATGTTCAGGCTCTTTAGTGACTGCACATGATACTCATTCTGCTTAAAGATTTTCCAAGTAGCTTCATCAAAATCAAACTTGATTATGTGTTTTGATCTGATTGAAGTTTGATTTGAGCTTACCTTGAAGTGATTCCTGTATTAATGCAAGTGGGTTAAAAATAAAAAATCAAGAAAATAACAATGAAAAAAGAAATGAACATTCCCTATTACATCAGTCATCTTGGATTTGTAGCTGAAATGCAGCTCCTATTTTAAGTAAGGGTCTTTTTTGGCCACTGTTTTTGGTCTGATGGCTAGACCTACATAAAGCATAAAGTTTCACAGTCAAGTTTGAATTGTAACATATACTATTTATGCCAATAAATGTAAAAATGTGTGAATATGTTCTATAAACTTCTATAAACAAAATTTTAAAGGGATGTTAAAGTTGGGGGAAACTAAAACCTCTTTCTGTTTTTTAATTCTGTCTTTGTTGCAAATTTGTTGACAGGCTTGTTCATTATAAGACACATTTTTAGACAAGATCATCTAAAATAATTCACAGGTGCATGTTGTCTTCCTTCTGGCTTGCTTTTGACTTGCTTCCAGCAAGCAGGTAATGAATTCCTATAGACCTGTATGAGAATGCAAAACCCATGTGTGATGTAACAAGAATTCCATTGCCACCGATCCCCAATGCAACCTCCATAGCCATAAACACTGAGCAGGATTTTAACCTTTACTCAGAATAGTAAAAAGAAATAAATTTCCTTTTTTGCCTAACCACTTTTACAATTTAAAACCACCCGATCCCAGTTGTCAGCTAACACTTTTTGCACCTTCATAAATGATCCTTGATCAATCTATATACAGCTGTCTTTTGACACAAAAAAAAACTAACTTTGCTTAAAAATATAGTTTTAAAACATTTGCAAAAGTGTTAATCTAAATGATGGATTTTATTTGTAAAAGTACACTTGCACTGTAGTGCTCATCTACCTGAAAAGTGTTTCTTTTATGACCCTATAACCAAATATAACCCACTCACATGGATGGATCATGCTTCTTATTTGGGCCCAGAGGTTAAACAAACATTAGAAATATATCAGTGCTGATATTTAGATGAATTTCATTGTAACCTATTGTACGATGATGACTAAGAGAATGTACTGAACCAGCTGACTCTGTAAGCTTCAAAGGGTTGCAAAAATAGCAGCATCTAGAATGGGGCTTAGTTCCATCTGTGGCATAGTTGCTAGCATGAAACACCATTATTCATTCTCTGACCTTACTCAGTCCCTGGTATTACTGCTTCCTAAATTTATCTCCCCTATTGCAGTAACATGCAGTTCCCTTTTTTGCTGCTCTTTCTGCTTCATTAAGTGCTGTGGACAGCAGTTTCAAACAGCCAATATCATTCACACGCCTTTCCTTTGTACTTTTCTTTTAGCTGATGTACTTCAACATTTTAAATGTTTTGTACCTATATTTTAAACATGAAGATTTTATATGTAATGCAATATATATAATTTTTATTTAATTCTTTATTTAAATGTATGAAAACCACAATTGAATCCACTTACTTAATATTGTTACATTTTGCTGTGCAGTGTTTAGGTATGCTATAGAAAGAATATATGCTATAAAACAATTCACTGTTTTTATTTTTTTTTATGTAATGTGTTATAGATACATAATACTATGGGTGAAGATCAGGTAATTGTTTTGTTTGATAATTGGGTTGGATGAGCAGTGTAACATAAACTATATATTACAATAAAAAGTAAAATGTAAAAAAAAACTTGTATTCCGTTAATATGTGTTAATTTGTGTATGTGCTCCTTTCTTACAGAAAAAATCAGCATGCTGTCAACCTTCATTGTACCTTTTAAGTTCATAAATCCTGGAGCAAGCAGTGTGGACGATGAAGATAATTTAAGTAAGCTACCAAACTTTTACACATTTTTAAAAACTTTTACAAATGCTAAATTGTTTGTTTTGTATTTATTTTATTTAAAGTGTAAATCAAGAAGCAGTAAGATACATTGGCTGTTGCTTTTTTAACTTTTAGTGCCCAAATCGAGAGCTTGTGTCAATGAGAAAACATTAGATACATTCAATTTGCATTTAATATAAGCCTGAGATACTTCCATTTTATATATATATATATATATATATATATAAATTATATACACACATATTCCTATAAAGGGTGGGGTGGGTATTTTTCAGAGCATAGATAATGGATTCCATATCCCAATTAGAATGGGACTTTACCGGCATCAACATCCAAAATTCTATACATATTAGTAAAAACCCAACTTTTACTAATAGAAAAATGTTTTCACAATAGCATACATATAATAATTATTTTTGTGCAAATAAAGAATGGCAAAACATGTCACAAACACTCAACGCGTTTCACAGTAAACAAATTTGCTTCAGTATGTATTTGCTTCATAATACAGAGTTAAAGAAATGTATACACACAGAATCATATTGGTGTAGGTATAGGAAGCACAAAGAAATCCCAAATCAATAACTGCTTATATATACTTAAAAAACAATAAGTGCTAAAAGTATATCTTCCTCACTGGCAACCTCCACTGGGATGTCTTAATTGGGTCATTTATTTCTAAAGGCAAAAGTAATTTCACTGAGTCTGAATATATATTAATAAAAAATAAGTAATTTACCTGGCATACTAATAAGTTGAGAATGACTTGTCTAAAAGTATAAACCTTATATAAAGAGGGTGGACCGAACTGTACATTAAACCTGTCACTTTGGCATAAAATGGGTAAAGTAAGGCACCCCCTGCCCACTAATACACCTTTCTTGGAGCCCTTGAAAATACCGGGTGCTTCCAAAGATGAAAGTAACAGCTACATATCACGCAGAGTGCAGACTTTGATCCATGGGAAAGGTACTCTTTTCATGTCTGATTGGGATACATTTTGTTTGATACGTTTATCTTTAAGTTTTGTTTCAATTATAGAGATGATGAAACATTCAATTCAATACTGTTGTTGTATGCCTGAAACATTTTTCACTGCGCTGTGTTCTATTCCTGGAGCCACTTTTTAAACTACGTCCATCCCTGTATCATCATTCCCAAGACTGAACACAGCACACTGTGTTAAAAGACCCGTAGTAAGAAAGCATTAAGTGTTGGACTAAGAGGTCACCTAACACTTTTCTCTAATATACTTGCACTTACCATCCTTAAAAGTCTGCTATTAGACCACCTGATGGCAAGGCTTTCAGAAGAAAATATCTATGAGAAAAGGCTTTATTTGTCAGTTTTATGTCAAGTTTTCGTACAAGCAGTATTTTAACGTCTGGTTATTCACTGGTAGTTTGCATTGTATGCATGCTAGCACTGTCAGCAGTGTTGTGCACACAGATAGCGGGGCGTAAAAAACCTGCCTGTGCTTTCTTCTAATAAAAAAATACTACAGAACGATAGAAATAGGCTTACTGTATTACTTACCAAATAACATTTTAACTTCGAAATTACTACTAAAACATTCTCTATCTACAGTGGTGCTTGAAAGTTTGTGAACCCTTTAATTTTTTCCATATTTGTATCGAAAGGTGACATTATATGACTTTCATTATTTTAGAAATAAACACAGATTGTTTGCAAAAGTATGTTTTTTGAACATAAAGTGGGTTCCAAAATTAACAGCATTCCTGCACCCCTGCCATTTCGTCAGTGGTTAGGCTATGGAGGAGGGAGGGGGTTGCGAAATTGCCCAGTTTGCCATGCACAAAATTTAGAACAGCTCATAGCTCCATAGTTTTCTAGGGTTGCAGTAATCTAGAAAAAAAAGCAAAGAGCAATGTGCAAAGGCCAGTGGTCCATAACAAAAGAGAATTATTCTTTCACATCTGAATCCGGTAAACTCAAATCGGATTGGCTGCTATGGGTTACCGCACATGGCTTGTCATTAGTGCCCTTTGAATGGCTTTATTGAGTACAGGGCTATGTAAGATGTACTTATAAAAGGTATATACATATATTTTATTACCTAACCCCCAATTGCATCTTTTATCTAAATCCTATAAAAAAAAATAAAATTCTTTTTTTAGAATATATAAAGATTTCTAGAGCAGGGTTCTAAGGCTAGCTTGAAGTGAAGTGATTTATTAGAGCTGTCAAATAATTTCCTATTTTATGAAATCTCTTTATATTATTTTACTGAGATGCGACAGTAAGACGCTGTGAATTGAGATCCCAGTAAGCATTTCATATCAAGCCTCAGACAGTAGAACACTGGTTTAGTAATCCCTCTGCCTGATCTGGTTGGTGTATTGCACTAGTAATGGTCTTGAAACACCGGCTGCTTGCAATCTCTTCAGCGGCTTATTTTAGATTTTGTATTATTGTTTTTCATTTTTTTATTAAGTAAATGATTCTTGCCTGCAATCATGACAGACACATCAGGCATGCCAAATGACATCATCCGTCAACTTTAAGCCGCTACAATACATATTGCAGATTAAGGACGTGTCATTTTATTCTAGGCAGGAAAGTGTGTGGATCATTTTTATTCTGATATTGCACTCAGGCCCAAGCCATACTGCCTTGTGTTATCTGTTATTTAAACATTTATGTGTATTACAGGTTTGGGGATAAGAATTCCTAGACGCCATTAACTTAAAAGGTGTGAGCCAATGTATACCACATTTCCAGTGGGTGTATGGTTTCAGCTAGTTTTGTAATATATACTGCATTTGAAAACAAAAATTAGGTTTTAGATTTATTCACTCTGCTTGACAAGTACCAAAATAAAATGAAGAATAACATAATAAAATATGTAGTTTTTAAACCGTCAAAAAAGTATTGATATGCAAACAGATATAAAGCTGATGTCTCACAACTCAATTGGCCAGCATTCAGATTGCTAAAAGACCACTTAGGAACTTTTCCTACATAGTCACTTTCTTGCTAGCCAGCCTGATGCCACTTACATGTTATAAGCTTGCACATATGACTTCAAGCGACTTACGGGCCAGTGATAGAGTAATTCCATTAGGAGATGTGGCTCCCCCACGGCACATATAACTTTTCTGACATGGCCCTGAAAGCAGTAGTTACACATAATCACTTTGTGTTATTAAGCAGTGGGTCACAAACATTGGTAGAACCTCTTTGTTGCAATATGCAACAACTACCAACAGAAGGGGAAGATTCCAGACAAGTCGCCGGAGCGTAGGCTGCCAGTAGGAGAGGTAACATATCGATAATAGGTAAACAACAAATAAAGTCTGATGCAGGGGCAGGCATAGATATGCAAAGTATGCGGCTGCACAAGTCCCTAGACCCCCCTCAGCCAACAGGGACCCCACAGGTATCTCAAGTCAGTTAGGCAAGGGGGCCCCAAATCAGTTCTGCACATTGGACCACTGTTGGCTATGTTCCCCACCGGTTAGATCCAGTGATTAGTGTTAAGGACCCCATTTTGCTTTGATTTCTGACTACTAAAATGAATGGCTTACATAAATCCTGTTGAATCAACGTGTATGTGTGGCTAAAATGTCTTTCTTTACTTTTGCATAAAATTAATAAAACATCTATCATTTACTGTAATTGCTATCTGTGTCCTTCTGGAGGTAATCAAAACAGAAAATGTTAAAACATTTCTCTAAAGTAAAAGTATTTCCCATCTTAGCTGACAACACAACATTGGTCCCCACTGGGACATTTGCTCCAGCAACAACTGTAAATTTTGGATTTCCCTTTACTTTCTTAACAATGGGCACTTTGGCTAATAGAGTGGTGAATCTCCCCAGCAATGGAAACCAGAAACATAAAATCTAACCCTTCCCTAAATCTTCCAAATTTAAAAAAACACAATGTTTAGCCTTTTATATACACCTATTTTTGTTTTGTACTAAACACATACAACAGTGTAATAATAACATAGCTCTCAATTTTTACCTCCTATAGTTTAATAAAGTTCTACAGTGATAAATGCAACACATCTGTCCTTTTACAGTGCCCTGTGACTTTTACTTTACCACTTTAATACATTTTGAAGAAGACTGTGGAATGCTGGATATCTTTTTTACAACAATGCCTATTGGTACTGTAGAGGTAAATACTCAAATATCTTTTTTATGTAATAAAAAGGAGATTTAATGGTAATCGAATAACACTTTCCCCGGCATCCATCTCATTTATTTGTACCTTGTATATCCTTTGGAATCAAAAAACAGAAACAGCTGTTTTTCATATCAGGACATTTAGATCAAAATGAAAATCAAATCTTACTGCATGATAAGTTTAGAAGTGAACTCCAGAAAAACAGCTTTTACACAGCTTAAATACATTTAAAAGAGTCATTTTACCTAACAAGTGATTTGTGGTTCTGTTCTGGCATTACTGAGAATTAGCCTTGCTAGGTAACACGGCCAGTTTGGTGACCTGTCTTTTGCAATTAGGTAATACAACCGCTCAATTCCCCTCCCACCCTAGTTGGACAATGATGGAGAAAATTGAGTCAGCATGTTTTTTGCTTGAGAAGTGCCGGACATCTAATAAGACCCGGGTGCTGCCCTTCCAACTCTCAGACTGGGTGATGCTGTTTAAGTAATAAATTAATGAATGAAGTAGGTGATGGCATGTCATCTTCAGATACTTACATTTGTAACATAGCACAGCATAGGAAGCCAATCAGTTAACAAATATGACAAAGAGATGAGTTTATCACTGTACTGCTTCTTCTTTACTATCTAGTTGCACACCAGGGGGTGGGTCCATGACACCTGGATTTAGAAAAAGTGGGTTGAGTAGTGGCCTACGCGGATGATCTTTTGTTTGCCATAATCATCCCGATTGTCTCCCTGCCTAACCTCCTGACAATCCTATCGGAATTTAGTTCCCTTTCCAACTTTAAAATTAACTATTCCAAGTCAGCAGCTTTGGATGTGTCACTTTTGACTAATATCCGCTCCCTCCTCCAACGTTCGTTTGCCTTTCGTTGGGAACCTGATGCGATCACTTATTTGGGTACCAAAATACCAAAGACACTTTCAGAGTTATTTCAGAGAAACTTTATCCCGCTATTTTCCACAGTAAATTCTGACCTGGATAGGTGGGATAAACTGACCTTCTCCTGGATGGGCCGCATAAACGTTATTAAAATGAATATTCTCCCTCGGTTTTTATACCTCTTTCAGGCACTACCCATTAAGATCCCGGGGTCATTTTTTAGGAGCCTAAACTCCAGAGGTCCAAACTAGATGGGAGGTTGGTTGCCAATTACTGCCTTCCCGAACCTCTAATCCCATCCTACGGTGGGATATACGTGGGAACTAGCGGTTAAGAATTTTGATCGTTTGCATCTTTCTCCGTCTCCCTCGCCTTTATTTCCTATACTTGGGAACCCGGCTTTCCCTCCGGGGATGGAAGACAAGAGGTTCAGGGAACTCCTTCTTGCAGGAGTGTGCAGAGCGATACACTTTATTAGCTTGAACAACTGGGTTGACCCCGAGGGCCTTCAAGATGCTCTGGGTGACTTTCACTTGGATTTTTGGAAAACGATGCAGATTACTCATTTTCTGGGTGGTCTGCGACCGGCCCAGTCCTATTGCAGGCCCCTCACACCCTTTGAACGTTTGTGTGCAGGCAAGGGAGGGGTTAGACACACTTTATCGGCAGTATATGATCTGCTGCAGACTCCACCTCCTACACACAAGCCTACTTTCCTTGACTCATGGGAGGCCGACTTAGGACTTTCATTCTCTACTGAGCAGAAGGAAAATATCTTCCATTGGATTCATAAAGCCTCCAGTGCTAGCAAATATCAGGAAATTTGTTTCAAAGTGGTCTCGAGATGGTATCGCACCCCTGAGAACCTACATTACATTTTCCCAGAGGTTTCGGACCGCTGTTGGCGGTGTCAGATGGAAAAAGGCACGTTGTTTCATTTATTTTGGCTTTGCCCGCTTTTACGGAATTTTTGGTCCACCGTCAAGTCTATTGCTCAACAGATGACGGACCACACCATTCCCGATGAACCGGCCTTTTTTCTTCTCCAACACCATTCTTTTTCTCGGAAGGCTTACAAAAACTCAGTTGTTAGACATTTGATTGTAGCTGCCCTTTCCTGCATTGCTGCCGGCTGGCGAAATGCGGCACCACCTTCGATTGGCTCATGGCTGAGTAGAGTTAACGAGATTCATCGTATGGAGGACCTTACCTCCACTGTGAGGGGCACAAGCAGGAAAGTGGCAAACACCTGGTTCTACTGGTCCCAATTTATGCTCACTCCAGACTATAGGGACCTTGTTCTCTCAACCTGACATTCTAGGTTGCCTTACTGTTTTTCGTGGGTTCTTCAAGAGAATTCTTATGTTAGTTGTACCTTGTGCCTTATTTTGCCCTCCCCTGCTCCCCGCCCTCTGTTTTCCGTCCCCTCTCCTCGCACGCTATGTGTTTCTGTTCTCAGAGAGTAGTTCACTTTATTTTATTTTATTTCTTTGTTTTATTACTCGGTTCCTGTTTTGTCCTTTTAGAATTGCGATTTTTGTACTCTGCTTCACTTTTGTTGTTCAACTTCGCTTTGTAACGACTTTTTTGTTATCAAGATTGATGTTTTTATAGGCACTGCCACATTTATAATGTGTTTGTGACTTTCTATGCTTCTTTTGCGGTCTTTATTGTCTTTTGTTTTGAAAATTTTAAATAAAGAATGTTTAAAAAAAAAAAAAAAAAAAAAGGTGGGTTGGATGGTGCTGGCCATTATTTAACCTCATACAGTGAGACATATAGAGGTGAACTGGGAGTACTGCCAGGGACAGCAGGATTTAGGTACTGTATATGCTTTATTTTTTGCCCGGAGGTCTGCTCCAAAAATTATATGAAAAAATATAAATCATCAAGGATAAAAAGAACATAATAAAGAGCGGAGAAAAAGAAGAATAAATTCATGGAGCATACATGCAAACTACAATAATAAATCCTACCATCATTACATAAGTGATTTTTATTTTCAGAGCATATTACCAAATTATTTCACCCACACAATTACTGAAAGTGATATATTCTAGTATTCTAGTAAGAGCATTGTGTTAAAAAAATAAAAAAGTTGAAACTGTTTGAAAGTAGAATAACCTTCAGGAAAAACAATATTATCTCTTCAAATGTAGCATGGAGAATCGGATGACTGCTTTTTCTGAGCCCTTTTGACCTAGAGACATAGGCATTGTCATTATTAGTGATGCATTCTCGTTCAGAGGACCCAGAGCATGATGATCACACAAGCCCATTTAACTCTTCTGTGCATGATAACACAACAGCACAGTGTAGAAATGAGATATGCTCTGGGAGTTTGAGAGATAATAAAAAATGGAATACGTTGCTGAGTGCTAGGTATGTAAAGCACACTTAGTAACTGTGCTGCATTTTGCATAAACAGTTCTCTAATATAAATTGCAATTTCTTTATAGAAGTGTGAGATTTTACATTTTCACTCATAGCTCATAATGATAATCATATTCAGCGAAAACTTTACAATTAACAGTATTAGGACCTTGAGGCAACCTGGCAAGATGATAACTATCTGACAGGCAAGGCCCTCATTCAGTGATACTATATTATGAACAGAGAATGCTTATAGGGATTTAGAGGTAAGTTTGCCCCAGGTCTATCAGTATTCACAGGCAGGGGCATTATGAGGTCATGGAAAATCCAAGGGATAGGGAATGGTTTTGATTGGCAATCTAAGCCAGGAAAAACCATTGTCACCTCCATCCCCTAAGCCAGTCTTAGGACATCATTGATCGCCACTTGAAATGGCTCAAGGAACCCCTAGCATACTCTGGAGGAACCCTGGTTAGGAAACATTGCCATAGGTTTTCCAATCCAAGACAGTAGCTTGCAGTTGTCTTTTCATATTTTTTCTCAGGAAAACATTCAACGTTTTGCTGAGACCTCCTAATTTATTTTTATGTTCATGTTTCTAGGAATTTGACAATGGCAGCTCAGAATGGATCACAGATTACTGTTTTTGAAATCTTGTATTGGGTTCATTAAAGTTAATGTGAACTCCCCAATTGAATGACATTTAGTTTGCTTAAGCATAAACAATTCTAGTTTTTGACTTTTTTTAATGAACTGAACTGAAATGAAATGCACAATGGGCCTGATTTATTGCACTCTCCAACACTGGAGAAGATAGGCTATCATGAGAGAACCTGGGTGATCCAGGTGCACATTTTCTGATTCATTGGGGTACATTGGCAGCTGATTCATATAAATTGGCTGTCTTATCTAAGCACAATCTCATATTAGGCATGATTTATCTTAGGTTATCCAAGAAACCTGGAATAGGTTTCCTAACCTAATTTGCTATTATTTGGTAAATGTTTTCAATCCTGGACCAGATCCATCCTCAGTTTGCTGGATCACCCAGGTTCTCTCATAATCTATCTTTTCCAGACTTGGAGAGCTTTAATATAACCGTCCCATTGTTTTCGTGCTTTATCATGTAACCCGGCAAAGAAAAAAATACAGAGCCTGAATATGACGTGCAAGTATGGCATCCCCTTATACGTTTATATTGTTTATGTATATATACATACACAATTAGCAAGTATATACAGAAAGAGGTTTTTAGAAGCATTAACTCACAATGCTTAGATTATTTAAATTTGTCTGATTTCTTTTACAAGCATTTTTATACCATAATTGAAAGGACAATGCTTTACTTTTATGTACCACTGTTATCCATTTTGGTGAAAAGTTTAAATTTTATTACACAGTTGGCGTACAGGTTTCCCTAGCAGAACCTCTCTCAACAGAGGTTCTGTGGAACTTCTGAGTTTCTCCTGAGGTTTCTAGGGTTTTCAAGAGTAAGGAACAAGAAGGAATTGTTCTCTCATCTATACTGGCTACTATTGGAAGGGGAACATTTTCATGTAACCACCAAATGTAAGGGGCCAAAATATTGGCCAAAATCACTAGAAGACACAACAATTACTAGGAGGTAGGAGACAAACAATTACTGTCTGTGTTTCCTTACTTGCTCTGTTTATTGTATTGAGCATTAGAAAGTTCCCAGAGATGCCAAATACAATCTTCACACTACTTTATGTATTGTTTTATGCAATGTATTGGACTTTAAATATCCCACATGCTGCAGTATATGACCCCTGGAAGTCAGGTGCTCGTGGTGACCAAAACAGAAGCTATTTTAAAGTACACAAAGGGTCTAATTTATTAAAGCTCTCCAAGACTGGAAAAGATAGACTAAATATGGGAGAGCCTGGCCCTGATAGTCCATCTTCTACTGTCCTAGAGAACTTTAATAAATAAATAAAAAATAATAAACTTTAATAAAGTCTCCAGCAATCCAATGCTCAGATTTTTATGGTGAATCTTATTATGGTTTCACATTCCATTATAAGCTTTTGATTGTGGGTGCTGGTAACCTATACACTTATTGATATTTTTACTCTTTTTTTATGATAGTTTCCTGACTAAAGTCCATTGAATGGGTTGGATGGGCTGTCCTAATAGAAATTTGGGCTAAAGGAGTAAACATTTGAGCTGGGTGGAGCAGGCCATCTCTCTGTGTTCGTAAATTAGAAAGAAACACAATATACAACAAGAAATATTGCTTGACCTATATAGATATAATTTAATGAAACATATAAAGACTTTTTTTCTTTTAAAATTCTTTGTAACTTACAATACTTTGATTCCTAAATATTACATTAAAAGTGCCAGTTAGCAATGCAATGTATTCACATTGTGTTACCTGTTTTCATTTTAATAAGACACACTGACAGTGACACAGGCCACAAGTAAAATTATTAATTCATTAGGGAGTGCTAAAAGCTGACAAGTACAGAAAGATGTGTTATAGAAGTGAAACAAGACAATTATTCCAGATGCATTACATTTCTGTAAAATATCTAATTCTTTGTACTTTTTTATCTTCTGCTCACACGCCTACTTGTACTCCTACATGTATATCATCTGGCCCATGCTTCATGGTTGAAAACCTACTCATGGACCTCATTCAGGTTCACTTACAGTTTAAATGCAATTACAAAAAATGTATTATTTAGAAGCAAGTTTTTATTTCTTCTGGTTCAGTGAAAATGTCATTTTTTCTCCATATAACACAGGCAGATTTCTTGTGTTTAATATATATATATATATATTTTAAAAAACAGATTGGCTGTTAATATGTGCAACTGAAAGAATTACTGTTATTATTAGGTAATTGCTGATATATTAAAGCATTCAGGCTTATTTAAAAACATAATGATAAGGTGTTAGTTTTATTTTCAATTCTTTTTTAAAAAAACATGCACATTTGTACTAATCAGGAAAGTACAGAAATCGACTGCTGGGCATACATTTGGTGATTATCAGGTTAGTTTAATTTCCTTATGACCTGGGTTCAGGTCTATATGATTTCTGTAGGTAATTGCCTTTGATCACTCCTGAAAATTCTGGACTGCATTTGCTCTTTTCATGTCTGTGTGTTGTTTACTGTTGTTTCTAGTGACACACCCGATCCATTAAACTCAGTAACAGCTAAATGTATTTATTATCATTATACATGATGAAATCCCAGAAAATTCAAATCCAAAACTGAGACTTATGTTCTTACATTTGCAAATGCACACTAAATCCACACTGCTTGGGCAACTTTAAATAGCGTGGTTCCAAAATTTAATTTGAGTTCCAAACTAAGGGGCTCATATAGCAGTGTATATACAAAGAGCATGAACACCTAGAGGCAGACCCTCCTACTCAAATATTCAGCACCATACCAGTAGCCAAGGCAGCTGAAATTTTCTGTGTGTTCCTAGACCAAATGAAAAAGGAAACAAAACAAACTTATAACTTTGTATTGTGCTCATTGTCAGTTAGTATATTTTTTTAATGTTTTCAGGGCTACAAGCCTTGATGTGCGCATATTTTCTGCTGGTCCATGTATGGACTGACTTAGAGCAAGTGTTAAATCAAAGACCCACTTCACCAGTAGAAAAGATACATTTATATAAATGACTTACCCTTAAAAACTCCAATAAACAAAAGAAAATCGCTTTTAGGATTTAGTAAGTAGACCTCATCCCTCTTAAAATTAGAATGTTCTTGTTCCAAGGAGATCCTGTTTAATCAACCCACATCCCCACTTACAGTTGACTCCACTTCCCTCTTCACGACTCGTTATGTTGCAGAAAAGATTAATGGCCATATAATGGTTTAATAACACACCACCATGGGTTCCTAATCACCAGCCCCAAAGGCACACAGCTCTCCTTCATTTCTGGCAACACTCAGAAATAGGCCTGCAAAACCAGAGATTATCACTGCTAAATTTTGCTGAGCTGGGATTCTGTGTACCAAGCAGTTAATAATGAAGTACATTGTCCTCTTCCAGGCACTCCATCAATGTTATGCATTTGGGTCACCTATGTAGCATATCATATAAATTATTATATATCATTGCCCAAGAGAGGCCTACTGTGCAATGACATATGTTTTCCAAAACTGGAACAGGCATAACGTTGGTCTTTACTGTTTTTTTGTTGTTTTTTTCAGTATAAATTCTCAAAATAAATGGATATGTTTTGTAAGCTTATGTGTAAATTTATTCTTCCATGTTGACTTCAAGCCTAACAAATTGTAAACCTAATCAATAAAATATCTTAATATTTTTACCGCATTGATATTTTCCACTCTAAATGGCATTTACAAGATTTTTAAATCTGCAACTTTCTTTAAAATAATGCCTGGTAATCCTGCCATGCAAGTCTTGTTCAGACACTTGCTGCAGTGTGGTAACATTGCCCCTGTCTCCAAATTGTGCTCTTGTCCTGTCACCCAGTCACATGTGGCTACTTCAACATGCATGGTGATTTTAAAGTATATACCTATCCAAAAAATGTTCTTTAGTAGTGTATGAAAAGGATTAGAATCTCAGTTTCATTGTTACTGCTGTCCACTACTTAGAAAAGTTTCCTTCACTTTCTTCATCAAGTACTTTCTGCCTAGAGAAACCATTGTAAATAGGACATAAAATGAGGTGACATCTTTCTATCAGAGCTTTAGATAATTGTAAAAAAACAGAGAGGGGTTCTAATCTTTCTCCACTTTGTCTAACTGAGAGGATCATTGTCAGGTTTTTACAAAGATGGGTTCATAGAGGGGTCCACAGCCAGGATCGCTGCACAGTGAGGTCATTAGTGAGGTCCGCTTAGTAGGCTGGTCCTTTGCACAGAGGTCAAGCTACACAGAGGGGTCTAAAGCTGGGTTTGCAGCACAAATATGTCAAAAAGTAAGGTCTACTAAACAGGCTGGTCCACTGTACAGATGGGTTTACGGCCAGGTCATTTACAAAGAGGGGTTCACAAGCAGGTCTGCTACACGAAAAAATTCATCAGTAAGGTCCACTGAGAAAAAAGACCCACAGTCAGGTGTATTGCACAGGGGGCTCTATAACAACATAAATATGGAAATACACTTTAAAGACTACAAAACATCATTAATTGATGTTTATATATCAATATGTAGTTCAGCTTTAAGTTACGAGTAAAAGACAAGATATTAGTATCCAAAAATGTAACAGATAATCTTAACACTACATAGGCCTTCCTTATCTTAGTATTTGCATTATCACTGTGCAATGCTAAAGAGAAACATTTTATTATGCCTTGATGTTATACTACAACAGTTTGTATAATAATTCATTGTAATTTTATTACAAAGATATGAAAATGAGACATAGGGCCTGATGTATTAAAGTTTTCCAAGGCTGTAGAGAATACACATTCATCAGTGAAGCTGGGTGATCCAGCAAATCTGCAATGGATTTCATCAAAGTCATTGGCTATTTGCTAGCACATGTTTTCAATCCTGGACCAGATCCATTCCAGTTTTGCTGCTTCACCCATCTTTACTGATGAAAGTGTATCCTCTCCAGCCTTGGAGAGCTTTAGGAAATCAGTCCCATAATGTGACACTTTTTTTAATTGCACAGAATCAGCTGAATACAGAGGGGTCTCCTTACAAGTAACAATTATTACAGTTTAATAAAAGTGTTACCTCATTCTCAGGCTATTTTTTATGATTTTTCAGTATGCTCATTTACTTCCTACTTTATATAGCACTGACCTATTCCATAGTGCTTTACGTCATTAACTGTGTCTCAAAATGTACTTGTCCCTACCGCAGTCATTTATCATTAACAGAGTTTAAGGACAATTATCATTTATAGGAGCCCTGCAGGGAAGACAGGTTTAGGAACATGTCACTACTGAATCCCCAAAGCTGCCATCTTCACCACCAATTCTATGATACATTTCTAGGGCTACAGCAAACGTCCTGGTCCATGGCAATCATCTTTGGCCAATGGATTGCTACAGATAATGTAACTTCTCTCGTGTGCAGAAATTGCATTGTTCCCATCGCCATGCATAGTGCAGTTTAAAGGAAAAAAGACAAGGGGAGCTGGGGAATTATTGTTTTTTGTTTTTCTTTTATGGCAAAAGTCACTTTGCATGTGTCTTTTGCCAAACCCTTAGCCTTCAGGTTACTTATTTGGGGGTTTTAGTTCCACTTTAAGCCTCAGCAGCAGCAAACCGTTTTAAACTTCTAAAATAGAACATATCTAGTATTTTTTTCTCTTATTTGTTCTGGTTTGAGAAGGAAATGGTTAATGGTTGGAAGTTCTCTCTTTCTGTGTCTTTGTTTGCCCTGGCTTAGTTTGTACTGGCTGTTTGTGACGGTTAGTCATCTGCATCCCCTGTTTATTGTACCTAAAGGTGGGATATGTTTGATAGTAATATTATATGCATTCCATTTATGTATTTATCTGTTTGATTGGAGAATGTTTTTTAAATATGCACAATAGGTAGTATTTTTATAGATAGAACTTTAGGTCAAATATACTCTCATTTGGTACTAATGTATTTTCTCTGTTTGCCTAGGTACAAGCAGCACAGAGGTAAAAGAAAACCGCAATGTTGGAAACAGAGAGGATGTGGCCTTATCTAGCGACAGACCAAAAGTTGGGGCAGGCAGCCTTAAACGAAAACGGCCCCTGGAGGAAGGAAATGGTGGCCATTTTTGCAAGCTGCAGATAATTCTAAAGAAACTTTCATGGTCAGTAACTCCCAAAAACGCCCTTGTTCAGCTTCATGAACTAAAACCTGATTTGCAATACAGAATAGTTTCTCAAACTGGTCCAGTCCATGCCCCCGTGTTTTCTGTGGCAGTTGAAGTCAATGGACTGACATTCGAAGGCAGCGGACCTACAAAGAAGAAAGCAAAAATGAGGGCAGCCGAGCTGGCTCTGAAGTCATTTGTCCAGTTTCCAAATGCTTGTCAGGCTCACTTTGCAATGGGGAACTGCATCAACCCCTCAACTGACTTCACATCTGACCAGGCAGACTTCCCAGACACTCTGTTCAAGGAGTTCGAGCCAACGGCACACAGCGAGCATTTCCCCTCGTATAGCCCCGTTAATAACGAATTGCTTTCCAGTGCATATCGACATGGGAGATTAGTCTGTCACACGTTGGACTTAATGGGGCATACTAAACAAAACAAGCACAAGATGGCATCCCCAGCTGAGAGTGAGAAGAACCCAGTGGTGATGCTAAATGAACTGAGACCTGGACTGAGGTACGTCTGCCTTTCAGAGACTGTAGAAAAGCAGCACATCAAGCGTTTTGTGATGGCAATGAGGGTTGATGGGAGGACATTTGAAGGTTCAGGACGGAGTAAGAAGCTGGCCAAAGCTCAAGCAGCACAGGCGGCCTTACAGACCCTCTTTAATATTCAGCTGACTAGCCACATTCCTAATAGGAGCAAGTGTAACCATTTGCCACAGGTAAGTGGTCATAATTTAACAGCAAATACCAGACATGTATTGTTTAAAGTATTATTCTATCTTTACAACCTAGGAAGCAGAAATGAATGGATCATATTACCTTGATTTTTGCTAGCAAAAATAATAATAATAAAATCCTCCATTCTTAGAAAAATCTCCAGTGGTTTGAATGTACAACACAGTCAATAGTGTAGCGAAGAATGTAATGTACAGCACAGTGTACAAAGCACAACAGTATGGGCAGGTTTAGACCTACCTTGGGATCAAGTTTTCCTGCATGGTTCTCAGTGGCCAGAACTTTGCCAGCTGTTGGTTAATAAAAACTAACGTTCGCACATTTACCAGCTGGTGGCAGTGAGCGGCGCTGTATCTCATTCATTCTCTAAGGAGCTGAGAGGGAAGCTACATGTAGCGTCTCCTCCAAGGCAGCAGTTCACTTGCATGAGCAAGAGGTAAGCACAACCTCATTGCCAGTATATACATAGCCTAAGAGGTATCTGCTAATACAGCATGCAGGGGTAAGGAGTATTTTTGCTTTGCACAATACTTATCTCCTAAAGCTGCCATGACCTGCCCTGTACATGTGTAAAAATCATAATTTATTTGTGTCATTCAAGTGAACATTTAGTAGTGTCTAGGAGTCAAATGGACACCGACACAGGAAATTTTAGAAGGACCACGAACTAAGTAAACTGTAACAGGATATAAAAAAGAACAGTTTGAAAGTTACAGAATGGAAATGTGGATTTTATGAGCTTTAGGTGAATTATGTATGTATTATTTATCTGCATTTGTAATAAATGTAGTGTCTGATGATCACAGTGAGATAATGAGCTTTGCATATGGTATTCATTATCTGGCTTGTTCTTTTAGTTTTAAAATGGACTTGAAACTAATCTTATGGATTTTTTTCAAGATACCATCTGGAGGTTTCAAACTTTGAGGCATTCAAATTTGCATGCAGGATGTCAGGAAGAAAGTTGTGCTTAAGAAAACCACTATTGTCATTATTCCCACTAAGCACCATGCTAACGTACTATGAGGTATGGATATAGTAAATATAGCATGGGTTCCCTAAGGACTGAAAGGTTTTTCAAGGGTTCCCCTGTGTTAAAAAGCTTGGTAAGTACTGTACCAGATGATCACCAATCACCCAACATTGTACTGTGATAGAGTGTTTCCCCCAACAAGCTTGACTATATTCAGAAGACATTCTGGTAGAGAATGCAAGGACCTTTGAAATGTTTTAATATGTTCTAAACACATTAAATAAAGTATAATACCATACTAGAGGCTAGTTCCATGGGCTGTTAGAACACACAGGTCCATTCCAATTACATCTACAACTGCTATGCTATTAAAATAAAATGTTAACACTCCTTAAACAAATGCTGTACTACACAGAAATGATTTTCCACCTATCTGACAAGGTGTAAATAAAAGAGAATTTGAACATTCTCGTCTTGTCTTTGTTGCTCAGCTAATGGAACCATCTTAATTAATTTCAAAGAGAAGCAAGCAAATGTACAGGCGTTACCATGTGAGCATGTAAACATCTCCATTAATGCAGGCGACATCTACGCTGGGTTTTTTCCTTTGTTCTTTATATGGATTTTAGCAGATATAGGATAGATATTACATATTCTGCAAATACTATAAGTGTACAATATTTACCCTAAACATTAAAATGATGAATAAAACATGTAAGACCAATCAGTGTGCAATGTGCAGCAACAAATAGCATCCAGATCTTATTTTACTGTTGTTAGATCAGTAAATGATGAGTTTGAACTGTTTACATCAAATTGCTGCACTTGGCACTTCACTTTTTCTGATTAGAAGATTTAAATACAGTCAAATTACTATAAGTTACTTAGCAAAGTAACTAATAATAAGTGAGTAAGTCAAACTGTGTTACCAAAAGCATTCAAATCTGATCCTTTTCATTAAATACCTAAATGTATCAGTCTCTTTCAGTCTATGTATTTCGGCAATGGTATAAAGTTGTTTACAGGACAGGTAATTAGGGTGTTACCACCTTTTCTCAAGATCACCTGTCACACCTGACAAGATTTATGAATGATAATCTGCTAATAAATGAGCACACTGTTTACTATTTTTTTCATTTCAATACATTAAATACATAGAATGTAATAACACCATGATAAACAAAAAACAAAAAGGAGTAAAACTGCATTGAAAGAAACAAATAAATAAGAGCATACCTGATGCCCGGAAAAGAGACGGATATTATTGGAGTGCTAATCACCTCTAACATTATTATATATATAAATGAATGGCAGCAAGAAATAAATATATCTAAAGAAAGAAATCAGTATCCTGCTGAACATCAAGATAAGAAAAAAAGTACACAATCACTAGGGGCACCCTAAGTCGTTACAGCAAATATAGATATGCACATTATTATCTAGTGATTATATAGTCCAGTCATATCACTGGCTGTTCCTCAAAGGGGCTCACAATCTAATGTCCCTACCATAGTAATATGTCTTTAATAAAGTTTAAGGTCAATTTTGTGGGGGATGCTAATTGATCTAACTGCATGTTTTTGGAATGTGGGAGAAAACCCAACCAAAATCCGGATTAACATGCAAACGGAACCCTGGCTAAGATATGAACCTGGAACCTAGCACTGCATCGACCAGAGTGCTAAGCTCTAAACCACCGTGCTGCCAAACATTATACATAGACTGTATGTGTCCTACAGAAACTCAGGAATAAATTCCCAACCAAATTCCAAGCAGACCTAAACCTCGTGAAGTAAAAGTAGGGAAGGTGGGAAAAAAAAGAAATAACACTGAGAAAACACTGATTAAAAAGTGAACAACTAGTATAGGTTCCAGGGAAATTAATATTGTCAGCTTTAAAATTCTCAGCACATTTTTAAAGTGGCAATCAGAAATGATCCCCGTTTTATTAATGTGTATGAAGAGCCGCGGTTTGAAATGTCCACTTTTGCCACAATTGCCAGTCTATAAATGTAATACACACTTCATTCAAGTTTTTATTGCCACATTAGGGGTATTATGACACCTATGGGCTGAGAAACCTGAACGCCAGAGAACAAAACCTGTTCCCATGTTATTAAATATAGTGTTCTATATACACTATGCCCTGGTATTTCTTGGAGCAGCAATCATATTGTCCCAACCCTCTACTAAAGTTATAAAAGTGATAATTGAATTTAGTTTTCTGTTCTCCACTTTTTCATGAATAAGCCCTCTAAGAATCAGGATGTAGGTGGGTGTTAGGTGACTAATATTTGCATTACTCATGATTATCTATCTTCCCCAGTCTTAAAGAAGCTGCAAATGATGCCAACTCACCTAACTGGTCTGCTCTCTCCCAGCTTTCTCTTGTATAGGTTACATGACAACGAACCCCGCCAATTGATCTCTGGACTTGGTTGGCAGAGATGGAGCTGCAGCCTGTCAGCTTGAGGGTACCTTGATGGGGGGGGGGGGGCATAGGTCATGTGACTGAGGGTGACAAGTATTAAGGGGTTTACAGAATTGAGGGGGTCGTTTGTGTAACTGTGTAACTAACTTAGCAAAGTAACTAACTTTGCACAGACTGTAAGTCTGTGCAAAGGGGTCTGTAGTGGGGAGAGAGGAGGAAATACAAGAATATCATGGCAGGATAGACTAAGTAAATTAATAAAGATGGGTAGCCTAGGGGTTTAAAAGTGAAGAAAGGATAGATTGGGGGTTGTAATGATAAAGAAGACCAGACTGTTAGGTTTTATTTGTAAAGGGAGAATATTGTACCTGGTGTATTAGTAAAGGGAGGGGGGATAAACTAGGTAAGTTTTATAGTAAAGCAGCTAGATTAGGGACCGTAATAGTAAAGGGAGGAAGACAAGACGATGTATTAGTAAAGGGGGTATAGGTTGGTGGGTATAATAGTACAGGATAGACTAGGGCAGCGGTCACCAACCGGTGGTCTGCAGCTCTGGCCAGTGCACTGCCCCTCTTGCCCCCGCAGAGTCAGGAGAAGAGCCGGTTGTTTCTCTAGACACAACGCGCCCATTGGAGTTGGCAGGTTATGGCATCATGACGTCACTCAGGGAGAAGTTTCTTCCCCTTTGAGTGACACCCGGCTCCCCACACGTGCACGCTCCGGAGTCGGTAAATTTAGTGGTCCGTGGGTCCCAAAAGATTGGCAACCACTAGACTAGGGGGCTGCTGGTATCCATATCTTGTGCAGGACTCCCAGTCCTTTCATCACCCTTCCACACTCTTCTGCATCATTTGGCATGGGATGAGATGAGGCAGTAGATATGATGTGGTTACATACCCATATGTAATATTACTACTCGGGGAGAAAACGTATGAATCCTGTGTGTCCAAGAACATTTTATTTCTAACTCTATAATGCTATGTTTTAGTTCCAAAAAATCACTTATAAGAAATGATCACTTTACTAAGTGTTTACTGATGTGTCAGGGTAAATGTGGGCTTGCTAAATGCTAATGAAGGTTGATGAGTTAAAAGAGGGCATAAGATCTCATTTCATCAGCAGATAATATGCCGACGTGATTTAGACTTTGATTTACAAGCAGTTTTTAATTAGGAATGGGAGTGTAGAAGACAGTGGAAGGAGACCAGGGTGCACTGGAGCACATTAGGTTTGTAAATTTAGACTTAAATCTAATGGGCTTATTTAATAAGACAAAGAGCTATAGACAGTAATCCCCAGCAAGCAGGCAGAAAACAGAATGTCTCTGGGCTGACTACAGTAAAGGGAAATATGTGAGGGTGCACTTTGTACATCAGACTTATATAATTAACTAAGGTTATAAGAAAAAGTGGAATTTCTGCCAATACTATTCAATTATATTCCAGAATTTCATTTAGTGTCAGTTGCAAAATTTAAACTGTCATTTGTTTAGTGTAGACAGTACATTTTCTTTGCCCTAGATTGATCTGAATATAGATAGGTATAAACCCACACTTTTTTTAGTTTTCTAGTAATATTTCTTTAAGTATTTGTCTACCTGCAAGCAATTCTTTCGTTATAGCTGGCTGTTTATATGTAAGTCTTCGGCTTTATATGTGTATTTATTTTCTGCAATGATTCTGACTCTTTCTTACTACTGATAAATGTGGGTATTCCCATCAACATCCTTTGTTCTAGCACCCCCTGTTAATTAATAGATACAAATACCCATAAAATAAAGCAAAACATCAGCAGAAAGTAGAAGGGGACTGACAGGTTGTTTAACTCTGCAGAGTAAAAAAATAGTGATATCCACAAATATATACATTTAAAACAATACTACACTTCAATTCGTTTTAAATACAAATTTAATTTCTGGAAACCTTTGTTCATTGCAGTGAAAGTATCTGAATTTAACCAGGGATCTTTATTGGTAAGAATGAATAGAGCAGGGCAATTTAGGTACAAGCCCCCTGCTCGCCCTAGCTGAGAACCCTTTATCTCCTGGCCCCATACTTTACAAACTTGGCATTTTAAAGCTATAGATTGTAACACTCGGTGGGATTTTTTTTTTAGCACAAAGCATGCTACATTTGTTGTGAGCAGAGCAGAGTCGTTCTTTAAATTGTCCAAAATGAGGTAAAAAGAATACGCATATTTTAATAAACTTTAAAATTTAACAATATAAAAAGGAAACCCTCAACTCCCCCAACTTTTTGATGAGCATTAGCTTTTGATTTTCTTAACCAAAGTCTCCAGAATAAGGATACCGAAATCTAAGAGCACCCTATTCCTTTCAGCTAGAAGAATGCTTGTTAAATACTCTTTTATCACCCTCATTAACTAGAAAAGACAGCGATGATTAGGCAAACATAACATCAAAGAGAAGGGGGTGTCCCATTTTAAGCTCATTTTACAATGGTTTGCAAGAAAACACATTTTTAGCTATATGTGTTATTCCAGACACTATTAGCATATGTGACAATTAACAGCACTGCCAATTAATAACTCTTGAGAACCATTTCAGCAGCCTAAAGGTGGAAGATTCATATAAATTTAATGGTTACAGAAGAGAAAAAGTATTTTCTTATATAACATTCAAATTAAGTATGAGAGTGACTCATGACTCTAATCTTTAGAATGGATAGGGGAATTTTGCTGCTGGAGAAGAATATAATTGTATATATATATATATATATGTTGAGAGCTGCTCTTAAAACTTTTTTAATCAGGGTATGACTTACTACTCAGTCACCATTGTGTGCTACCCCCCCCCCCCCCTTAGATTGTAAGCTCTTTTGGACAGGGACCTTTCTTCCTCTTGTGTCATTGTCTGTCCCTGTATGTAATTTGCAACACATATTTAATATACAGCACTGCATAATATGTTGGTGCTTTATAAATACAGTTTATTTACAATATGTATATCCCTAACAAACAAATTTTTCATATTTCGAATGTTTATTATGCCAAAGGTGTTTTGTTTGTTCAACTGCCTGTTGATACCGCCAATAATTCAATGAGGTCTTTACTTTCTGTAATGAGCAATGATGCACTCAAATCTCAAACATTAATATTAGTCCTGTTCAGTTCATATGAACTGCAGACTCCCTATTTATAATATGAAGACCCAAAAAGGGAGAGTAGTATGGTAACACACTACCAAATCTACAGGTAAAACGGAACTAAACTAAAAAAAAACTCACCTTTATTTCCGCAGATCCCTCAATCCCTCCAGAACTTTCCTGTAAAAGTATGGAGGAAGCATGGTGCGGAGTCATCTTTTTTCTTCTACTTCAGGCTTCTGCCTACCTCACATGATCTCGCACTATGCAGGCTTGAGATTGGGTGACGTAACCTGCTGTAAATGGGAAAAAAAGCAGTAAGATCAGCATTTTTTTCGTCATGAAAGAAAAAGCTCCTTCTTCGAATGTCCAAGATGGGGGTTTAAAAAGTGCTTTAACCCCCCCTGGCAGTAATCCGGAGTGTGGCTCAGCTTGAAATTTTCTTTACAGAAAATTGTAACCCTGAGCCTGCAGTGTCATCCAGCGATGCTGGCCCAGCATCTAGGGCCACTTGGTGATGCTCGGCCAGCTGGCATCAGCATCCTGTTAGTGATGCCCAGCATCTGCCTTCCATAGCCTATCATCCCGGGGTGTGAGCGTTGGAGACGCAAGGCTAGGGGATGCAGATACCAGCCGGGTATGCGACGTGTGTGTGGGCGGCATGCTTGCATCGAGGGGGGGGTCAGACCAGCGGGAAATTTGAAATATTTTTACATGTCAAACGTACTGATTTGACATGCACAAATACTCAAATAATCATAACGCCAGGGAGGTTAACCCCCCCCCCCCCCCCCAACAAAAAACAAGGTAATATACCTAAAGTAAAAATTCTGGTGATAGGTCCAGTTTAATCTAATAAGTGTTGTCGCCTTAGGACATGCATTACTACTATGAACAGTGGGTGAAAGTAAGGAACCTCTAAAAAAGGAATGTAATACAATCACCATTTTTAAAGAATGGTAAGCTGCAGAATATGTACTTTTTGTTTTTTATTGTGCTTCAATTGTTTTAATGAAAAAATAGCTAAGGTTCAGCTCTGCTTAGACATATGGAAATATGGCTCAGATTGACCAATTTCCATTCTTGTAATGTTCTATTTTTCTTCTTCTGTGTTTAGAATGCTGCAGAGCCAATGCCATGGATGCACCTTGCACTAATAAAGATTTTTTTCAAAATAATAAAAATATGTTCAAACATTTGATGATTTGATTTGGAAATTGTAAACATTTAAAAAAGAGTATAAAATTGATCGAAACCCATTACAGGTTTCCTTTTAGAAAATAAGTTTCTTTCTCCTTTTTTTCTGTAAATCAGACTGTAGTTCTTTGACCCATTGAATCATACAGTTGAAAACAAGAAAATAACATTCCATCACATTAAAATGTTCTTTTAGAAACATTTTTGCATTTTCTTTGTTCTGAATAGATAAAAAAGGTTTATATTATACAAACCCATAACATAATCATCACATAACAGGGGGACAAAAGGAAAAGGAAAATGTCATGAGACAACGATGCCTTAATGCATTAATTTTAAAACCTAAAGCATTGGCTTCCATTAATTTATTCCCACCTTAGTCTCTTTTCTGAATATTTAGAAGTTCACTTAATCCCTTGAAATTCCTATAATCTTGTTTCACAATATTAAAGGCACAGGGTGATTAATGTTTTTTATTGCAGTACTGGGAAAAGAAATATAAAATAAACATTTGAATTGGAATTTAAAACTGGCATTTTATCAAACAAAAGACATTATTTGTTCAGTTGTTTTATACCAACAATACACGTCATAATGATAATTGTATTCTGTCCTGTACTCCTGAATAGAACTTCTAAATAAAACTTCTCTAGTGGGGAGATGCTTTTCTAAAATTAATGTTTTTTTCCCCATGGGAAAAATAAAGGGGGATTCCTCGTTCAATAGGAATAAAATATTAAAAATAATATAGCATATACAAATGATACACAAGCCACTTTGGTAAAAATCATCTTTTCATTTCGATCTGCTGTCTAAAAGTCCAGTGTAACCTGGAGCTGTTCTATACACTTTTGGTGTATAAAGATTCCCCCAAAATTTTATTGGAAGTCTATGTTAAGGTACAAGTATGAGATATAAGTATAGGATATAAATTAAGTTTTAATCATCTCATGCAATAGGAATGTTTAGTTTCATTCTGCTACCTAGTATTAACTAAGTATTAGCTGCTTGTAAAAGGCTACAGGCAATACAACTTCCTCATCAGAATGCTGACAATGCACCAGGTAAATATAGGAGACCCATTCAAAAAAAACTTCCATAAGACAAAGTAAAACAAATAGCTTTTAAAAAAAATAATAAAATAGGTAGGAATCCGCAATAAAATTTGTTACATTTTTTTGCTATGCATACAGATCATCATACACAAAGGTGGAGTTACACCTAATACTTGCAGGGGTTTTTGTGATAAATTCCTATCCACTTCCTGCTGCAGAACTGTCCCTCAAAAGTATCACACCAATTGAAATTAGACTTTGATAATTTAATGCTACAAAATAGTGTCAATATACCAAAATGTATATGAAATTAGCCATCACACATAGCGTAGTTTGTCCAATTAACACTCATGGAAATAATTGTCTTGTTGTCTTGTTGCAAAAGCAGTGTATGCTCTAATATACGTACTTTTGTATCATACATATCAGTGACATTTTTTACAATGTAGAAATTGATGCAACTATATATATTTGTCAGACTCTTCCTTGCAATCTAGACTTACAGAAGTTTGGGATTCCCATGTTGTTCCCTGGCCCATCCTGTGGCTCCATCATTTGACCCCTACGTCACTTTTGACTCCGGTAGTGACATAGGAAGTGGAGGATTTACCTTTAGCATGTGGTGGAGGACACAACACCTGTGTTAAATGCTTAAATTCCAAACACTGCTGCAGTTTTGGAAAGAAGGAAAGGTGGGAGACATGGCCTGCCTGAAGCCCCTTACATGCGTCAGATAGACATTGGATGAATGTTGGTGGTAATTATCTTTTGTGATCATTTCCCGATGATGAACTCACTGCACTGTTCTGTTCATTGGAGAGGATCGAGGTGAGGACCAGTAAGTGGCACCCCACTGTACTCACCTCTATAGGAGACTGATAAACAAAATTAAGGGATCTCTGCACACATGCCAAGGGCATCTGTCATGTATACAAAGTGTAAAAGCAAATTCTATTATCTCTTGCTAGAGACTTTCTTTTTAACTAGGCAGGGTCTCTTAACCCTCCCAAATACTGGGGCTCATAATTCTTTAAATAAAAATTCTACCTTTCTAGCAATTCCCCAATTGTTCTCAGATGCAATTGTAACAATGAAGTGTTATTATTTCAGATTCCTATGTGACCCATATGAAGAAGAGCCCCCGACTCCTGCCAACCAGCTGAAGTAAATTTTTTTATTCCTTTGCCAGGCTTGATAAATAAGCCCCAGGGCTCTTTATTATCCCACAATGAAGAATATTGATATCATTCTGACGTGCAGTTTTTCATTTTGGAAACATCAAGGTGACCCAGCTGGCTTTGACCAGCTTACAGATTGTTTCTGTAATCTTCCTTCAATATTAATCCATCTCACTCAACACAAACAGCGTTTCAACGGCCACAGAGCCCAGGCATTAATTAATATTCCACTAACAAATATTATGGAGACCTGATAATAAAAATCATTAAAAATGAAAACGTATAACTGTCACACTTTTATTACCCGACACCTCCCAGGATTTCTGAGACTTTTTCACAAATTATTTCACCCAATCAAAGTGTTGAACATACGCTGTCAGAATTCGTAGCTTGAGCTAAAGGCAAAATACATAAAAAATTTTACCTTTGGTCTGTAATAATTCGTTGATTTTCTGTTCTGAAATATTAAATGTCTGTTAGAAGAGTTGTTTATATTTAAATAAATTCAGTGCAATTCGTAGTTATCCATGGCAAACAATACTAAAAGACATTTTTAGCAGTTTACAGTGGTCAGATTAGTGACAAACAATGTTTGATTGGTTGTTAACTGTCAGATAAGTTTTGGAATTGTGTATTTCATAGTTTGTTCAAACAGTAATATTTTCATTTATACAAGTGGATTATACAGAGAAGCTCAAAACAGTAATCCTATCCAAAACATGACAACATTTTTTTTATTGTAAATCGTTATACTTTGTACTACTTTTCTGTTTAAAGTGGCTGTTGCTTCCCTTTTACTGAAGTTATCCCTATAGGCCTGATAAGACTGGAGAGGATACACTTTCATCAGTGAAGCTGGGTGATCCAGCAAACCTGGAATTACTTTCTTCAACGTCATTTACTATGATGCTAGCAAATGTTTGAATCCTGGACCAGATCCATTCCTGGATTGCTAGGTCAATCAGCTTCACTGATGAAATTGTATTCTCTCCAGCCTTGGAGAGCTTTAATAAACCAGGGTCTATACCTTAGCATTCTGCTTGTCTCATACCCACCTGCCCCTGATCAAGCAAGATTTTGCAAATTAGGTCACACAACCACATATCGTCTGAGCTGGGCCAATGCATTCTCCATTTAAACTCCAAAAATGCATGTGATGTCTCTTTTGTCAACAATATAAAACCCTGGGTCCTGGTGACTTTTTGTTTTAGCTCTACACTGTATAGGGAATTTATTATTACACAATATTTATATGGCACCATCATATTACGCAGCGCTGTACAATGTGCATAGTCATGTCACTAGCTGTCCCTCAAAGGGGCTCACAATCTAATGTCCCTACTATAGTCATATATCATTTATACAGTCTAAGGTTAATTTGGGGAGAAAGCCAATTAAGATCACTGCATGTTTTTGGGCTGTGGGGGGAAACCAGAGGTAACCCACACAGACACCGGGAGAACCTGCAAACTCCATGCAGATAGTGTCCTGGGTGTGATTTGAACCTGGGACCTAGCACTGCAAAGGCAAGAATGCTAACCAGTGATCCACCATGCTATCTATCTATCTATCTATCTATCTATCTATCTATCTATCTATCTTTCTACCTATTCTGTGTTGGGGGTGAGCTACAGTCCACCTGGTATTGAGTTCTAGAACCTCAAATATATCATGCATCCATACTAAAAAAGCAAACCCTTCTGCAGTGGGAATATATAGTTATACAACTGAAAAGTACTGAACAGCAAATAGAATGCAATTTATTTTGCCTTTCTTGTGTAAGGGCTTACCAAAATGCTCTCAGATAGCTTTAAAAGTCAGTATGACAGAGGGTTCCCATCGGGGTGTTCATTTGCAGACAACCGCTATATGTTATGACTCAGGATACATGCATAGGATGAATAAAAGGAAGATAATGATTTATCTTTATTTTTTGATGACGATAAATTGCATTCTGCTGGGTTAACTGTCCTACATTGTTACAGAACATGTTCTACATTTGTTTTTACTGTATCAGAAAAGCTGGATACCCCAGCAGGCCAGCTACATACCCACATTTATTCACATTCCTTTTATCAATGATTCACACCAGGGAAAGTATCATACTGTACAGACAACAATTGCTTTTTTTGAAACAAACTAAGAAGCATCTTCAGGAGAATTATTATCAACACCCTCTCCACCATGTATATTATACATAATAGATTTGGTGGCAAATGGTGAACATAAAGTGATGGTCATGTGACATCTATTGTATTTAAGCAGTAAAGAATTTTGTTGCTGATGCAAAGACAGTTAGGATTCCCTCTTGAATTACATTGTAAAAATTTATAATGGCGCAATTAATTATTCTGTACAGTTGTATTGCTGTAACAGATGTATGCCCAACACATGGTCAGTGAAGCAGATAAGAGCTGATTATTTCGTTTTAAGAGAACTTGCTGGTGACCTCCATGTAAAGAATGTGACAAATTCCATACGGGTGGAGTGATAGAATTATTCAATGTTACATATCGTATACAATGTTCTGGCATGTGAAAACATAATAGTTGCTTCATTAAAGAAGAATATACCACAGTTTAAAACTTAGCCTTCTCCTTCCAGTATTTTCATCACAGTTATTTTGTTTGTTACTGGCCATCGGTGAAGGATTTTAAAATGCTAGTGGAGGATTTAGGCGATTAAGCCAATTTCCATAGTGATCTGGTGCAGTTCAAACTTTTCGACAGTGGGCAAGTTTATGAATACAGCAAGGGAAAGTGAAGTTGTACAATGCAGACAATCAGATAATATGTTTTATTTTTTAAAAAGTATAGTGGATAAAACATAACTGGTTGCTTTGTACTACATTTCTTTTTACTTTGCTTGACCTGTATTGGTAAAGAGTGTGTGTAAAAAGACTCTTCCTTACAGGGTAACCAAACAGAAAAAAACGTACATTAACCGCAGATCCCCCACGCCGTCCTGTTAGCCGTTTTCGTCCTGCCATGGAAAAAGCGCCAGCTCTTTCAGCTTCTACCTATGTCACCCAATTTTGCACTGCGCAAGAGCGAGATCGGGTGATGCAGCCTGTTGTAAATGGCTAAGTAAGTGCCAATCTCACAGCGCATGTGTACGATTTTAATTTTTATTCCCCGTTGAAAAAAAACTCCTTCTGCCCATGCCTGAGATCGGAAAAGCCCTGAAGGAGCAGCCAAAAGTCTCCTGGGATACGTGACGTGACCAGCTCTAAACTCCTATTCTGTCTTTATCGCCTCAGCATACAGACAGAAGGGAAGGAGCTTCACCCCTCTTCCCCCCACAAAAAAAGAAGGTAATTTTCCCCACATAAAAGGATTGTCTACCCTTTTATGTAAATGATACATTTTATTTTAGGCCTGCTTTAAGCTGTTTCCAGTCTAAGGGTATGTTCACACTAGTGATTGTGCATTCATAGAGGTGCATTATGATTTGTCCAAGCTGATGAAGTGACACTGACATTAGCTAGCCAGACAGTTATCCATTCAGCAACCCAGGCCAGATGGAACCCTATAATTGCCTAGCTTGAGTCTCCGACCTGATTCTGGAGAGTTCCCAGGTATGGTCATTTCATGCTGCTCTATCTCTACCAATCATCAACTCAATGCTTCTATTTCTAATTTTATTTTAATTTAAATAAAAAGAAACATGTGTTTCTCTTTTTTTATCCTCTACATTTATTGTAACAACTCTTTTGCACTTTAAAACTAAGCCACCTACGTTAATGCAATACAAAGCTAGGTGTTATGTACCGACAGGTAACAGAAATAACATTCTGAAATATAAAATGTGTAAATTTCTCAGTTTTATCTATATTTGTTTAAAAAAAAAATCCACATAAAAAAAGATTGCTGTTCTCTGAATCCGGCAGACTTGGTCAAACATTAGCTTCTGTTCTTTCCTGAACTTCTGTTGTGTCATTACGCTGAATGATGTTTCATAATTATCTGCTTAACACTACATATAATAATCCTACTTTGCTGAGTGCAGAGGGCAACAGAGAGAGAGAGAGAACCGTGAAGAGACCGGCGGTAGTTAAGTGGTAGATGTGTTACAGAAAATGGGGCCCCTGTATATTTGCCTTCCTGTGAACCCTACCATAGATCTTTGCTGGAAACACACTGTGCAAATTCACTGCAGTTACATTTTCTCATTTGTTACCAGTGTTCAACTCCTTATGAAGCCAGTAATTATTCAAATAGCCTTTCCACTCAAAGAATACAGAGATGCTCTTTGAAATTCAACAATGCAATGAAAGAACGGCACATCGGTGACCAATGGCTCCCTCTCGTGGACAAAGAAGTCAAGGCTATCTTACAATGAAGGCAAATCATAACTCTTCACCGGTCTGCTTGCTTTTTTTTTTTTAGCAACCCTTTAAATAAATATCATCAAAATGAAAAGAGAGACTAAGAAAAGAGAAAGAACTACATGGATATAATTTAAGCCTTTGTCAGTATAGCTTCAATGTTTTATTATTTTAATTTAATATTAGCAAAAGATGCTTAAATTCCAATAATTGAATTCGGCATCTTGCAGTATCAGTATTTATTTACATTATTATTATCTTGTACATAGAATTAATATATTACACAGCTTGTGGCAAAGTTTCAAAATCATGCCACTAGCTGTCCCTCAGAGGGCCCCACAATCTAAAATCCCTACCATAGTCATATATCTTTAACACAGTCTATGTTGAGTTTTGGGGGATGCAACTTTTCCTTCCTTGCTATATACCACTGAACCCTCATTGCATGACTGGTATTCATATTGGCTTATCTGTCAGTTTTTCAAAGCAAGTGGATACGGCATCAGGTTGGATGCCTGTTGGGAGTCTCTCTCTTGGAACCTTGAGCTGGTGCACTGATTGAATCCTATGCCCATTGAAGGGGCAAAATGGATTTAATTTGAAATGGGTCTGAACTTTACACTGCTGATGCTTACGTTGCCGCCATCCTGATTGAGTAGTTATGCTTAGGCTGAAACAATATTAGGCTATTGGGTATTAAGCCATTCAATTGTCATCTATCCCCTGAAGAAGCGGTTTCATCCATGAAACGTGTCAGAAATATCTAGTTGTTTGGATAGTTGTCCTCTGTTCGTTGATGATTTGTCATTGAATGTGATATTATCATATGTTTTGAACAATTTTTTGAATATGTTTTAAAAAATGTGTTGCAGTTTTAAAAGGTCTTATGTATAATTTTCTTATTGATACTTGACAGGAATTCCCTGTTTTGTTTGTTTTTTATTTACACAGCATGTGGCAAAGTTCTAAGTCATATCACTAGCCTCAGAGGGGCTCATAATCTAATATCCCCACCATTGTCATATATCATTACCAGAGTCTAAGGTCAATTTTCGAGGGATTCAAATTAACCTACCTTGCTATTTACCACTGAGCCTCCATTGCATGACTCAGTTCCAGGGAACCACCAGTGTCAGTTTGCGTTCAGTACCATCTGTGTTTGGATCTCTTGCAGAAGTGACAGATATTCATATTCACAGATCACATTGCCATGATTTCAGGCTAAAAGTATAATGTAAAGTGCTAATATAATAATGCTAAGTAACTGACCCTGTCATCAACCTAAAAAAAAAGTGAGGCATAGAAAAATATTTGAAATACTTTTATTCAGTGTTTTCCTCTACCACCCTTTTCACCACCCTACAAAACTGCTTATGTGTCTGCCAAAGAATGAGTGAAGACAAATCGTAAAGTACAGCCATTCTCAATCGGAGTTTCATGGAACCCTAGAGTTCTCTTTGTGGTTGTGTGGCATTCCTAAAACGGTGGCTTAGTGATCTTTTATGTTAGTGATGCCTTTAAAGGTCTGTAGCAAACACCACTTAGCCAAGTCCATTGCTTGACACAAATATCGTACATCTGTAATGGGGAATTTCTGGCATTTCTGTAAGGTGAGGATTCTTCCAATGGCTACTAATGAAATGAAAAGCGTGATATACCCTTTGAAGGTTTTAGCAGAGGTTTGATGTTTTTTTAAACAAAAAAAATAATTTAAAGGTCTACGATCTTGAGTCTCACTTGAGTGATGGCTCTGAGTCACCTGGGGCTGCTGTCACATAGACGATGGCAGCACCCCACAGCAGTCTTATGGGTTTTGGATGACCTCCTAATTAAGGTTTTTACAGTTAAATAACATATATGAAACATGGTAAATGCACATATTATCTTAAGGGAACATTTTGCTAAAATATACGGTTTAGTGAGAGGGTGGTTTTAAAATGGAAAAGTCACTCGATCTACATCATTTGCGCATAAAATCCAGTGCAGCAAAGTTTAGAGATCAACTTACAGCTTTATCTTTAGCCGGGTTGAAATGAAAAAGTTAAATCAAAACAGATAATACTGAATTTGTGATATTTCAGCTTGCTTTGGTAAAACCATTGTCGGTCTTGTAAAAATTCTCATCAAGTTTGTTAAGCACTTCTCAGGTTCCCATAGTAACTCAGGTACTCCTAATCTGTTTACTTGTGCTCCAAGACAATTGATTGTGTTGATAAATTGTATTTTACACATGGAGTTTGGACCACCAACACGTGCCTGAAGCACGGCCTTTATTTTGTGATCTATGGATGACAGAGGAGAATGGGTTAAGCTCTCTGGTTAGTCTCAGCTTGGTATTTTCTAGGCAGGAGCAGTGCAGAGGAAGGAGCAGCAGTCTATGCTCTGTGCTCTCGGAGAGCAATCCACAGTGGTCACAAAACACTTATTTTTGATTCGGTTCAAAGATCACTAACAGTAAACAGCACTGAGGTGTTACATGAAGTCTTATCACACAAATAGGAGCCAAGCCAATGCCTCCCCAAACTGCATCTCTTGACTATAAAGCCCTGAAGCTCTGACTGTATAATGGAAATATTAAATCATTTGATGGGCCAGACAACGTAGGGGAATATGGGAAATGTGTTCCATTATATTAGACCTTCCTGACCTCTTTATGTTGAGAGATAAGCTTTGGCCTGTGAATCAGCTGCTTGACTTATGTCTTCATTTTTGTCATGTTAAAGATAAACTCCAGACAGATAAAAAAAGACCAATTGATTAGGTCATTTATTAAGAAATGCAGCTAGTGCAATTACCTGAATCTTTATGTCAGTCTACAGAAAACCTTTAGTAAGTAAGTACTAACATTTTTAGTTTTATACTACTTTTTTTAGTCAGAGTTTGGCCAAGTTGTATTGCTTATAGGCGAACTATAGCCCTGCAAAAAATAGTGATCAGGCCGATCCATTACTGCAGAAGGAACAGGTGATATCCCTTCTTCAATAAATTACACATTCACTATGGTATTGTTGCAACATCACAAACTTTTTTCGTAGTTGCAATATATTTTGGGATTTTTTAGATCTTGTATTAATGATGGCAGAGTCAGACTGGTGCATAAAGTCTTCTCCTACATATGTAAAAGATTCTCAATAGTGTTAGGGTCTGGATTCTGTGGTGGCCAATACATGTGTGAAAATGAGTGTCCCATGTTCCCTGACTAATATCTTCATAATATGAGCCCAATTAATGTTGGTGAATTGGTCTTGTAGTAAATTGTACATGAATTCACTGTGGGACCTTGTTTAGATGATACCTGACAAGAAACTTCTGGTGTGCTGGGGAAAATGAGTATTTTTATAACTAAGGCTCACACACGTTTAGCATTTTTTTATCTGTATATATACAAATGTAAGTCTTTTTTGAATATGTTTCTAATTTTCTTTTTCGAGTAACATTTTAGCAAATTAAAGGGAGAAAAAAAAATATTACAAACTTGCTGTGCCTTAAAAACAGCTTTACCAGAAGCATTTTATTTCTCTAAAATAAATGATTTAGTCAGAGAGATTGATGGAGTCTAATACAAAGAGTTCACGACAAATCATTTTTGCATAATGCTTTGCTCAAAGGACATCTTAGCCATCATTATAAAATGAATACTTAGTGCTGACAGATTAATGACCAGGCCCAGATTAAATTGTTCAACCTCCTTGTTGCATTTGCACTGAAGCCAAAAAACATATTCTAAATTAACTGTCCTGGTACTGCGCAGGAAGGCTTTTTTTCTATTATTTTTATTTTTATTGCCTTTAAGTGGTTAATTCATTACTTTTTATAGAGAGCTGTCTTGGTATAAATCATTCTTTTAGGAAAACCACAATGAATGAGCTACAATTTTTGTGATATATACTCTACAACTGTACTACTATATGTTATCCTACGCTATATGATTCTAGTCAACCCAAACTTCAGTTACTCAGTCAACCTCAACTGTAAGTTTATTAGTGTATGTATGTGACTTTGTGGTTGTATGTATGTGAGTATTATTAATATTAATATTATTATTATACAGTATTTATATAGTGCCGACATATTACGCAGTGCTTTACAAAGTCCATAGTCATGTCACTAACTGTTCTTCAAAGAGGCTCACAATCTAATGTCCCTACCATAGTCATATGTCTTTAATACAGTCCAAGGTCAATTCTGGGGGGAAGCCAATCAACCTAACTGCATGTCTTTGGAATGTGGGAGGAAACCAGAATACCCGGAGAAAACCCACGCAAACACTGAGAGAACCTGCAAACTCCATGCAGATAATGTCTTGGAAAAGATTCAAACCTGGGACCCAGCACTGCAAAGGCCAGAGTGAATATGTCTATGACTGGAAATATGTGAGTGTGTAGAGGATGAATGGACGTGTGTAGATATGTGAGCTTATGTACGTGAGTTTGTAGGTGAATGTATGTGTGTCAGTTTGTGTGGCTGTGTGTATCTGGTTGTAAGCTGGTGAGATTTTGGGTGTATGTAAGTGAATGTATGCACTTGGGTGTATGTATGAAAGTAATATATTTGCTGTTTAGCACTTGACCATTCAGTCAGTGTGTTTCCAAAAACAGAACCTCACAAGGTCACTTAATATGCTCAATATATAATATTCCAAGAAGCAAATGGTTGCAGCAATAATATAATAATATTGGCAACAGTTTTAGAGCATAATTGTCCTTCTCTAGGCCAAATTACACATTCAAAGTGTTACATTCACCCGACTCTTAAATAGTGTGATGACCAGAAGCTGGAACATGCAAAAACTCAATGATTTTGTCTGTGAAGGTTCACGTGTATCCAGGTCATTGTTATCTAGTTGTAGTTAGTCATAACTGGACTTGTTCTCATTATATTGAAAACATTTTACAGCCTTCCAGGCTGCTTCATCAGTTCCAGATCGGCAAAATACTATAGTATTTTCATCCACACAAACACTTTAACCCAATCACCATGAAATTTGACTTGTCAGATGTTGATTGTCCAAGGCCAGAAGGTATGAGGTTTGTTGAACCACTGTGTTCTATTACCATAAACCTATCCTTGGTGTCAGGAAGTCTGCATAGGTGTTACCCTTCAAAATTAGATGGCTAAAGGTGTGAATTGTTTTCAGAACACCTGGGTAGCGATAAAGTACATAAGTAAGTAAAGATCAAAAAAGAGTAAAAATGGAATTATGTGTGGAAAACGGATGGAGTTGAAGGTCTTCACCCCCCTCAGGGATGGTTGTTCTAAATTCACTATTCAAATAGATCAAAGAATGAAATAGGAAAACCAAAAAAATAAAAAATAACATGTAATTATAAACAGAAACATTTATAAAAATAAATCTATATGAAAATCATGAGTAAAACCAAATTGATGGAGAATGTTAAGTTTGTGGATACAGAAATCTCTTTTTTAACGAGCACCTAATCATCTTCAAATTTTAATTTTGAGACAAAGTTAATCACTTTATATTTAGGCTGTCAAGCTTTGTTCCAGGGCCCACAATGAGATTAGGGGTGGGGGGTGATGGAATGGGCATATGACCGGACAAATCTTTTTAGTACCTAGATACCACCACCAATACGGAATAATCTGCCAAACGGCATATGAAAACCTTTATACTCTATATATTCCATTAATTCTTTTTGCCTAGGAACAGTCTTTAAACTTAAGAATAGTTCTCTTTTACCACCCTATTATATTTTACAGCACACTATAGTTTTCTTTATAATACATAACTAAACTTAGTAAAATGACAAGGAATTACAGCACTAATATTCTGAGCAATATGTTGCATATGAATGAACATTATGATACACTTTATGTGTCACTCGCCTTTACCACCACTACCAGGCTGAATAATTTGACAAGCGCTGCTCTAGCTCGGCATCCCACTGTGTTCTGGCAACGATTTTGTTTCAAGTGGTAATTCAGCAACAACCTCACTGGGAAGATGTAACACAGGAAAGAGAAAGTAGCCAAGGTGCTGTGGTGTAGATGAAAACTGTGAAATCCTCTTGTAATTATTTCGACAAAAGAAGAGGCGTCGTAACAAACTGCTGGCGACCTCAGCAGAACAGCAATCTCTTGGGCCTGTGAAAGCCAGCGAGAATCACACACCAAGCTATGTCATATGTATTGCTGTAATACAGATTTCACTGAGAGGTGACCCAAGTCAAAGAGTCCCGGGTTACAGAGCTGACTTTGATGTGCACAGGTCAGGCTTCTGTGCACCATGAAAGGAAAACAAAATGACAGTCACTGTTGAAGGTATTGTATGGGGAGAATATAGGAAAAGACTCCGAGGAGTTGAATAAAGTTACCGGAGGAACAAGTGTATAAGATTAGAGACGTAGTGTTGGCTTGGAGTCACAAAGGTTCAAACTGTGCTCAGGTCAGTTTGCCTAAGGAATATACCTGGAACAAAAAAGCCATTCTTAAGCCCACCCTGGCAACCTTTAGCCGATCAGGGTTTTCAGATGCTGGAGCTGTGCCAATTCATCGTGGAACTTAAACCTTTAAACTCCAAAAGTACAGTAAACATGTGCTGTGTGAATGCAGGAAAAAACAGGTTCATAATAACCATGGGCCGACCAGCAATTGTATTCACCTTCTTTTTGCTGTCCTGTTGGGACATGAAGTAATGTAAGTTAGCTCAATATGAGCTCCAAGTCACAAAACTAAATAAAATACTGTAAGCTACCTAAAATACACCTCCCCCCCCCCACAAAAAAAGTCTGTTTTCTTCCAAGCAAATTTCGCCCAAGTAATTCAATGGGTTCTATTTAAAAACAGCGAATCTCACATTCATCAAACATTCAATCACTGCTATTGAAAATACATGGACCAGGAAGATTCTTCACTAGAGAATGCATAGTGAATATCAGATTCACTTTATTTACAGACCCCAAAGAGTTAAAGGCTTTCAACTTTGCCAAAATTTTGCCAAAATTATTTTGCTCATCCCTGACATCCACTTTGTATAATTTTGTAGTACTTCAAACTAAACTCTGCTGTTTTCAGATCACATGAAATGTATGTAAACCCTAACAATGAATGTATCTTGTTTTATCCCCTTTGATTTGTTAAATATTTATCATTTACAGTAGTTTGTTACAGCTATTTGATGAAAGTGCAAAGGTATCGTGTTGATTTTGACATAATTCTTAGATGAATTAGCTTCCTGTGCTCTCTTCTCTTCTGTGTTGTGGACAATACAATGGGGTTAGGCTTCTTTAGTTCTTTTTTTCTGCTGTTCTGATATAGAACTACAATGAATGTTGTCATCTTAGAACTGAAAGTACGTTACTTGCAAAATCACCCAGAGAAAATGAAAGAAAATCAAAATTAAAAAAAGAAAACCAATGCAGCTACTATATTTAGTATCAGAGCCTGGAACCCCTGTTTTAGGTTTTTATGCTTTAAGGTCCCAATGAAAAACGTATGTTAAACCTACAAAATGTGATGATACATTCCTACTGCTATATAAATATACCCATGCTATACCATTTTCTGTCACCGATTTAAATAGCATCCTTGTCAGGGCAGAAACCTGCAAATACAAATACACCTGCTGGTACAATCTGGCATTGCGGGGTGGCCAACACAGTAAAATAGTTGTTGATCTTTATCATTACAGTTGATCCTTACAGTAGGTTCAGTGGCCAAACCTTTTCTGTATTAAAGTAGGGTATGGAACTGGCGAGGGGAGGGAGCTGGGCGAAAGATCCACATGAGACAGGAAGATCGAGCAGGTAGATCCACATGAGTGGAAAGGAAGATCGAGCAGGTAGAAGAGGTTAAGAGAGTTAAAAAGGGGAGGTTTGTGAGAGGTCAAATTAGGATTGGTCAGGGGGTCAGAGAAATATGTTGTTTTAAGGTTATATAGGTTGGGGAAAGGAGGAGTTGAGATCAGAGGTGGGTTGACCAGGTCATGTTTCCCACCTTGCCTCCCTCTATCAAGGGTTATGGGACAATTCACCTCAAACTGCCACCATGGTATATGGTGGCAGTTTGAGGTCCTTGAGGGCAGAGAGAAGTCCCAGAATCAAATCTCGGCCAGGGCTACAGTTTCCTCCCACAATTAAAAAAAACATGCAGTTAGGTTAATGGCCTCCCCCACCCCAAAACAAAAATGACCTTAGAATGTACTAAAGACATATGACTATGGTACATTAGATTGTGAGCCCCGAGTTGGGAGGTGGGACTGCAAGATGTTCCACTCTGCCACCATCAAGGTTTTGCATGAAGAAATCCTGTATAATGAAGTTAAATGTTTTTGGAAATCCTCACTTTTATTACTTTCTAAAATGTATTTGTAATATTCTTCTCTGTACTTTTTACACTCTAATTTAAGCTAATAAACTGATAGAAGAAACAGCTCTCAGCTGGATTGGGGTAAATAAGCTCATCATTCCAGACGATAAAACTAAACTAGTCATTAAATGACTCATTCACCATCAGTGTGTCTCTGGGACTTACTGCTGTCCCAGGCCACCACCGCGACCCAGCATGAATAGCAAAAGCATGGACTGTAACCTTACAAAGTACTCTATAAAGAATTCTCATCACTTGTATAACGTGGGTGGGGACATCGTTTTATATTTCATTATAAATTGACTTTGTTACAAAAAAAAAAATTCTTATTAAATCTAGTCCAGGAAAATAGCCATCTGTTCTTACATTAGACTAATCATGATGCCTTATTAAGCATTATTGATCATGTAGCAAAAATAAGCAACAACAGTTTATCAAAGCAGGTTTGATGACCCCGTTCTTGCAGCAACAGCTGGAGCAGATAATCGAAACCTAATTGTGCCCTTAAGGTAATCAATACGCAAGGGTGTATGATGCAAGCCTTTCTACATGCAACACCACATTAGGAGACATTTATATCACTTGCACTGTTTGAAAACAGTTCCTAGCCTTATCATTTTTTGCTACCTAATTTTGTAGGATTGTGTAAAATACATAACTGTATATTGCAAATTTAAGAAAAAAAATTTGGAAAATTTTTGAAAAAACATAAATATTATAAGTTGCGGAAAGGAAGGCTGGTTGGGGTGTAAGGAATAACTACTTTAACTGCTTCTTTTTTTAATTTGAGCACTCTTACCTTAGTCCAAGGTTTCTCAACCAGGGTTCCGTTGAACCTTGGGGTTCCTCCACAGTTTGCTAGGGGTTCTTTGAGTAATGAGCAATTTGTTCCTCTCAGGTCAGTTTAAGTGACACCAATGATTTTTTTGGCTTTTTTTATAGGGGTGGTAGCCTTCCCACTGGCCATCAGTAAAAGAGACATTCTTCCACCACACTAATATACTGTCAGCTGTTGGAAATAGTAATTATTCCTTAAAACCTGAAAGTTATTTCAAAGGGTTCTCCTATGTTAAAAATGGAAGAAAAATTGCTCTAACTATTACCTATAAAAACAACTCCAGAAATGCACAACTTACTTTGCCCGCTTCACATACTGTAAATATATAAAATAAAAATCAAACAGTATAGTGCAGAAGACCAAGCACCAAATACAATTGCTTCAAAATTTAAAGTATATGAACTGAAACCTGATATATTTTAATTAATAAAACAAGTGGGCCTTGAATAGAAAAGCTGGTAACGAAAGGGCTAGATTTTGCTCTAAATTGATGAAGCTTCTAAATCACATTGTGAAAAACTTGGTGTGCAGTGAAATCAGAGGAAAAAAAATCAGTACAGATGTGTCTTTACGACTGTGCAGGAGGGAGGAGTTCAGCTTTAAATATCTTCTCCACCATAAGCATTTGCAGACCTGAACACCTCTAGTCCCAGGACCCAGAAGCCTCATCACTGACTGTTTTGCCATGCTGTGCAATAGAAGTAATTTTGTCTATTACAAAAATGCCCCTAAACAGTACTCACCCTAAAAAATCCATAAATCACATTTGGTAATAGGTTTCACAGAAGAATTCTTGCAGTATCAAGTTTTAAATGTCCCTTTGACCTGATGATCTGCCATATTCAGCTGGAACTGACAGTATTATTAGATACCAAGAAAAAGTCCCAATGTGCATTGCATTAAATTGAAAACCTAAATCTCAGACTGAAAAATGCTGATCTCATTGAATTTCATCAACTCAACCAATCATATGGAAATGGCTGATTTTGCACAGGTTGGACACGCAAAACGTACTTAAGGAACTACAATGAGATGTAAATCCGTTCGGTAATGGATTTGCGTCGCTGCAGTAAGAAGTCTGCTTTGCTTGATTGTATTCATTTAACCCATTGATATTTATAGACATAAGACAGCAACTGCATCCTAAACACTGTACAGACTGTCCAAGAGATGTTTCTGTGCATTTTGTTTCATTATTATAAATACTAAAGAACAGAATATGTATTTGCCATAGAGATTTTGGCATTGGTTTTATGGTGCTGCTAATTTTACACATTCTCTATAGACACCAAAATCGGTAGCATATAAAATTTTTGGGCTTGATACTATTAATCCTGCTACTATCTTTCTAATAGTATTCATCGGTGGTCATTATTTAGCGGTATTAAGTGTAAGATTTTAGGTATAAATTAACTTTGCAGTTGTATCTAACATGCAGATTACAGTCAACAATTTACTGCTTTACTAAGGTTATCTAGTGATGGTTCAATGGGAATGTTAAGGCAGGTCTTTTTTGCAGAAAGAGATAGACGATGTCCCTTCTGCAGTAAACATACTTACTTGCACTGTCAAGAAAAATGCCTCCCACATCCGGGATTCCTCTCCAGCTACCACGACTGAATGAACTCCTACGCAGGAGGTACGTCCTGGCCCGGCCAGTGAAGGTGGCCAAAAACCTGACTCCAGAAAGAAGATCAGGTGAAGATGGCTTGGGGAAGGACAGGTGGGTACAAATAAAAAATAGAGATCAAGCAGCTAAGATTATTATATTACAATATGCACATCGCCTGCAATGTTTTACTTTTTGGGTTAAGTTCTGCTTTGATGAGGAGTCATCATGTAGGTGTTTGTCTTCAAACCAACATTTGTGTTATGGCAACCTTACACATGGAAATGGGTTGCCTCAACACAACTCACTTTAATGCAGCCCATCAGAGTGGACAGGTGTAAAAAGAGATCCCTACTTCCATGCACCTCTCAGAGCCTTTATTTTGTTAATGTTAATGTGTTAACTATGGACTATTGAAGGAATATGTCTTCTTTAATATATTGCAAGTGTATTGGTGTGTTACAGATTTTAAATATAGTTTCTCTGTAAAGTTTATAGCTATGTATGAATGTTGTAGTGGTCATGTTTGCTCATTGCATGTGAAAGAATGATTTCATAGATGTGTTTTGATGCCTCTCATATTTTACTTTTATTTCAGCTACTATAAGCTTGTGATATCGACTACCTAGGCTTTAGGTCACTTGTTCTAAGCAATAAAGAGCTAGTTTTACCCATAAAATAATGTCATGATGTTTCTAAAAATTTGTTTGAAAAGTGTTGTTCTTATAAGGTTCAAATAAATTGTTAGGTTTAGTAGTGATTAGTAAGGAGAGGGCAATGCTATGTAAACTAATGTGGTATTTCCTACCAAGGAAAGCGTGAGATGAGATCTCAGTCCTCTATTACTTCCCAAGCAATTCATCACATCATTAGCATAGTTCCCAACATTTGAAAATGCCAAAAAGAGACAAAGTCAAAGGCGGCTCTTTAAATGCCCCAGCAGACACTGGGAGTGGTCCAGTGGGTTTGGCAAAGTTTATTTAAAAGTGCTAACAAAATATATTTTAGAACATTTTAAAAAGTAGATTGTTTGTGTTAGAAAGAATGAAGAATTCCACTGGTGAATTGCACGGTGGAATTAGATAAGAGTGTAATCTTCTACTTGCGGTAAAAATACAAACTCTCATCAGGACACCATGATGACAGCTGGAAAGCGGTACTCTCCTGGCAAAATTGGGAGCTACGCATTAGTTCCCCAGTCACCACAGGAAGGGTATTAAGGAAGTAATTGAATTTTATTTCAGCAACAAGTGGCATAAAACATACAAAACAATCCTGGTAGTCAGAGTCCATGTGATCTAGACTGCCCAGGCTTTAGGTCTAATGAGGTAACTTAGAAGGAGCAGTTTTTGTTTGCTCATGCAAAGATAAACTTAGCTGTACAGTAAAATATATTTTTATGTAGTAATACCTACTTGTATTTAGGAATGTAACTGAGAAGTGTTATGATCCATTTAAAGGGTTGGGTTTAGTGATGGTAATGAAGGAATGATGATGCCCACTAGGGAACCCATGGGACAAGATTTCAGTCCTCCAACAGGTCCCAAGATGTTTCCTTCTCCTGAATTAGGGAAACCCATAGCCATCCAGACTCT
>NC_092862.1:124317433-124331530 GCF_032062135.1 Pyxicephalus adspersus | reverse complement strand
TGTTTGTCAGTGCCATACAATACAAGACATTTCATGGAAATGCTCAGAAGAGACGTGTTAATTATAAAATTCAGCATCTCTGTATTTTCTTATGGGATAAATAAAAGAAAAAAATGAAGATGCTGCTCCCTGGACTGTCCCATGGCAACAGTCTCTGAATCCAATGGGGGAATGGGAATATTGAGGAAGAAGTAACAACTTTGTCATTTTGGTGTTAAAAGTTTTCAATAGTTCAAGTTTAGGAAGTATCAAGTTAGAAGGAGAGTTTTTCGTAATAAATAAAATGCAGCATGGGAACACTTTTATTTTTTATAACAACCACATTATAATTTGATTTTATATTGCCAAATGTACCTGTGAAACAGTGTCTGTTTTGTAAATGCAACCTGGCCTAAATGCAAAACCTAGTACTACCTGCTAGTACCTGTGTTATTCTTCTGATTGTTACCATTGTTAAGGTGGAGACTTTTGTATTCAAAGCCAAGGCTGTGGGACCTTAACCTATGCCCATGCTGAGACCGCTAATTTTAAATCCCTGGTGCCCCTTGAACCATTATATAATAAACAGAGAACTAGTACAACTGAGAATTCATTTGAAATATTGGTAAGTCCAATAAACGTCACCATAGTCCTTTTGATCATTCATGGTTGCAGTTAAATTAAAAGTTTTCTTAGCTTCATGTTGATTGGTTTACCTAGTCCATGTTTTTTATATATATTCCAATATGCTCCTTGGGCTGGGACAAGCCATGTATCTACGACATATTTTATTATGTTTTATTATACTTGCCCAAAAAAAAATTGGACTTGAGATTGTTCATTAATCATTAAAAACAAATACATTTAAATCAATTCAAGCTGTAAACATTTTTCTGAACTTTGTTCAGCTAATGTCATAGTGGATTTTTCACAAAAGTCACAAGTCAAAGTCCAAAGGCCCCCCATGATCATTCACATCAATGACATCAGTTCCTGACCTAGTTCCTGTCCAGTCATCTGATTGGAAAGTTTGTCCTTTTGGAAAATCAGTTTATTCCAAATTTACTTTATAATTTTATTACACATAAAACTGATTATCATTAAAATGCAGAATAATCCTCTGCCGCTTGCTGCGGAGACCGGGCCACCAATCTTACTATACATGTACCAGACTCTGCTGATCCTTGCACCTTGCATGGTCCCTTTATGTAAAACCTGTCAATGTATGTTTTATTTATTTTAAAAAAATGCATTGTGCTTTTTTATTTAACAAAACAACCAAAATAACAAAACACCCATGTGGATGTGATTTATTAAAGAAATACAAGCTTAGCAAAGTGAATTATCCTCTTGTAATAGATATTTCATCTATCGTATTGATTGTGATTATTTTCGCTTTGCAAAGAATACCCAATTATGTGCAGGGAAATCAAAAATAAATATTTTTTGCTAGCTCTTGATTGGATGGGTAACGTCAACACAGCTTTACCTTTAAGCTAACTGAAATATTATTTGCAATGGGATTGTTCACTTCACTAACTGAATAGCCTATATTTCCTTAGTAAATCAAGCCCATTAAATTCATTAATTTTATTATGGTAAAAGTGAATAAAATTTTCATGTTGGGGAAAAAAAAACCACATGAATGGCTTAGTGTACACCAAAGTAATCCTTTTTGTCTGTACATAACACATAAAGGTACATTTTCTTTCCTCATAAAAGAAAACACAGAGTAGACTTCCATATAGATGAATATTTGTCATTATAGTTCTGCCAATATGATATCCGAATTCTTGAATATGCATTAACATTTGTAAATGACAAAATCTTCCAAGGCCTATAAAACCCTTTCTTCTTAATTGCTCGGTAATATTTTTTTCTACCCCGATACCAAAAAATCATAACATAAAAAGCTTTAATTTCTATGCAAAGTAGATTTGATGATTGAGGTATAATTAAAATGGTAATTATAGCCTTAATGCTCTATATTTGACTTTAAAAAATATGTTATGCTGGGAGAAAAAAAAGCTATTTAAGGAAACTGTTTGAAATGAATGTATTCAAGGCATATTAAATCCTTTTAGAATCCAGTTATTGATTTTTACATGCTTTCATGTGTAGTCTGAAACATTTTCTTCATTTATTTCAGTCGATGGGAATAATGCAAAATCATTGGGACGTGAAAAGTCCAAATGAATGCAATATTCTGGATGCTGATATTTAATGCGATAAATATTTGTAATGTCGCTAGAAATCGTTATGAGATGACTAATTATAGAGGCCCTCTGAGCTCTGCGAGATTAGAAAATGCCGGGTTAGACTGGCACCAGCCTGGTATTTTTGGGACATGTCACCACCTCGCACTTGCAAGTGCAAAAATGACATTTTGCTTTTGATCCTTCAGTGACTGTTTAGAATTACGAGAAAGAGAGAGAGGAAAAAAAAGAATCACCTACAGCCATACATCAAATGTCATGTGCAGCAGCGTAGTGGAACCATATCAATATTTCATGATGTATGGCTTGCTCGGAGGTTTGAGAAACAGTGACCGTGCCAAAAATGACACTGAGTATGCTTTGCGCTTACTCAACCATGATGTGAGCCTAGAGCAGCAGAAAATAGATGAGGATATTGTGTACATTTGCAAAAGTATTATTATTAGTAGACCTCTGAGACTATCATGTTGTCTGTGCCGGTTGCATGCTATTTTGTGATATTTTATGCACAGATCTGTTCAGGTGACTGACCTCATGACTACACAAAAAATGCAATGGCAGAAATATTTGTGTATGCTTAAAACGTCTGTTTTTTTTTACTGAAATATCTTACAGCAGTTTTTATATTATTTTATAAAATATTGTAATATTTAATTTGTATTATTATTTTAGGTATTCACAAGACTCTAAACTAAAAATTAAAGAATAGCTGTACAATTAGTACTTGTCCCTATCCCAACACACCCCACCATGTCTTACCTTTACCTATCACCACTCCTCCAGGATCTTTGCTGCGCAGTCTGTTTATTTTGGCTTATACTGCCTTTTTTTTTTATTACCAAGTGCAGGCAGCTTCTTGATTCTTTTGTGGGAATTATAAATGTACCAAAAAATCATAGGATACAAAACCAAATTATGAATGTGACCGAAAATGTTGTTCTATTATTACCCAATTAAAACTGATAAGTAGAACAGGACAGCCTAAGTGCATCCTTGTTTTCATTTCTCTAATGCTAGTGGCATGGGTTAGCATACTAGAAAGCACACCATGTTTATATGTCCTAACACTGGCACCTTTGCAACTGAACCAGGCAATCTAAATGGGTCACTCCAGGGAGTGTTTAAAGAATCAACTTCCTCTTCAGGAGTCACTGCTATGCTAAGCCTTGTCTTTGTACAAACACAGAGGAGCTCAAGGAGTAATTTGCACTCCTTGAGTCAGCAAACAGAGAAACATTTACTATTGGGGGAATATGATGATAGGAATAGAGTTTATTTGGTTAAAAAATATATTTGAATTCATAGACCAGTCAAACCGGGACCCAGTCACAACCATTGGAAGTACTGTATATGCTGTACACATTGCCCATATCATAGTATTAAGACCATAATAATAGTGCTTAAAAAACAAGCCATATTCTAACATGCACATATCAGCACATTGTCAATTTTCCATCCATGTTAACTTACCCTAAAACAAAGAGTAAAGTTTTAGAATTTCAATTTCAGCCTGGTGGAAGGGATCCTGGTTTTAATGTACCACTGTATTTTTACTGGTAGCTTGAATTATTGGAATTTCCTATAAAACCTGTAATGTGAAAGCTGCCATTGTTGACCTCTTCTAAAAAAGCTAGTTACCTGGCTGGCAAGGTAATCCAGTGTCTGAAATACTTGAAATTACCTGAACAAAGGAGCAATAGTTATTTGATCATCAGAGGCAGACAAAAGGGTACATAGACTGTGCAACATAGGGCTCATCCTTCTGCTGCTGCTTTGTTCTACTTCGATCCAAATGTTGATGTATTCCACCATCCTCGCAATGCAGAGCAAAACAGAGAATTATGATATAGTCATAGCTATCTGTCCTGGCCAGTGTTGGTGCCCTCTAGTCTGCCTGTCTTACCCTTCCCTGCTTGTGCGTATTGTACGGGTGCATATTGCACGTGGCACATTAACACAATAGCTACAGCATCTAACCTTGGTCTTTGTACTTTTAGGTTATAGCCAATATTAGCCTTATCCACAATCTATTATGATCACACCCAGTTTTGTGTGTGCTGCATATTTTGTATCCATAGCCATATCCACTCAGGGTGTGGGAACAGTGGCACCATAAATTACCGTACCATGAGTTCCTTATTCTGAGTCTCTAATCTGCATTCATGGCTCAAATCAACTTACGTTTGAAAAGGTAGTCAGCATTGGCTGGTTTCTCCTAATCATTCCCTCAGTAATGAATTCCTATACAAGGATTGTTAATCCTGAGTTGGAAAAACTAAAGGCTGCCCAAATTCACTTTGCACTAATCTTTTCCTATGCAGCATAGTTTTGGTATATAGAAAGCTTTCCAAATACATGCCCCATCTTCATCACTTATTATTTTAGCTTCTCAGTAGACCCATAAATCTTCATTGGTGCAGATGCCTGCTTCAAGGAAAGGAAAGGTATTCTGTAATATATTAGAATTAGATCACTGGAGAGCCTTTTGCTTCAGAAGTCAGGTCTTTTCTGCTGGAAGAGACTTATGTAACAAAAGAGCCTAATGTAAATCACTAGTAACAGGAGAATGGGTTTCACAACCAGATGAATTTAGTATACGCTGGTATATTTGTCAATTTGTAGGAGAATCATAGAACTCTTCGGTGGTCTTTAATGGTTAAGTTTTAAAAGGCTTTCCAGAAATGACAAACAAATTCCATAATTAAATCAGAACAACAGAACATATTTTTGTCATTTTGGTTTTTTTCGTGTATTTATTGCTGTTTATGTCCACTTTCTTCCTGTTTATCGTAGTGTCTATTTTTACTGGAAATAAATGTGAAGATCTGAAATTTGGAGCTGTAAACAGAATGGGAGGGGTAAATGGTATAGCTGTTTCAGTAGGAAGGATCAAATGGGAATTCCTTCACTGTAACAGAAATCAAAATGGCAAAAAGCAACAATATGTTTTAGGTATTCCCTACCAGGGGTCCCCGGTACTGCAGCCCAGTATCAGGCTGTGTTGGAAATGGGCATTATTCACTGTGTCGGGAAGGATCTGGGTCCTCTTCCTGTCATTTCGTTCAGTCAATCATGTAAGTTGACAAGAACGGCTGCAGACCAGATCTAACCCCCCTCTCCATGGTTTCATGCAAGAACATTTTTCCAGAAACCTGCTCCAACCATCCCCTGCAAACCTCACTTTCTCGTCCCTGGAGAAATTGTGTTGCATGAAACTGATCCATGGTGCTAAAAAGTTTGGAAACCGGTGTCCTACATTATCCAAAACATAAAAAAGGTTTCTTTTGGTTTTAAATGATAAATTAAGTTCTGTAACAAGATCTTGCAGCACTGACATTTCAGTGCTGGTACATTATAAATTGTTTAATACTAATCTTTATGTAGGCAATGAATTTTCAGTTTACTGCGATTCTAACATACTAACATTTTCTACTTGTTTTTGAGATGCAGACAGGTGATTACAGCAGCACTAACAGTTTCCATCTGAGAAGTGTGAAACAAGAAAAATGTTCTCCTTAGTTGTTCCTAAACTAAAATAATTATGATAAATAACCTTTAAACATGACTTTTGATGCAGTGTACATCTGAAGTGGGGTTATAATTGAGTACTTTTTTGCCTTTAGTAGCTAAATATGACATAATTTTCGAAGGAGTTCAGCTGGTGTCCAACTTTATAAAATTCTTGCCAGATAATTTGAAACCTGAGGAGAGACTTAACACTCTTACAGTATGAAAAACAGATTGCCATATGACAAATCAAGTATCAGGCCATTAACCTTGCTACAGGGGGGAATTTACAACCATTTGGCTTGAAAACAGCATGGGGGAAACTCTTCATGTTCTAGAAGAGAGATGTTTTTATGAGGTTATATAATGATAAGACCTTGAATTTATATTTAACCATTAAACAAATCATGTTTAAACCACCATGTTTAAAAAAATATAGGACATATGTACAGATTACAACATTTTTATAGTATAAAAAGAAAAGACTGAGACTAATAAAATATAATTGGGTCTTTATTGACTTATTTACTGCCTATATAGTGTAAAGCAGACTTCACATGAATAAAATATAACAGAAAATATGCACCTCCTCCTGGTAAGTAAAAAATACATCTTGTTTTTGGAGGCAATCCCCATACTGCTGGTTAGCCATTCAATAAATGCCTAATTTTTCTTCTGTCAAATAAAAGCAAAAGTAAAGATGCAAGAAAATACTTTTGTGTCTTAAGTTTTAATTGAGGACCTGAACAAAATACTCTTTGGGGTAATCAAATGTCGCAACTTCATAATGCCAGAAAAACTTTGCAAGTGGAATGGTGTAGGGTGGCACTAATAACGCGGATCTTATCAAAAGTATACCTGTAGACTAAAGATACTAGTAGTCGTATGTACTAAACTGCATGGTTGTCCTTTCAGATGTTCTGTACCACACTGTGAGAAAATGATGTCACCTTTATACACAAAGACCACCAGTGCTAGTCCACTCCCTTCTTTATCTCACTTTTGGGGCATGCAGTATTTGCAGATCTCCCCAGTTTTTTTAGAATACATTTTCAGACCACCATTACAATATAAGCGACAGTTTTGTTTTTACAGTCACACCACAAGTTTGTTTTAATCTACCTGTAAAGCTATAGTATGTACACACATCAGAATTGTCATCTTAGACCAGGAGTGTCGAACTCTGCCCCCCGGGTCAAATCTGGCCCTCAAGGTCCTTTTTTTTTTTGTCCCCCCAAAGAATTCTAAAAATGAACTACATCTTCAATACATGCAATACATAGGCGTTATTCCTGTACACCCATCATGTGACACAAAGCCTGGGCAATTATCACAGGGTGCCTAACTACCAAGGGCATTGTGTTTGTTTCAATCCATTAGAGACTGCATAGTGTAATATTTAGTGTCAGACAAATTTGTGATGTGAGAGGATGAACAACACACAGCCTGCATAGTTAGATAGAAATTTCAACCCTAAAGTGTGTGTAGAGGGGTTTGTTTGTGTTAGTTATGGATGAAGTAGTAAACTTCCTTAACTTTTTCAAAAAATTTCAAGTTTGGCCCCCGACTTGGTCTAAGTTTTTAATTTCGGTCCTCTGTGTATTTGAGTTTGACACCCCTGCCCTAGACAAACAGGGTAATTCATCTTTGGCACAAATCTGATATGTACACAATGTTCCCCTAACGTCACTTATTGATCAGCCACAATGGATTGATGAACGACTGATCTAGAATGACCACTGCTCACTCCAATGGAGGAGAGCACTGCATTTGCCATTCGCTCATCTATCCCCCTCCCTTCTCTGTTTAACAGAACAGCACTGGGTATACAGCACTCATTCATTCACCTGTCAACAAACAACCATCTAAGATAATTTCCGACAACAATCCTCCAATGCCTATTGGACCTTTATACAAGGCTTAAATATTGCATTGCATAACGTGTACCTGTTATTACTCACCTGTTTCCTAAAGGTTGTATTTTGAGATCAAGTACCGTCACTACCACCCTTCAAATCTATTTTGTACTGTTATTGTGAAAATTAAACAAGAACATTTATCCTGAATCAGTTGGCTGTCTGAATTATATCTAAGCTATAACCTATCTATGTACAGAAAAAAGGACCTGGTCGTGACTTAGTTCACATCATATATAATATCCTACCAAGATGACAAACAGTTTCTGTGAAACATCAAGAACCGAACCCGGTTTTGTTCATCTTTTCTGAAATGGTCATAGATCAACTAAAGTTTGTAGGTTAGCATCTCTACAATTTGAGGTCATTTTATTTTTTTTTAAAAAATTCTTGACTGCAATTATGATTTAAAGAGCTTGCATTTGCTGCAAATTTGAATACGGACCACTACATTTTAACTCCTCTGTTGTCCTACATTTTTCACTTAAAGAAGCAGAATACACTGTTAGGCGATATTAGTAACATGAAAGTAAAAATGTAATTTGAAGCTTTATAGACAAAGGCAGGATATTTTTTTTTTATTCAGTTCCCCTGGCTCAGGTCGTGTTACAAAGCATTCATGTACACAAAAAGAAACCCATTTCTGCTAATTTAATATCTTTTTTAGTACAACAGCTTGGCACCTGAGGCTTGTCCTAGAGCACCTATAATGCTGTGACCAGGGCATGATGCCATAATATCTTGAATTATTCAGGAATGCAGCAGGTCTCATATGTGTCCCTGTAGGGAAGTCTTGCGGGTTAGAGTTCAACAGAAAAAAACTTCCATCTGGTTATTGGTTGCCAGATGCAATTCTGACCCTACATTATTGATATCAGTGAAATTCCAGGCCAAACAATAAACGCTAAGCATTTTCCCTGTTTAGTGCACGATGATTAAATGTTCTGGAAATTGTTTGCAGTGTACAATTACTACAATATGGGAATACAAAATATTACAGTTAATTTGATTAACTTTTTTTCTTTTTTGTATCCAAATGCCATTTTCATTTGATCTCAACTTTTTATTGGAATATACAAAATAGTAAATACAGTGAATATTATATTTTTATAACCCAAAGATTATAGAGTATAAAAATAAGCAATAAACTAGGGTCCTAATGAAGTTCCAGCCCATAATCTTTATGGAAAAATATTGCGAAATGCTTTTAAAACTCAATTGCTTGTACCGAATTATCATTTATAATGCTAAGTTGTTGTTTGGATTTAATTCAATAGGACCAAGTGGAAAATATTCTCTCCTAAAAGTCATTCTTTAGAAGATAGTCCTTCTCAAACTCATACTAGATGTTAGCAGATGCTGAAGAATTTAATTATTCAAGAGTTTCTGAAATCTCTTCTGGGTCTACATACCTCTTGTGGCTACCGGGTTTGGGTTTGTGCTTTCCCTGATGGATTTTTTAAATTTATATTTTGAACTTTGTATTATGGAAAATGCTACAGGGGCAGCTTAAACATACACATTGTGGAAGTAATTGCTAGGACAAGGGTTAAAAATTCCCTTAAAGCAAAAAAAAAAAAAAAGTCACCAGGAGGCCAGGAGGTAGTGCAAAAAAAAGAAAGACCTGGCTCCTGGTGGATTTTTGTCATAGCTCTACAAGGCATGGCGTGTAGAGCCTGGCTTTGTATGCAGCACATGCAATGGATGAAGAGGATCACTATTCTCACGGAAGTCCCCCATGGAGCCATCAGATGGTGTCTTCGTCTATTAAGGGGAAAACAGGTCCTGGACCTATCATCACTGCAGGGCACCTGAACGGTAAGTCTGTGCCATAAGTATGTCCGAATGGAAGCAGGGGTGTATCAGGGACGTGGCAGTGGGGCATTTGCGTATCATTATCAATGACCCTACAATATTTCTAATGATGCAAAGATCAGTCACTTACAAATGGTGTTATGGTTTGTGCTTGCCTAGGATACCATATTTTTTTTTCATCCTGTAGTTGGACTTGTTTGCTAGAGACCAGATACAAGTGAACTGTTCAATATGCGGCACTAATCTAAAGTAAAACAAACTTAAAATGATATAAAACACTAAAAAAGGATATTTTATCACTTCAAATAACACTCGGCACTAAAATCACATTTCTTTGCAAGTTTTCAGGACTGTTTGCTCCTACCAGTATGCAAATCTAACCTTTGGGATATTTTATCCAATAAACCCAGAGGCCATGGCTGCATGAAAAATGTTTACTAAAAGGCTTGCTTTTGTATAATCTATTGATTTAATATCTTTTTGACACACATAGAATGCCAGAATTACCCAAAAGACTGTTAATGAAAAACTCAGGTCGTTTGTTTCATATATAAATGACTTTAAAAGGACTACAATGGTTAAAATTTAACACTCGTTCAAGAGCTCCAGGCATGGATGGAAAGATATATATATGGATGGAAAGATATATATGATATATTTACATATATATATATATATATATATATTTATTAAAATAGCGAGATATAGAGAGAGATTCAAATTGAGCAGACGAGCAGATCTGCACATGCTACTTGAAGGGCAAGACCTACTTCACCCTTGGCCTTACCGAATCTACACTCCTTAAGGCTCAATACTTTGGCTTTTTGCAAGTCTTGGCTTTTTACTGAGCACATTGCTCTGAGCTATGCAAGTCTGTACTCCATTCCATCCAAACTGTGATCCACACGTACTGGGGACTTCCATCAAGAAAAATATTAGTCCCTATCTGCACCTAGAAGCATATGCCGGCAGACTGTCATTATTCTTATGTAGCTCCCTGCTTTTACTTGTGCTCGGAATCCAACAAGGGAAAAAGCATTTGCAGAGTTTTTTAATGTACTTATATTTTTAATACAAAGGAAATAGCAGTAGTGAATGGCATTGCTTTCTGCAACCTCTTCTGTCTACAGATGTAATAGTAAAATATTAAATGTACTTCTGTTAGGTGTGATAGGTTTTTCATACAACATTCATACTGCAGATTAGTTAAAGTCCAAACTTGGGTAAGCAGACATAGGTGAGGTCTATAGGGGTCTAATTTGGAAAGCCTAGACAAAGCAAAGACAGATCCAGGAACACTCGTTGCACATTTGCCAACATTTACTGGCTACATTCCTGGTAGTTATGAACAAGCATAAATCCATTGAGATCTGTACTTGGTGAATATTAAAGCCTAGCACCCCGCAGACAGCTAATTATGCAGTTTAAAAACATATTCATGAACAGTTTATCTGCCAAAGGATCTGCATTTCTGTTTAGCCAGCCTGGTGACCACCAAGATGGCCCCCTTGGCATCCTTCAGAACAAGACATGTAATAAGGAATGGATTAGTTGCAGGTATACACTTGTGACAAATACTTTACATTCCGTTTTTGGACACTGCTTCCACCATTCATCTAATCATTAACGTGTTTGGGTGATGGGGGGTGGGGTTATAGGATTGGATGCATATCCCTTAAAATGGGAAATCAGTTCTTCACAATCACTTAATAAATAAGGGAGATGATAAATACTTTCCCAGCTTTTTTATATGCCTTTTAGCATTTGTCTTCTTCTCTCCAATGGCCCCGATAACATTTTGACCCATCATGCCCGGAGTCCACTTCATTGCTTAGACAGAGACCTGTGACAGTCCCAGTCAGATCCAGCTGTCACTACACTTACATGATCAAGCATGTCATACATATAATTTTGCTCCATCTCTGATATAATGATGTTTAATTTGTATGCCCCTAAAAGCCTGCAAGCGGTAACAATTCAGTGAGTCTACACAGCAGTCATTTGGCAGCCACAAGTGCTTCTGGCACTCAGTAAACAGCCATTGATGAATAGCCCCTCTCTCGTCACTCTATAAAGCATTTAGATAACACAATGTTGAAATAATAGAGACCTGGAGGTAAATATCTTGTGTTACTTCTAAACTTTATTTATTTATTATGTTCACCGCTGACCCTTTCCAGCTTGTTCATTTTTTCTTTCTGCATAAACTTTAGTAGCTTTACCTCAAGCCTTTTACTTTTTAAAAAAAAATGGATTTGTGTAAGCTAAAAAACAAAACCAATATTTAGATATTCATTTGATAAAGGTGGGGTTATCAGGAAAGAAATATAGGAGCTTCTGGTGATGACTTGCTTTGGGGGAGGGGGGGGGGGGCATGATTCACAGCTTTCATTGTCAACCTGGGCAAGTCTGAACTTTTCACCTGAATACTTGTTTCAAGCCAGGGGCCCATTCCAGCTGATTTACCAAAAGAGTGGAGAATCAGCACACAATGAGATAATTAAACAGGGATTTGATGTTCAATGTCACCCATGGATGCTGTTTTCTGCCAAACTGAATATGGAAGTCGGAGAGGAAAATATATTGAGATAAGTCTGTTAAAGAGAAAGTAAGACTAAAGCTGCGTACACACTTGCAATTTTTGTCGTTGGAAAGGATCTTTCACGATCCTTTCCAACGACAAGGGACTGCACGATGCATGAACGGTGCTGTACATGCTCCCCCCCTCCGCTCTATGGAGAGGGGAGGGGGGGAGCGACGGAGCGGCACCCTGCTGCGCGCTCCCCCCCTTCTGTTTCATTAGGATCGGCTGTCGTTCATCGTCCGTGGATCCGGCAGGTCGGTCGTCCGGACCATGGACGACACCGACTGTACACACGGCAGATTTTCGCCCGATAATTGGCCGATGCCGATTATCGGGCGATAAAAATCTGACGTGTGTACGTAGCTTAAGGATGTAAGCCTGGCTATATATTATGAAGCAATTCTGAGAATAATTGCCAATGGTGACTTGGTTGTGGTCCTCTCTGGCTATTTTTACTACTTGATGTACCTCCTATGCTTGTATTGGAGAAACATGGATGGGTTTGTTTCTTTATTTGTGACAATTGAAATGTATCAATCGTTTGAAATGTATGTGATATACTCCATTACGCTCCTGAAGAAGCAGATTAATTAGCCTACGAAACGTTGAGTATTTATTTTGGGACATTTGTTTAAAAGATCTTTCAAGGACTGATTTGTTGTTTTTTTTTAACAATTTATTGTTTGTACCGGTAAACATGTTTTGTGTTGTAAAGATAAATAATTAAAGATGTTGTTTGTTTTTTAATAGGGGTTGAGTAAAGTAATTTGATTTTGCTTTTTAGAAGGCATTGGGCACTCACAGTTTTTTATTCTTATGTTCCAGGACTTTGCAGATTCTATATACAAGATGGTAATGCAGAAATTCCAGGAGCTAACTGACAATTTCTCAGTATGTGCACGCCACAAAGCCCTAGCAGCCATCATAATGACCAGAGGTAAGGTTTTTTTTATATATAAAGTCTTTTTGTTGTTGCCGTGATTCGCTAAGGTCAAAACCAGAATGAATCATGTTATTCCTTGCAGTTTACTAGTTCTACCAATTTGGAGAAGCATTTATTATCACAGCTCCGAGGCAGTTTCTCTAATAGAAAGAAACTGCAAAGTAGGAAAAGGCTGTGTTCACATAGCCATGTGAATCCTTCTCTCTCACACATTGCATTTTTGTAAAAAGGTTGAGGGATGGAGGGCAGAACAGGACACAATAGAAAACTATTGGGTCTGATTTATAAAAGCTCTCCAAATACTGAATAAAATAAACAGTCAGCAAACCTGGAATGGATTTTTTGAAAAATAATTTGCTATTAGTTGGCAAATGTTTTCAGTCCTGTACCAGATCAATTCCATATTCACTGAATCACCCAGGTTCTCTCACCATAGTCTATTTTCTCCAGGCTTAAAGAGCTTTCATAAATCAGGCCTATTGTGTTCTGAACATGGTAGTTGCTGCACAGATGCAGTTTGCCATGTACAGGAACTTAACAAAAAAAAAATCAGGAACTTAAAAAAAGATGGAAAGATGGAGTCCAGAATAGGTACATAAAGGTAGACTTACCTCTCAATTATAGATGTACGTGCAGTTATTGGTATGTATTCTCTCCCTGTCAGAATTCCTTCTCTGTCTGGGATGCTTGAGGAAGGTAAAAATGTCCATTGACAAAACAATGTTAATATTAATGTAACCCAAATCTTTGTTTATTCACAGTTTTTTTAATCAGAACTGAGCTAGGAGAGTAAATAGAATCTCTAACAGAATGTGCAGGGGCAAAATCAGGTGACGTAGAATGGGAAAAACCTTATCCTGAGAGGCTCTGCACTCCCATACATTCTTGATTGCCTAGGCAATCGAGAATTAGGGGTTGGTTTTTCACCCTTTTTTTTTTGCACTTGAAAAATACACAAACAAGCAAAATTTTTACTTTAAATAAATTAAATTTAAGGGTTGTCTGAGTTTAGGTACACTGTAAGCAAGGGCTGAGTGCAGATGGAAAGAAGGAAGTGGCGTTCTATCTAAATAAAAGAAACCTTTTTATTTTGGGAATATTAGAACAATAGATAGAACAAAGATAGATAGATAGATA
>NC_092862.1:124277505-124316807 GCF_032062135.1 Pyxicephalus adspersus | reverse complement strand
TAGATAGATAGATAGATAGATAGATAGATAGATAGATAGATAGATAATTTTATATGTATTCCTCCATTTATTACTGTCAGTTCTCCACGTTCAACCAAAAATTGGTGTGTGCTCCATTTTATTTTATTTTATCGTTTCTTTTGCTTGAGATTTCTAAGTATGATTTAGCACTTCCATCAGAATTCCCTGACAATATCAGAATTGAATTTCACAGGGCAGGAGCAAATAATAAATGCCACCCATTTCCACTTAATGTTGATTTACAATGTTTCTCTCTTTAACAGCCATGAAATACTCCTCTGTAGCGCTAGTAGTGTCGGTAATACAATATACTGTAATAAATGTTTTTAGGGGTTGAAGTTGCAGTAATGCATATTGATTATAAGGATGATTTGTGATTTATAGGTGACTGTGTGGATTTATGAGGTTGGTAACGCGATTGGATGAGAAGGATATTAGGTGTGCAGTGTATTTTGTACACCCGCATCCGGAGCTGCTGTGGATCTCAGAGTATTTAGGAGATGCACCTGCTCTGAGCAAAGTCATATAAGACTGATACATGTGGCAGGATGATTTGTCTCTCATATGTGTTTGAAATTTTTTAATACTATATAATGTAACAATTTTATATATTTGTAAAGTGATTTTATATATTGTACATGCAAAATCTGTGAATGGATTTTTAGGAATGGCATCAAATTTTCAAAGACGGGATTCTAATTTTAAAGTAAAACCCCCTTCTTTCTTCTTACAACTGGAAATGATATGTTAGAATTGATATGCTGTTTTTCTGCCAGGTTTGTCACCTTCGCTATTATGAATTTTAAAACATAAAGGGTTTAATAATTTATAAATACAATAAAAAACCTGGTTACAACTACAAATGGTTTGGTTAAATTTGTATAATCTTGGTTGACAATTGTCTGGCTTCTCCACTCTCTCATGCCTTTGAAAGACTTTTTAATCATTTAACTTTACATTGTCAGCGTTCTGCAAACCATATGTTCGCAGGTGGCATGCTTCACCATAGTATACAATCCTATATCTCACGTAGCAGATAAATAATTCTGTGCTGTTTATACTTTCTGATTTATACAATACATGCCTGCTGTATAGAAGTTCAGAACACCAGGGTATAAACCAAGTTACTTTGAATAGCTGGGGGTAAAATGAAGTATTTCTGGAGGTAAGCATAAAAGCTGTCATTGCTGACTAATTGTGCCTGATTTATAAAAGCTCTCCAAGGCTGGAGAGGATACACTTACAACAGGGAAGGTGGGTAATCCAGCAAACCTGGAATGGATCTGGTCCAGGATTGAAAACATTTGCTAACAAATAGCAAATGGTTTCGAAAAAATTCATTCAAGGTTTGCTGGATCAACCAGCTTCACTGATGAAAGTGTATCCTCTCCAGCATTGGAGAGCTTTAATAGATCAGGCCCACTATTCTAGAAACAATGGCTGCCTGGCTGTCATGCAGCTCATGTATTTATAATATTTAAGTGTTTGACCCATATAAATAAAAGTCTCTGACATTTCTCAATCAGCATATTTGTATAGAATAATATAACATTTAAATTCCTGTAGAAGTCAATAGGAAAGTATATCCTGCTTAAAGCAGGTCATACAGAAGTCAGCTGCAAGTCAAATGCATGTCAGTGAATTCTCATTCTGTCTTAAACGTATGCTATCAACACCAATTCAAAGCTTGTGGACGTCAGCCCTTAGGATAACAGCAATGAAAGGCAATCTGTACAAGATGGGATGGGGGCAAAACTTTGGATGGCAGGTTTTAGCAACGCCCCATCTTTATTAATATTTACATAAAATTAAATACATTTAAAAAACAACAATCAAACACAATGGACCCCAGTCCTATATAGTTTCTTTTTAGAAGTTTAAATGACTCCCACATTGGCCTAAAACTGCCTTAAAGTGCAGATACTTTCAGAAAAGTCCTCCACTTTTATTTAATGTTTGGGAAAAACAATATTTTTGCCACCAGAACAGCAGGAGGTTTCATTCCCTGCTAAGTATAAAAAAAACAATGCAGTGCATTGCTCAGTATATGTCTGCCTTAAAAATAGAATAAAGTGTCCCTACTAAATTACACAAACGGGTGCACTTAGGCTTCTTGTGGCGGCAAAAAAAATTGCTCACTAGAAACACCTGGAAGAAAAGTCTCGGCACTTAAATGTGAACTTTCAGCAGCGGTCAAAACGCCTGTACTGCCACTAAGATGGTTACAGCCTGCAAGGCTATAAATTGCACATTATCTCGGCATGAGAGAATGCTTTAATGCAATCTTTTCACATCTATCTGCAGAGCTATAGGAGGTACTAAAACCAAACCAGTTCTGTCATAGCAAGAAGAGCATATGGTGGTGATAGCTGGCAATAGAATGGAAAGACAAAGGGGCTGTTAAAATGAAATAATTGATTGTTGGGATTGAGGATACCCCTTACTGGCCATTCATTGGTTATTCTGCAATAAAACAGCTATAACATCCCACTGTAGAAGTGTCATTTATGTTACTGTCTAGGCACATATTAATTGTCTGACCCCATTAGATAACGTATGGCCATTGGTTCTACAAAGCCTGCTTTATGGTTCCCCAAACCTTTATCAGATGATGACAGGTATTATTATTTGTAAAGTATAATCAAACCCAATAAACTTAATTATATTTCAGTTTTAACATAAAAATGTAACATCAGAATTAATTTCTAATATGTTTGAATAATTAAAACAATACTAAAAAATCTATTAGAAAGTGACAACCCTCTGCCCCTGTATCCTGATTATGCCATGTTGTTGTGCAGGCTTCCAATAAAGACTACAAGTTGTCCTTTTCAACACACATGACACAGACATTATGCACTGCTATCACCACCAAGAAACCTAATTTGAGAAATGTCAAACAGCCACTACGGAGATCAATGTGGCTTTAAAGATACTTTAGATGAGCAGCAACAAAGAATGAAAAATACATAAAAAACAAGTATTTTAATAATAAAAAAAAGTGAGAAAGAAGTAGGATGAACTATCTCTAGTGGAAACAGAAATAAAAGTCGGACGGGGAACTAACACTAACCACTACATTTGGGAATCCCTTCCAGATTGTTTTCATGCAAGTCCAGGAGTAGCCTGATTCTAGACAACGTCTCACATGTGAGGTTGACAGGTCTGCTTTATGAAGCCTGTGTTTTGAAACCTTCCATGGCAAATTAGAATTTGGAATCAGTGGATGTAATGTAAGGACCCTCTCATGCCCATGGTAGCAAACTGAACCGCAGGTGTTTGCAGCTGCAGCCACAGCACAAACCTTCAAACAGCAACTATGTGGCCAAAATCAACTTGCTATTTTGCGAAAAGTACCCCAATGCAACATAACCACATGCAAAAAATAGTTCCCAGCTGCTCCTATTTACTGAGCAATGAGAGAAGTTGGGACTGAAAATGGGAAAGAATGCTGTGGCTCAATGTGGGTATGAAACAGATTTAACTCCAGAGTTGAGACCAGTGGTTGGGTGTGTTTGGGAAATACATAAAAAAGAATGCAGGAGTCTCCAAATCACTTGATCATTGGGAAATGGTAATGGGAGAGAACTGGTAGGCTATTTTTTAATTGCTCTCTGTGTTCCTATTGTGCTTCCTTTTTCTCTGTTGGCCACACCGAAGGGGAAGAAAAAGCACCCCACACAAGGAATCCCACCACACTCTATTCCAATGCTTCTCAACCAAAGTTCCATGGAACCCTGGGGTTTCCCCAGAGGTTGCTAGGGGTTCCTTGAGCAAATCACAGTTTGTGCCTCCTAGTCCCCTGAAAGTTATTTCACTGCTAAGAAAGGTTGATAAATAGGATGGAACCAGACTGCCTAGTGAAAATACATGCTATCCAACATATCCAAAAATGTTGAACAGAAGTTGCTGTACTAGCTGTTACCCAGAATAAAAACTTGCATCACCTCCTCTAGATCTGTAAGTATTAAAAGAAAATGTTGTCCCAATCTGAGATGTTTATTTCATCCCAGGGCCACTTTAATATCTCCAGAAGGTTCACCATAAGTGTCCCCTCGGGGCTTTTATACTTAATGAATAAACTGTCCAAATGTTCGGTGCATGCTTTCACTCTCAGTCCTTCTCCATCCATCCTATAAAGTGCCTGAAATACTTATTAATTTCCTTTTACTTTCTTACCACTAATTGCCTCCTTTCGTTTGTAATATTAATAGGCTTTCAGTGCATTGCAGCTCATCACAATTAGCCCCTTATTAAGAATGCATTTGCTGGGCTGAAGAATTACAAGAAACAATAGAGAATGCCAGTATCCCACTTACTACACACATTGCATTGCCAAAATCCCTCTCTGAGGGAAGCATCACATTATCATTGTGAACAAGATGAGGCAGACATTTAAACACTATTTTCCTATCTGCTGTTGATCGATCTTGACAGTTTAAATGCGTCCAGTTCGTCTTTATCACCTTGCCTTCTTTTCAAAGGGTGGCATTGAAATGTCCGCTGTAATCACGCTGGAGTGGGGGGGAGACATTGGAGTAGATATTTTTCTGTGCTTTGCATTAGATGATTTCAGCAGTTCTTTTGTGAAGCTGACAATCATAGCTGTAGAAAAAGCACATGGCTAGTTTAGTTCAATGTATGTAAGATGACAGAAAAGAGGTAAAAAGGGGATGCTTGGTTGGAATTCTGGAAAAAAAGGCCCCATACTGAGATAAATTGCACAAAATATATATATAACTGTCTGTGGCGGGTGTTTAACTATGAGGGCTGGCTGCTGCATTATAAACTGGCACATTTAACATCCTACCACATAGATATTAACAGCGTCGCTCCTGAAGAATTGGCACTTCTAGCAAAAGGGAAAAAAGCTAAGAACCAATTGAAAATACATAGTGGTTTAAACAGACTTGTTCTGAGACATTATTTTTTTTTAATGTAACTTTATTTTGAAAGTGGACCCATCAATTTATTTTTTTTTATGAAGCCTGCTGTAACATCTGCTAAATGCAACACACATACATTTCACTTTTGTCATTTTTACTGCATTGGTATGACTTGTTACCATTTACTACTCATTTATTGGTAAGTGCTGAATCATGAAAGCGAGTATTCCTTCCATGTATGATTTCAAACAAATTTTTAATTGATGTGCGGTAACTTTCTATGGAAAGGCTTAGGCTACATACACACGTTGGATGATTCTTGTGCGATTATCGCTTCAGGGCTGGTATTGGACTAGAATCTGACGTGTGTATAGCGCTCCTCAGTCATTCATGGATCTGTCCAGGCAGAGTGCTGCTCGCTTGTGCTCTTCCTTCTCCATACACTGTGTACATCGCTCGTTCATTCATTTGTCAATGGAAATGATCAGAGTGTTTCCAGTGACCATCCTCTAACATATGTATGTGGCTTTATTGCGTTAAAGCAAAGACCATGGTTATGTTCCCTATCAACATTTTTATTATGTGCTGAATGTATAGCAATATACAGATCTCTGTGTAGCAGTGGACCTTTGCAATATTTTTATACAACAAATAAGCTAACTCCAGCTGTCAAATTTTAAATGTCAAATTATCCAGCAGCGTAACTAATGTTCCTTCAGCATGTATCTCTCATTCCTTAAATCTGTAATCTGTTGAAGGATAAACTAAATGTGAACAGTTTTTCGAAAATTTGCATGTTCACACCTTGTCTTCAGTGCCCTGCACTCAGCCTGTGCACCCTTGTCAGAATGGGTGAGAATTTGCCTTTCTGACTTACACAGGCTGAACATTTCACACAGTAAAAGTCACGACTGGTGAAAAATGAGCATCATCTGGTCATAGGTGAGAAAGCATCCAAATATTCTGACACTTTTACTTTGACATGTTTGGCATGGAATTCACTCAAACTCCAATACCAGGGAGAAAAGAAATCTGAGAATTAGACCATTAGTCTTTTTTTTTAATCATTGAATATCCATGATAATGGTCCTATTGGTGAACCCCAGCAAAAAGTGTAATGGGGGTAGAAAATGTACACAATTGGAGCCTTATGTTATGAGCATTGCAGCATTGACTTACATAATTTTCTAAAGGGAAGGAAATAGTTTACACATTTTATATTTTTCTAAGTCAAGGTATGGCAATTGCCTCTACCAGGAAAAGTAGATCTAATGTAGTTAGATAGTTAGATAGACTTTGTCTATACTGCTTTTTATATTTTTCATAGTTAGCCACAGTTTTTACAGTGTATATGAAAAATAGTGTAGTCCACAATGACCCCTTCCACCCAAATGATTTCCCCATCCTTGGCATACTAACTAATTTTAGTATTGCAACCCTATCCCAAAAGCTTCACCAGTGAAAACTTGACCAGAGGTTTCTGCAAAAATTCATAAAGATTTATTGGCAACTTTTTAGAACCCATATAGGCACACATGACATATTTTCTGACATGGGTGTCTTTAGGATATAAAAAAATAAACACACACATGTTTAAAAAAATAACAAAATAATACCAACAAACCTTATTCATTGTATTAATCAAATTAAGAAAAAATAAAACAAGCCCAAATAGACTCTTGATTGGTAATGTACTAATTACTTTTTTTTTATTAAATAGGGAATCTGACATTCCCTGGTGGGAATCTTCTAGATCCATGTGTTTCAGTGACAGTTTTTGATTCCCAATGTTTGGGGGGAATGTGAGATTCCCTATTTTATAAATAGAACCCTTAAAAAGTAGCATATCCACCAAATGTTTTCAATATTTTGGGGTTTCTTCCAAGCATCAGACCAATGTTTGAGTACCATGGGCCACACATTTGTCCAGAGTCCTGGAGATGTTAGAAGATGACAGTTTTCATTATAAACAACTTTGGCTATGTACACACATGCAATAATTTCTGCTGGCAAGGATATTTCACGATCATTTGCAAAAACACTTTCTGCAGGATTTTCCAGGCCCATGTCTTTCAATAGCAATAATTGATTTTCCACCAAGGAATGTTTCAGTGAATGCCAGATTCACTGCATTATAAATAGACCCCTTCATGTCATAACAGCATGACCTGATTCACAATCATATAAGTGTGGCTGAGACTGCATACATTTTTAATACAGCAAAGAAAGGTTGTTGTGCAGGGTAATGTTTGCACCTTTTATCAGGTCATTCTAACCTATGTTCTTTAAAGTCAGGCTCGGTGGTCTCGTAGTATTTTGTTAACCTCCACACATATCTGTTCCCCTCTGTGAGGTTGACATGAAAATTGCCCAGAAAATGTAGGTTTTTGCTCATTCTAATCACAAGTCCAGAATCCATGCACAGTGGGTATTTATTTACTGCACAATGGTAGTTATTATTAGCTGCATGCGTATGTGTTGGCGTTTTTTGGCAGTGGAAGCACAGGATGTTCAGGTGTGAATTAACCGCTGTGGAGGGGCTACAAATACCAGCAGGCCTCCCAGTCAGAGTACTCTCTCTCTCTACAATCATTACTATTCTAGCCTATTAGGTTATATTTACTTAATTTTTATGTATTTTCATAACAGTTGCCAAGATCCTTCTGCTTAATACTGATACCCAACCAATGGTATCTGTTTCCCAGGGAAAACTTGCTCAGCTCTGAAGGTAACACTTTCAGCAGGACCAAACAGTTTTAGAAAAAATGAATATTAGAAAGAGTTTATGTTTAAAAACAGCATAGTCTTGTACTGTAATAGCCACCGAATGTAAGTTTGTAATTTAAGTAATATCTTATATTTGCTTACTCAAGTTATTAAAGATGCAAGCTTCTGGGATTCCTTAGATGTCTTCCCCTGGGAATTGTATAAAGCCTGAATGAGATCTAAAGGATCCCGAAAGCTTGCATCTTGAATAATTAGAGTTAGCTAATAAAATAACCTAAGATACAAACTCATTGCACTAATTAAACAAAGTAACCTATTTAAGTTTTGTATAATTGTATAAATCAATGAGGCTATTGATAATCAATGTTACTTTGTTAGGGGGTGCATAACATGAGGATACCATACCTGTAAGTATGTAATAAACAGATATGCTTCTGGACATACTGAGAGACTTTAGTCATGTGCAAATAATTAGTTTTTGTCATTGGTTTTTGGCTATATGTATTTCAGTGTAGAGAATGTATTGGTGGGGTTACCATCATCATATTGGCACAATAACATTCTTTTCGGCGTGGCATGTTAAATGGTTAGGGTTGAGTTTAGTTGGGTATAGGTTAGGATATGGGTTTGGTGTAGGCTTTAGGTTACCCTACCTTTAGGTTAAGGGTTAAGATGCTATTACACATATGTACCCGGTGATCCCATCGATGCAGTCTAACGCACCCTGGTTATCCCCTCCAACTGTGACGCTTGCAACAGCAAAAGAGATCACTCAATTAGCTATCTGTCCTATGCTCTACAGATTGTAACATCCCCAGTTTACCTTTAGCTGTGCATGTGCCTATCTTAGCATCCCATACACAATAATTTAAAAGTGTGTGCAGCTAAGGAGAATTTTAGAGTATGTGCTGCAGCCAATAAGCACAGTAGTTCCTGGATATGATCTTTATATTTATGATCTGGATATTTATAGCTTCTCAGCTCCCACGCACAAGTTGCTCATTGTAGCATTTAGTTTGCCTGGCCAGATGTGGTGCAATCATCTGTAGATCACCTGGTTGCTGTCCCTGGACTCTCCGGCTTCCATTGTGTCCCCTGCTCTTGTGGGCTCCTGGTCATCTGTCAGTCCTCCCCAGACCCCATCCTTTGCACACTGAAGTCTTGGGGGGCAACCATGTCCTGAGATGATGCAACCAGCCTTCACTTTTATATCTGCTAGCTTTCAGCTCAGTTTTACGGGTAAGGTCAGGGTTATTTTTAGAGGTATTTTCAGGTGAAATAAAATGATCATGATACTCATACTAGTGACACCTGGCTACTGAGTTTTTGGCATTTGAAATTATTGGGGGAGGTACATACAAATGTATGTGATATTGTTTGACCCCAACAGATAAGTCATGATAACCTACACTAAAAACCCTGACAGATAGAATCCTGAAGAGACAGAAAGTACAGCCATATCGTAGGAAAATTACAATAAAAATGGTGTTTATGGTGGTAGATGTCCCCAGGTCGACAACTCAATTTACGTCTTTTGTTCTTAGGTCGGCCATTACTCTTGACCACACAGCAATAAGCTAGAGATGGTCATTATGTGCTCAGCTTTCCTTCTCTTACGCTTTATCTAAGTACTTACCTGCACTCCAGTGCATTGAATCTTAAACCGCTGATGACAGTCCATTACAAGCAAGGTTAAGATGACACATGAAATGTCTTAAGCATTTATCTATTTCATTTTAAAACCAAACACTGACCACTACCAGATGCAGCACGAAATCCATTTATAAGCTCTGCTAAAGAAGAGACACACACTAAAACACACAAATACTAAAAGCCATTTACAGAATTAAAGTATATTTTTATATATTATCTGCATTAAACAACTAAGCCATTGCTGAAAAGCTGCACTCAAATAAACATGCCTTTAGCCATATCTAGAAGTTTGATTCTCCCCTTGCTATTGTGTTTTATATGAAACTATTTGTTCATTGAAAGTTTATTGCTTTGCAGATATTTTGTCTGTAGTATTTGATTGACTGCATTGATTTTCTTTCAAAAGCTTGATATTTACTCTGATTTATTCCAATATATGTTATTATAAAAACAGGCTGAGCAGTGTAAACTACAGATGTCCTTCTGTCTGCTTAACTAAAGTGAGAAGTAGGGTAAAGTAACCACAGTTCACATTAACCCCTTTTGCATGCTCATAATTTTGCTCCCTATCCAATGATATATATATATATCATATAAATATTTCAACATAGATAAAGAAATCCAAGCAAAATATTCTCTTAAATGGGAACTTTCAGTAAAAAAATAACACTTATCCTTATAGCTGTAAAGCCCTCAATCCCTCTGCAAGTCCAATAGGTCCCATCTTCCTTCTCCTTTCTGGCACTCAATGGACAACAGGCACCACCACTGTATTTTCCAATGGTCTTCTTCTTACCTTACTCAATCTTCCACTGTACAGGTGCAAGATCAGGTGAAGCACATTCCTGAAAATGTAAAAACAAACTTGCTGATCTCGCTGCACATACATGCATTTTCAGGAAAACCTGTGCCATGTATGTATCCCAGGAGGCTGCACGTTTCTTGTTGTTTTTACCACCAGGGCATTAAAGATGGAAGGAGCATCCTCCAAAAAATAAAAAAAAAACAAATGTAAAAGAAAAAAAACATATTTTTACCCACACTTTTATTTAATATAAAAATGTGGTGAGAGGTCAGCTTTAAACATTGTGCTAATTAATAGCCTCTGTTCGCTGGTGCAAAATCCTTCCATGGTTTCAATAACAGTAATTGAGTCTCCATCAGAGAATGGCTTGTGAATGTCACATGTACTGCTTTATAAATAGACCACATAAAATATTGTCAAAGTTCCCTCGCTGGTTAGCCCAAAACTCCTTTGGGCAGGTGCAGACCTGCAGTAGGTGCAAGTAATCGGACATAGTTCCCAATAGCTGGCTCCTTGCCAGCTGCTCAGTCACTAGCCAGGCTCTGCTGATTCCTGAAAAATCAGAGTTTGAAGATTTGACAGTGGGTGGCAGTGATCTAAACTTCACACTCTTGTCCCAATGCATTCTTTATTTGCCTGCAAGTAGACGTTACATATTGCTTCTCCCCCGAGGCAGTGAGGAAGCAGTAACTTACTTTTTCCTATCCTTACTCCAATTGTCTTCCTTCTCTAATTTTAGGTAAAACAAATGTTACCATCTATCACTCCTTAAAATTTGATACTTTCCGTACTTTATCAACCCCAAAAGTGTCAGGACTGAATTCCTAAATCTTTGCACCACTGAATTGCTTTTTGAATGACGTTTATTTATGTATCTGAATGTAATGTTCACAGCTAGTGGCCTTGTATCTACAGTATATTTATTTAGATTTATACATCCCATAGAAAAGGAAATTCTTTATTTCACTAAGCGAGTTGTAAATAAAAAGGTGATCTAAAAAGGCTTAAAAAAGGCAACAAATATATCTGAATTGAGTTATACTGTAAATAAGTTAACATTTTTCAGACACAGAACTGTAAAATCAACAATATGTTGAGTTGAGATGTAGCATATATCCATAAAGCTCCATTCACTGATCCATATTTTCAGCATATCAGCCATTGCTCAGAGTCACACAGGATTTAGAACACAGATAAATCTTGACCCGAGGCTTCAGTGTTATCCGTGGTACTGTGAAAATTGACACTTTTTAATGGCTGATATATTTACAATGTGCTAATATCACATTTTCTGCATTTTTATTTCATTTCTTCTCTACAAATACAGGGTATTTATGGGGAGTTATAATATATATGTATATTCTGTATATATATATATATATATATATATATATATAGATAAATATTCTGTGTAAAGAATATATTAATATTATTAACATGTATTTATACAGTGCCAACATATTAAGCAAAGCTTCAGAAAGGCTTCCATAGCCATGTCACTAGCTGTCGCTTGAAGGGGCTCACAATCTAATATCCCACCATAGTTGTATGTCATTAGCACAGTCTAAGGTTGATATGGGGAAGAAGCTAATTAACCTAACTGCATGTTTTTTAAAAGTGTGAGGAAACTGGAGTATCCGGTGAAAACCCAAGCAAATATAAGGAGAACCTGCAAACTCTGTACACATGACATTTAAGGCAATACATAAAAAACAATACATTTATTTTACCTGTATTATTAAAATGAGCTGGTGTGCCTATATTTCTTTCGCTATTATCTGTACAATGGACTAGAAAAGCGAGAAGCAGCACAGTCAGTTACACTACTCATGTTCTAGCCGGGCTGTGTAAGTCTCAGAAGTGGACAGGATAACAAATCTTTTAGCATGTATTTGTGTCCCATCCAGGTTTTTCTCAAAGGATACACCAATGGCATTTGGGATCTGTGCACTTTACCAGTGGGGATTTTTATATAGAACAACAAATTCTTGAATAAGGAGAAAAAAATCTTGTAATCTTTTGGGAATGTGTTTGTGTCTCATCCATATATTTGGCAGTTTGCCTGTAGCTCAGATTACAGAAATTGTTAAAACTACATTGTCATTTCTTACATTTTTTATTTACCCAAATGTCCTTCTAGCCTTGAACCAAGTCAGTGGTGGGAAAAATGATTTATCTGCGATCTTTGCTCCAGCTACACTGGAAAGGAACTGAATGTGATTTCTGGTTTTTATTTAGTACTTCCAGCGATAGGTACATTTATAAGGACTCTGTAACTATCAGCAGTAGCTTTAGAAGCCCATAAACAACTTGCTCGTTTGTTCCCTTCAGTGGGAGATGTTTATTGCCTCGTATAGTATGAGTACTCCAAGGATGTAGTTATTGATTGAACAAGAAAAGTTAGTTAGAGGCCTTTTATCTAACCAGTAGATGCATCTATAGCTTTTTGAAATAATGCTGAGTCTGCAGAGGCAATTGGACTCTAAGAGCACCTGTAATTTTGGAGAAAACAACGATACAGACAACAATAATACAAAAACTATTGGATATTTCATGCAGGGATCTGTCAAAATTCCTAAAATGTATTGAATGCATTCAGATGATTTATCCACCCAAATCTACATGTACATGCTGTTGGTACCAACTCAGCATACCCTGGTGGTTGATCAAGAGGGCTAAAGATGGTAAATCCCACCACCACCCCTGGCAAAGATAACAGTGGTGATGAGGAAGCATGTTGATATTCATCATTGAGGGGAAGGTAGGTACACCTGAGTTTAGTTTCTTTACCCTAAATAAGGGTAGAGGCTAGGCAGGAAGGTGTTACCTGCTTGTTTTAAAAATGGTTAAACTCCACTCAGATATTGAAAAGAATTTTTAAAAAATTCTTTAAAAATCAATAAATGTATTTCGATACAAATTTAAAGTCCTCCTATCAACACATTAACTGATCTCTTTCAACTGCTTCGTCCACTTAGAAGAAACTCAATAAAAAAATTGGCATGGCTCTTATTCCTTCAAACCCATTCAAAACTTCAAAACTAAATGGAAAATGTTTTGGCCATGCATATACTTTAAGTTACCAAAAATTTTGTTACTGTTTTACAGGTTTAGACTTGAGGCAAACACAAGTCATCGCCCTATCATCCGGAACCAAATGTATCAACGGAGAATATCTCAATGACCAAGGCCTGGTGGTCAATGACTGCCATGCAGAAGTTGTAGTACGAAGGGCCTTCATCCACTTCCTTTACACTCAGCTGGAGCTCCATTTGAGGTAAATTGAAATCTGCTAAAAACAAGACATGTTATATGATGTACAGTGGGACAAGTCTGTCCTCTAGATGTCTGATCCACGCTCCTTTCATGCAGCTTTTTTTTTTTCCTCCGGTTTTGAGTGACCAACGCACGGAGGAAGTAGGCAAAGCAATTTAATACGCTTTCATCTTTCAGTGTTTGGTCCATGAAAGCGGATTTCCTTTCATGAAGAATTAGATTAGTGCAAGTCGAGGGACACTTTTAGATATTTGTTTACATAATTCATGAAGAACTTAGAAATGAACTGAATGCTTGATAGAAAACTAGATTTGCCTTCTCCTGTGGTGAAGAGATTTAGGCTATTTACTTTTTGCTCTGTACTGAAAATGTCCTTGTGTTTCAGATATAGTAAAGCTATTACAAACTTATAAAAAGAAAAATCATCCACAGGCCATAGATAGTAACCAGTATTTGAACACTGTTTCTAAGAAATGTTGTTTCTTTCTTGGGAGTTGTGTATCTGAGTCTCAATGTGTATTAGAAAATTAGTTGCAATTGGCTGAATACATCAATTCATACCTGATCATTACCTAGTTTAACCTTTCTGACCGGAATATATTTTTAGTTTGAAATGTAAAATGCTGCTTGGTATCAGAACATTTATGAATCACAATATGAACAGCTAGCTGGTGTCAAGCAGACACATTTGTTCTGCCCATTGAATCATCAAGAAGAATTCTGTTGGAATTAACACAAACCCCAAGAACAGAAAACATTTTTTTCTTCTTCTAAGCAATAAAACATACTTCTGTGCTAATAAATATCTATATCTTAGAATAAAAGTTTTGCATGTAATTGCATGTTATTTCTAGGACCAAAGCAGTGCTGAATTTTTATTGAAAAAACTCCAGCTTATTATTTGTGACAAGCAGTTCAAATCACTATTTACCAGTTTACGTGGTGCAGATTGTGCAGCGAGATGCCCCCCGCGTGACATTATTGCTCTAATAAAGAAGTGCTATATTGCTGCCAGATATATCACAGGGACAAGGTAGCCGCAAACTCATAACTCTCACGATCAGAGGCAGATTTTAGGCATAGGCGAAAGGTCATACAATTCACAAGGGTCTCACGAAGTTTAATTTAAAAGAAAAATGTATTAAAGGATAATATTTAGGCTGAAAATTCTATTTTTTAAAGGTTTACAATGAACAGAAAAACAAATGATAATATTTTTTCTGTTGTCATTTTATTATAAATGTTAATCTATCTTAAATTGTTTTAAATTGTTTTTAAAATGACATTTCCATTACAAGTATTGTTAATAAATTACAAATATTAAATTGCATTACAATTATCGTTTCCGGTGTATACTAGATCATGATCTACGAGAGATATCAAGTCAGCCAAATGATAAGATATATACAAACACAAAGGATGTGTGAAAGCCTTTTGGTGTAACCTTTTAACAAGAGGTTTCCAAGCTTTATAGCTTAAGCTATGTACACACTTCCAATGGTTCTCGTCCGATAATCGGCACAGGGCGGATATCGGACAAGAATCGGAAGTGTGTACAGCACGCGTCGTTCATTGTCCGAATGACCGTTCTGGCGGATCCACAGACAACGAATGACTGTAATGCAAGGGAAGGGGGAGAGAACGCAGCAGGGTGCCGCTCCATCGTTCTTCCCTCTGCATAGAGCAGAACGGTGATGTATGTACAGCACTCGTTCATGCATTGTGCAGTGCTAGTCGTTGGAAAGGATCGTGAAAGATCCTTTCCAACGACTATAATTGAAAGTGTGTAAGCAGCTTTAGGACAGTGTTTCTCAAGCAGGGTTCCTCCAGAGGTTGCTAGGGGTTCCTTGAGCAATGAGCAATTTGTGCTTCTCAGGTCAGTTACCATTTACATCAATTACCTATTTGGCTACCTATAAGGATGGAATTCTTTCCACTAGCCTGCAAATTAAGAAACATTCTTTTGACTGACCACCGTGCTAATATAATTTGAGCTGTGGATATAGTAATTATAGCAGGCAAGCTTTTTTGGTCTAGAATCCTTTTGTTACATTGAACACAATTGACTTTTGTCCTTTTTCAACCTAAGTTTACATATCTGTACCCTAATCAAATCTATCATCAATCATACAACTAATCACATCACTTGTTTTGTGTCCTTATAAAAGAAGCTATTAAAATATTCTTTGGGTCCAGTGAGAACTTAGTAACAGAGAAAGCTTAGGTAATCGCTGTAACCCTGAAAGGTCCATCTGTGATGTTCTTCTCCTTTTATCACCTCCATGTACTACAGAAAAAATCATCAGAATAGTTTTATTTTGTTAAAATCACTTTCATGTTTACAGTTCGGTTTTAGTTTGTGAGATATTTAGGCATAAACAGTGTCATTCATAATAAGGGGATGATTTGAGGTCATTGCCTATTGACATGTTACTTTAACTTGTGCTTATGGTAAAAAATGTTTCTAAATAAATTGTCTGCTGTATTTTTCCACAGCAAACACAGAAGTGACTGGGAAAGGTCTATTTTCATCCGGTTAAAAGAAGGAGGTTTTCGGCTAAAGGATAATACACTTTTCCACCTTTATATCAGTACATCACCGTGTGGAGATTCGCGGCTTAATTCCCCCTATGAAATTACATCTGATTGTAAGTTTTTTTTTACTTTTTTTCTCACTTTGTATTGTATATTTATTACTATTACAGTATACTATTATGAAAACTAAGGAATACTAATAAAAAATAGAAGCCTATAGTATATTTGCGCATATTGTATTTATTATATTTGAACTATTAAATAAAGATTTACAAAGTTTATATTTGTTTTTTTATAGGTGAGTGTGAAAAGTTGCATATTATTATACCATATTTACCACTTGTTGCAGCTGGTTGCTGGCATAGTTCTTATTTCATGTCTGGTTTGTCACTGTATTATTAGGTTAAATTATTAGTCCAGGAACAAACACACACACAAGAAAGTCGGGGTGAAGTCAGAACACGTTACACACTTTTCCTGATCTCAGTAACCTAGAAAATATTAAACCCATTTAATTCATCTGTCCAGGCAACAAGCATATTCACAAGAATAATTTTGTTTGGGCATCCTCTATTCTTCCTTAAAAAGTTAGCAATTCTGAGGTGTGTAAAATTAATTGAAAGTCTAATTTAATTTAATGTTGCCTGGAAAATAATTTTGCTTGACTTATTATATTTTCCATCTTTTCATGTTGATTGCAATATATTGCATATTGTTGAACATCTGTGTTGCTGAGTTAAGTGATACAGCGGGCAAGCTCGATTAAGCTTCAAGAAAACACAAAACGGCTCATCCCCACAGCTATGTTTTCAGTATGCTTCTCGTATTCCCCTCCTGAGTTTAAAGAGGAACTAAACTGGCAGATAAAATTAGCAGCTTTGAGCCTCCAGGAGCTTTTTGCAAGTATGCACAATATGACAGACTTATTTAGCAGAGTGATTCCCTCCAGCAAGCCCATAACCCTTTCCCCCCTCCATTGCCAATGCTTCCATTTTCACCCATTTTTTTTTTTATTTCTGAGTCTTTGGCTCAGGATGATGTAATTCATGGCTCGGGATGATGTAATTCCCATGGTTATTCATCCAGGCAAAAAACAGTTCTCTGAGCTTTGCATGGAAACTACACCAAGTTTATCTCCTTTCAGTATTTCATATATTACTGTCTAAATGCTTTGCAAGCACTGACCTCTTGGCGCAGGGTGAGTTTCACTGCTGGTTCAACCTATTGCACTTAGTGAAACCTTCTTGTCTTAAAGCTCTATTTAGTTTTGGATAACATAAAGAAAGGTCTGAAACCCTACGTGTGGGAGATTGCCCCCGTTTTTGTTCTAGTGGCCATTTTTACCTGGACTAAAAGCGCGGAAAAGAGTTGTCACCGGAACATTTATAGGGGGAAATATTCTAAAGGAGGAGGGGGTAAATGTTTTGAAACTGTCTAAAAGTGATTTCCCCCAATTTGGAGAGATTTCCTGCAACTTCCTCTTTTGCCAATGGGACAGGGATAATAGTGAAATCCCCTATTGGTACACAGATTGCTAAAATAAAAAAGCATAACAGTGATATTCACTATTCCCTACATTATACAGAAGCAAACCTGCATTGCATATGTAATATAGAGGGTTTGCTTTGATACCCACCTACCCAGTAGCTTGTACTCATCTTTTTGTTGCTCTACCACCACTCAGTTCAGTTGCAAAGAGTAGGGAAAAGAAGCCCTGTATAAGCTCTGAATCACTTGAAAGGACTATACCCATGGCTATGGACTTTCCCACCCCCATGTGATAGCAGCCAGTCCCAAATCACAAGCACCGTCATATAAAGGAAAGAGGATTAAGTCAGATGCTACTCTATACCTAAAAGAACCAGGTAGGTTATTACCTCCTAAAAATTGAAGGGAACATGAAGACAAGATGAGTATGTACTGCTGAGGAAAGGGTCAATAAACTTTACTTTAAAGAAGAGCTCTGCCTACATTTATTCAAATAATACATTTATAACAAACAGTAAAAATGGAATAAAACAAACCCTTACTGACCTCTGTGTCTGTAAACACTGTGAGACACACAAGTGAGTCATTGTCAAAACGCATACGTGATACAGCTAAAATAATTGGGTCTCTTTATTCTCCACCTCAAAGCTTTGAGAATAATTTAGGCCATAAAGACTTCAGCTACAGAAGCATTTTACTGCTTTAAAGGAACGTACACATAGTTGATTGCTCTTGGCCTGAACACAGTTTCATTTGAAAATGATTTTGTGTCTCCATGGCATAGTATGAATTATCATTTACACTGAGAAACAACCAACACAGGGTAGCAGGATATGGTTTCTTTATTATATACATGCCTTCATGTCTATTGCATCCCTAGAACCTCCAAATCCAATGTTCTGTATTTTTTGCCATCTTGATTGGCCAGAACAGAATGTTGTAACGCCTTCATATGCGCACTTGAGTTCATTAATTTCCGACAGCTAGAGGTATGCTGGGGTATTGAGGAAGTTGTGCATTGCAGATTGCAAACAGGCAGGGAGTTTATTTTATTACAGAAGAGACATTACCTGTTCATTCTGCAATAATGAACTGGCCTTCTCCCAACTTTTTCCTATTAAAGTTTAGTTTGGCTCTAAGTTCCCTTCTGTATATCTTTGGATTCAGTGATCCTTTTGACCTGAGTTTTTTTTACTGAAGGTAACACCATGCTGACACATTTATATTATGCTCAGAACGACTCGGCTAGGTTTGTGACAAGTTTACATTGCTGACAACTCAATCTGTCAGTTAGCATTAAGCAAATATTGGGTGCACTTGTACAGTAATATCATGACTTAGTAACGATATAAAGAGGAGGAGTACTAGGTAGTCATTAATATCAGTTTTATGATGTTATTAATTTAGTTATTTTTATGCTTTGCTATTCAGTAAAATTGCAAGGCCGAGACTATGTGGTTTGTTGTCATGGTAACAACACTCCGTATTTGCAGCCAGAAGGTTAATACAATATTATATTATAGTTGCATGTCTTGTTACAGTTTAAACACATAAACGAATCAAAGAAACTTGTATTCAGACATTGCGTTGATAGAATAATTACGATAAAACGTACAGCGATGTGCCTGCAATTTTAGTGACTCATTTGATACTTTCAAAATGATGTTTTATTTAGAGGGATATTTAGAGGAGATTTTAACAAAAGAATAAAAGAAAAAATGTCATATATATCCTTAATATGCACAAGATTATTATATCCTTAATATGCACAAGACAATATTATTTTTTAAACTCTAGTTTTAATTTAAATCCATGAAAGTGTTAGGTTGCTAGATTTCAATAGCAATGCAGTGTTTAACAGTATATATAAATATATATATATATATATATTTATTTATATATATATATATATATATATATATATATATATATGTGCATGATTATAACGTGAAACACTTCCACCTTTTTGATAATGTTTTTGGCTAAAGTGGGGTAAGGGTTGCTTGCACCCTTTGCTGTGTCCCTGTTGGATGAATTTTCTATCTTTGTCCATAGCAGTGACTGTAATGAATGGGACCCTGCACTTTTTGTCCCAGTTGACAGATGTAGAGAAAAAAGTCCCCAACTTGGACATAGACAGCAATTAGTATCAGGTTTGTATGGAGCGCCCAAGAAAATGCAAACAAATGTTTCAAGTATAAAATTGCAATTTTTTTGCAAAAAAATAAAAAAACAAAAACAACTATGAGACTTGAATAATGTAGCTCTGTATGCCTTAATACTTGATTTTTGTTGAGGCAAGCAGTGTAAAAAACCTGCCAGTTGGTTGGTGTTGGCTACTTTTCCCCTCAGCATGGCTCAGACTTGAAACGTCATGCGCCTCAGTTGGATTTCCTTGTGGCATTTCAAGTACAACTTTGGATCAATTGAATTTTTTTTTTTTCCTACTAAGGTTTTTTTTCAGAGCTGTCACCCCAACTGCTAATAGTAATGTCATTCTCTTTTCCACCCGCTTCATCCACATTGAAACAATGGGAAGCTCACACAGATCCTAACCCATCACTCTACTGTACCATAAGATATATGATGCTATTTGATATATGGATAGATACAAGAAAAGACTACTTTGAACCTTTGAATATAGTCACCAATGCTGTTACAGTTTGTAGAAATGAGGGTCTTAGTTTTGCAGCAAGTAAACTTAAAGCTTCTGATAGCATAGTCCACAGCATAAGGTCAGCAGTGGCAGCTTATTTGTCTCGGTGCTGTGGTCCTTTACCATTTCCCCCAAATCAGAGAATCACAGAATCATACAGCATTTTAAAATGCTAAATAATTTATATTTACATTATAGTTATATTTGTCAGAAAGATGGAGTACATCTATAGATTTGATTTACATTTCAGGGTGGAAAAAATTATATTTCACTTTAAGAAGCAGTTGACACAACATTTTTCATAGTTAACAGGTGCAAGCACATAGTGAGGAAGTTCCGGGGTCACCTTCGTACGAAAATAGAGTCCGGGGAAGGGACAATCCCAGTGAGAACCCAACTGCCAATACAGACGTGGGATGGAGTATTATCAGGGGAGCAACTCATCACAATGTCCTGTACAGACAAGATTACCAGGTAACACTTTTTATGCTTTGACAATGTGTTTCGTGTATCAACCACTTTCTCTCATACATTTGTACTATTTATACACCAAAGCAATATTTACACTTGTGGGCAAGTTATTACCTAATATATATATATATATACTCAAGTATAAATCAAGATGTTTGGATCTAAAATTACCATTAGATAACACATTTCTTTAATGTATATAAAATATATAACAAACTTTTGCCATTTGAGACATTATTAGTTTGCTACACGCTTTACATAACACACTTTAAAACACACTTTACAAAAAAATACAGCAAAATCAACTGGTGGCCAACAATTATGCACAAAAAATAATTTAAGAGCAAAAGACCCATCATAACAAATGCAAAAGTACAAGGGGAAATATAGATAAACAGACCATGTGATTTTATGTTTCCTTATTTAAACAAAAGTTTTAAAAATACATTATGGATGTGTTTGTTCACATTTATTTTATTGACATTTTATTTTATTTGTCAATGTAGTTCTACTGTTTCTTCAGGTAATAGTAGGTGCCTCAAATGTATATTCAGATTGGTTTTGTTTTGAGTATCTATATATTGTTTTTGGGGACAAACTAGGATTGTTTTGCTAATTTTGTCTTTTGTGAAAATAATTGTATATTTCATATAATATACAGAAAAAATGTTATTTTTTTGTATAAAAATTGTCCTGATTAAAATGACATTTCTGGTACAAAGAATGGAAAATCTTCACCCCACTCTTCACCTATTCACCTAAAATGTTCAATCAGGCTTACATTGGGAGTGTCTTAACCAGCTGCTAAAATGGGATTGGGGTTATTGTTATGACCTAGGTTAGTGGATTAGGGTTGAAGATGATGTCATCACTCGGATTATTTCTGATGAATCAGAATTATTAGAATAAATGTTAGTATGAAGGCCTAAATTAACATTTACTCATGATCGACATATTTTTCTTTTCTATTGAATCTAGTGTGTAAAATTGAGTAAATCTGTATGATTTATAAAAGCTCTTCAAGGCTGGAGAGGATACACTTTCATCAGTGAAGCTGATCCAGCAAACCTGACATGGATCTGATTCAAAACATTTGCTACAAAATAGCAAATGACTTTGAGTGATTCCATTTCAGGTTTGCTGGACCACCCAGCTTCACTGATGAAAGTGTATCCTCTCCAACCTTGGAGAGCTTTAATAAATCAGGCCAACGTTGGGTGAACCTTGGGTGAAAGCATGAAATAATGGAGGCTCTAGCCCTTCCCCACTTTATCCAAAACTAAAAAAAGAGTTTAAAAAGGGTATGTTAAGTATTTAGCTAAAGATAAAGTTGAGAGTTTAGGTTTGGTTAAGGTTAAGGACCAGGTATATATGAAGGGTTAACATTTCACATTTTCTATTTCAAAAGCCCCATGCCTAAATTTCAAAATTAAGTAACTAATCAGAATACAGCTCATGCTCCTAACTGCTCATAATCTGATTGGATGGCCCGGTTTACTGTATTTTGCACATCTTTCCTGCTCTTCACACTATTAGTGAGGGTTAAGGGAAAGTTAAGGGATATTTTCTCACTTTTATCAGTCAAATCCATCTGGTGTTTTTATGACATTTTGTGACATCTGCACCCTGGTGTTCTAGAGATTGGAAATGCATGTCTTATCCGTCTGCAGACATTTACAGCAAAATCCTTCACTGAACTTTAGTATTAAAAGGTACTTTTGATTATATTTGCAGAGAAATAGAAGCGATCCTTTAAGTTAATACATAAGTTCATGTGAGATTTTGTAAGACTTCTTGAAGATTGCAGAATAAAGTCCTTCCAGGCTTTGCATGTGTTGGGCCTTCTGTGATTGCTTCAGACAGCTACAATCGTAGCAGATATTTCACACAGGAAACGTGGTACACTTTCTTCCTCCCAGTGATTTCCATACACTCGATGTCATCCTGGGTAAAACCTGATGGATGCCAGTAGTTTATTACATTGCCTGTAGCTGATCTGTACTGCTCTGCCATCATATCACATTCTACTATTTTTCTTGCTTGCTCCATGTTTACTTCTTAACAAATAACCCCTGTAGTAGAAAGGATATTTTTTATACTTCTTTTTAAAGTGAATGGTTAGTTAAAGTGGTCCTAAACCAAAGCAGTGGTCTTTGTATAGGTCATCAACAGGTAGCAGCGCTAGCTGGAATCCAATTTTTATTCATTTTCTTCACTTTTACAATATAAAAGCTAACAATATTTTCAAGATGGGATCCTAATCATGGGATCATACCAAGTTTATACCCTGTCCCTGATTCTCTATATTTCAGTTGAACAGGGTGAGCACGAGGTGTGCTTGATTGAAAATACAAAAATGTCTAGAATTATTTTAATAATAGTTGCACAGGATTTATTAATAGATCAGATGCACAGATATGAAAGAGGTTTATTATACTCTAAAAAATATTATTACTTTGTTGGCAATAAAATTATGGCCTTTGATAAAAATGTACCGCTGACTGGTGCCATCATTCTTTCTGTATGACGCTGCTGTAGCAAGAGGCTACATGTCTCCCCAGAAGCAGAGGTTTATTGGCATGTGGAAGTGACAAACACGGCGAAAACCTATGGCTGGCGTAACCATAGCCTAACTTACCATTACAGATGTAAACATCTCTGCTTCTGGATACTATAGAAATATTTTGTTTGAACGTACATTTTTTCTTAGAAGGGTAATGTTAAAATACATATAGGTTGGGTGTGCTTGATTTTTGTTATAGTGATTATTGACCATGATTGTTCCACAGTTAATCACTGGCACCGTTAGTTAAGTATTGAATCCTACAATTTTGGAGCATTGTGCTACTATTAGTTAATGATTATTACTACATTTTACTCTCTATTTCTTCCTATGTGTAACAATTGCTAGTAAATTCAATTATCCATGGAGCAATCATGGGTGATGATCACTATAGTAAAAATTCCCTTGTGATTCCAGGCTTATCCGGCCCTGTAATGCTAGGGCACCTGATTTCAAAATGTAATGATCAGATCTTAAAGAACTCTCCATGAACTCTTCATCTTTATGAGTTTATTTGCAAGGAAGAAAATTGCATGTATTCAAGTGACTTGACATATCACCAGTGAAGCAATACACATGCACACACAATTAAAAAGAATGAAAAATAACATGTACTCAACTGATTACAGATGACAGGTTACAGCCATACCAGGTCTCCCATTTATCTTAGCTAGATGACACCTTCAAACATGATTTACTGAAGACATATGAGTGTCTCAATGATTACTGCCCTTCAAACCCTTCTCATTTGTCAGCATGTACACTAGTTAAACGCTACAAAAACTGCTGATGGCAGCTGTTCTATGATATCCCAATGTTGGATTTAGCAGTAGTTCTACTTCAGATCATTTTTGTACACTCAACGGGTTGCTAATGTTGTTCTCTGTAAGACAGTACTTAAGTAAATAAGTAAATACTTAATAAATTTTCATTTAATTTATATTCTTTAAATTTAGTGTAATTCAAGCTAATATCTAAATATTAATAATGAATCTAGCAATGCAGAACCCTGACCTAAACTATCTTTCCCTCCAGCTGTCTGGTCCTTTACCGCTGAATATTAAGCTTTAGTAGACTATAAGAGTTAACTCCAAATCATATATAAGATGTATGGCTAACAATCAAATTTTTAGCTGTCATTTACTTGGTGAAGGTTATTTCTACTAGATTTTGGTGAAGCCCTGAGGAGTATAATATTACATAGCTATAGTGCTTGGCAGCTGTTTAAAGAACACGTAAATGTCAGCTTTATCATTCTTCTATATGAAAACTCTGCCTATGTAGACATAGCCAGGAGACTCAGTTAGTGAGTGTTTAACCCCTTTCCCTTTGTATGTTTCTCATCTAAAGTTTGGACACATTTCGTTTTCTGCACATGGCTTACAGTTGAATATGCAAGGCTTATCACTGAAGTATATTATGTAATCTACTTTGCCATTACATATGAACCTTGGAAAGACTAATCCCTGTTTTATTTTACCCAATGTAATCATGATATGGACAGCCAACCATGGTCTGAATAGTACATCTTTCTGCATGATTAACTTCCCTGGCTGAGATGAACAGCAAACCATTTAATGCTGAGCCAGCTCAGTTCTTAACAGCTGTGTTATCTTAACTAAGCAATTAAACTGCCCTGCTACTAAATACTACACATTCAGGTTTATCTGTTTAGTTATACTTTTACCTTATACTTCAATAGCTATAGGCGTTGGTTCATGTTTGTACAAATGGTCATTAACAGATCAAAATAGAATATCATTGTGTAGATATTTGCTTATTGGATATTATGCGATGGTGATTAGGTAAACCCATTCTAACCCAATGTATATATAAAGTAATGTTTTTAATTAATCAGAGAATGCGCTATACTAATTGAACACTTTATGCTTCGATTCCTTTTCTAACCTACATTAGATAGATGTGCACTGGAATGCAGTCAGTTGCTTTGGATAGCACCTTCAGTTTTTCTTTCTCTAGTGTTCATAAAGACCTACAACGTTTAGCACAAAGAACAAAAAATAAGATTTAGGCTTTGTATCGCTAGGAGAAGACTTCCACATAGCATGGATCAGTTACATTAATTTGACAATTATTTATAACACTGGTTTATAATCCCAAAACATTTTAGGTATACATTTATAAATGAACAATCTTTCATCCTTGAATTCACATATTGTAAAGATATTGTGGGTAGGGGATAGTAATGCCTGAAAAAGCGTGATAGAAGCAAGCTAGCAGACAAAATCCTGAGGCTCCTCCAGCATAAGGCAGTTTAGAAGATCAGTCTAAAATCTACCTGCCTAGAAACGATATCGAGGAAGGTCTTTCTAAATCCGTGTTTCTCATTCAGGGTTCAGTGGAAATCTAGTGTTCTTCCAGAGGTTGTTAGGGGTTCCTTGACACCAGTGTTCTTTTTGGCTATCTGTAAGGGCGACATTCCTCCCACTGGCCACCAATGTAGCAAACATTTGTCCCATTGTCCACCATACTATTGAGCTCTGAGCAGTGGATATAGAAATTATAACAGGAGTTGTCCCATGTTAAAAAGGTCAAGAAAAACTGGTCTAGAAGACGTTTTACAAGGAGTTTTGCCTATTAGCAGGAGAAGGAGGTCTGCTAGAAACAAATTAGGATAAAGTCTGCCTAAAAGCTAATTAGAATAAATTCTGCTTGGAATTAGAAGGAAGGTCTGCCTAGAAGCCATTTAGAAAAAGGTGTGCAAAGAAACAATTTAGAAAGGGTTCAGCTTTATATTGTGTTTTGCAGAAAGTATTTCACTGGGCTTGACAAACTATGAGAAATAAATTAGCATTCCCATTATAATAATTTGTATTCCATATGCTACTGTGGGAGACAACATTAAACTAGCTCATGAATCTAATCATTTTTTGCTGTACCCCTCAATGTGATCCATCCTTTCTGAAAATGGTGTGTTTATCTCCCATTCTCGAAACTGGTTATGAGAGTTCACCCATCTCATCTGTGGCATTTCTATGATTGACAAATGGGGGGAAAATATTTACTTAAGGTTTATCTATATTGAAGGCCAGACAACGGATTTTGTCTCTGTAAACAGCGCTTTAATATCAAGTGTTTGAACAAAAGAGAGAGCTATTTCTCACTCCATTCTGGCAGTGGAGATGTCCCAGTTAACATAAACACAAATTTTTCCTTATTGACTACAATTTGTAATAAGGTTTTAGTTTTTGATGCAACATTCAACTGGTAGCTAACAAGGTTTTTTGGTTATACCAAAATTTGTTACAAAATCATTTGAAATTCAACATTTAAACATAACTGAACATATCATACTCATGTTGGAGATTAGCAACCTAGAGATAGAACTGAAAGGCTATGTTCAGAGGGGAGGTTCACAACCACATAGTTTGATTTAATCTCCTTGTATATATTCTTTCACTTCCTGTTATGGGGGCTGGCAAACATATTTTAGAGTTGTCGAAAAAACAAAAACAGGTGGAGAGATCATCTAATAAGGTTCAGACAACAACTGCAAAAAGTGGAAATTTTGCACTTACTTTCTGATGCATCGACAGGGAAAGTGAAAGGGAATCTCCGCAATAGGCCACAGACAAGAAAAACCATAAACAAACTGTGATTTACCCCTTCCTTACTCTATCCAAAATTTTAAAAAATCCCTATGAAAATACCACAATATTTAGTAAAATAGGACATACAGCACTTGAGTTCCCCGTAGGAAATAGTCAATGCGATATTTTTAAGGATATAATGAATGCAATACATGTTACAACAGCGGTCGCCAACCAGTGGTCGGTGGATGGACACAACCCACCCACTCTCCCATCGCAGGCTCAGACCTGCTTTCTAAACATCCTGGGGGAACAGTAGCTCAGGGCTGTGGACACAATATTGTTCGTTGAGCCAGCGATGGGAGAGTGGATGGGTTCTGGCATCATGACCTCTGTGGGAAGTTTCTTCCCCTTTAAGTGACACACGGCTCCCTGTGCATTCATGGTCAGATTCCGTGGATTTAGTGGACCATGAGGTCCCAAACGTTTGGGACCCCTGTATTACAATATCATATTTACTAAAGCTTCTGTGAACTTAGCCCTTAGGGTTTTTACACACAAATGCTGGATGCAAAACTTTCCTAATAAAATTTATAAAATCCCATTGCTGTTTTACAAAGAATCCTATGGCAGGGGATCCCCTATTGGGGGGGGGGGTCTTATGGAAATAAAGAACAGATACATGTAACACATAACATCTACAATAACTAGAAATACTTTCAAAAACAGCTGGCATCTCCATTTTATATATACAAGGAGATTAAATCTAAACAGGATCCATTATTCAAGGGGAAAATAGATCAAGACTGCAACACATCCTATTCATCTGCCGCCATAATTGTTCGTTTAGCATTTTGAAAAGGTGAATATTTAATGATATTCTCTTCTTTCCAAATATTATATTACTTGCTGGAATTGCCTACAGAGATATGCAAATCTGATCGTCCCAAGTAAATGTTTCATAAAATCAATGACTGTTTAAATTGTGGGACTAAATTGTTTGTATATAAATATTACCTTTTATATTCCATTTGAGTTTTATGTAGATGAACACATTACTTTAATGACCTGTATTTGCAGAGAGAGAGAAGAAGATTCTCTAGAAATTCTCAGCAGCCAGATGGCTGCCTCTTCTAGCATGAGATTAAAAGATGTTTCTAATTCACAGCTCTGCTTCTCAGGCAAATTAATATAGCTGGCTAAATTGCTTGTGTTTTGGAATAAAATTTAAAGGGACCTTTTATGGTGTAAAACGCTTAGTGTCACAGGTTTCCTAAGCAGATTGCAGCTCAGGTACCAGGCGCCTGTTTCAAACATTTGTTAATTAATGGGAAGGACTCCGCGGTAATTGACTGCTTCGGGAAAAGGAAAATATAATGACTCCTGATTAATCATGAAAAGAGATTCATTGCGGAGAGGGAGAACAATAATTGCCCTAACGATCAAGAAATGCTAATTAATGAAACGGACAATGATGTTAGAAATTAGCTGCAAAGTACCCATTTTTAGAGTGTGATTATGTATTCCGGTGTTAAAGTAAATATTGCTTTGTTTCCCCCTGATGTAGGTAAGCAAAAATATGGACAGAGCCAATGTCACATTGGCAGATGTGTAAGAGTTGAGCGCATTACATGGCTGTGGATCATTTACAGCTGGCAGCATTAGTTTGCAGTCACTTGGCCACAAAAAATTGATGGTCAGAAGTTTTATGACTTGACCTATTATTAGTTTGCTTAAAGTGAATGTGCTACCTGGATCCCATGTTCAAAGTTCCAGTATCCACTAATATTACTTCTAACCCTATGTGTTCTAAATTTAATTCTTGTTTCGAGTGATTTTTTTAGTAATACTCTGTGCCCAAAATCTAAATCTAATTTAACCAAACCTAAACTTAACTTCACATTGAACATTAAATCTATTCTCATTACTTTCTCTTCAGTCTAAATGAGAGAACCTAAATCTAACACAATTTACCCTTTTACTAAATCTAACACTGTCCCTTCATGCTAACACCTTGTCCTAAGTCTAACGCTGCTACCTCATCCTAATCATACCCCTTTCACTTAGACTAAAACTGTTATCTCATTCTAACTTTATAATGCTCTCATTCTAACTTACCCCGTACCTTAGGCCCAATTCTAACATTGTCATTTTATCCTAATTTTACCCCCAAATCTGTTATATTTTGCCAACACTGTGACTCAATACTAACTTAACCCCATGCTATCAGGCTAATTATGACATCATTACCATGTCCTGACTTATCTGCCCTACTCAAATCTTAACACTGTTACCTCGCCCTAATTTTATGTTCTTCTCTTCTTTATTTCTAAGACTGTCAGCCTATACATACTGAAACATGTGCCATTCTTGGTATTCATTGTAAGTTGCCTGTATAAAAATTCTTTTTGATCCATGAACAATCACAATTTGTCACTAATCTGGCAAGTCAATCACAATTATTGGGTTCCCAAAGAACAGCAAGATTAAAAAGTTCCAGTTTTAAAGTGATTCAAGTCTAGGATGTTCTAACAAAAGATAAATGTATTTCTAGAGCCCTGTACAGATGCCAGATAGATGTCAGATCACTGTTACTGTTCTGTTCTATATAGAAGCTAGTGTGGAGGACAATTGGCAACGCAATGTACTATCCTCCAGACAAGTACATCCGTTTATCTTTGGTGACAATCGTGCGATGTGTATAAGTAAGGCCTGGAGCAGGAGTGACCAAAGGGAGCATAGGTGAGAGTACTGCATGACAGGGGGAAAGGGAGGAGCGCAGGGGGTGAGGTCAAGGAGGGGACAAGTTGGATTCGACAATAATTAAAAACAAAAGGAGGAGATAGTAGGATATTATAAAGTTTTATAAAGGTTTCATATTGTTAACTCTATAAAGAGATTGTCCATTTGCATCACGCTTACCCTCTGTGGCTATTAAATAAAATTATCGCAGTAATAGGGCTTCATTTGGCACAAAACTGATTATCAACTATTGGGATGAAATGAATAAATTTGATGGCTTTCAACCTAATTTCTAATAAGACAAAACTGACTGAAAAGCTAAAACATGAAAACAAGAAATGTTGGACTGTCCTGTTATTGTATGTATCAGTGACACAATCACTGTATTGGTTTGAACTAATGTAATGAAGACAGCTATTAGGATTATGAGCCCATTTATACTTTGCTCTTTCCTGTATGTTGCATTAAAACACACATTTTATTGATAAGTTGGCTCGCCTATTTTTAAAATAAGGCCAGCAACAAAGAAACATTACCAAGAACAAATGCAGCATTTTTCCAATGCAGCATGTCACAACACATATGCGTTGGAGTGCAATGGCGTGCCAATTAAAATGTGAGTTAATGTGCATTGCCGTATTTGTTCATTACTGCAGCAGAACAAATCACAAATAATTGTTTAGGCCCAAATGTTTTTTGCCTATGCTCCCATGAGCCACTATAGTTATGATAGGACTCATAGGTCAATAATGTAGTTGTACAGATTAGATTTGCTTGTAGCACTTACTATCCATTACCATTTACATCCATTTTCTACCCCTATAGATAGAGTTGCCCTTTTCCCCATGTTCAGCTTACAGACTAATGGCATAAAATGGTAATAATATCATTAGGAGAAATTACTAAGCAGAGGTAAAATTACTTAGTGTATGAAAACGTATCGATTTCAAAGTATTTCTTTATCATATGTCGCTTGTCATGTATTTAAAGTATATATAACTGATAAATGTTTTCAAAGAAAAGGAAAATTACAAAATTATTCATGAAAGGATTTGCTTGGGAACTTCCGTAATAAATATTACTTATCAGTGTGTTGTAATTAGCGTAGTGTGTTAAGTATATTGTTAAAACAGTGAATATTATCTGTGTGTTCCTTTGTTAGGAAAACAATATTTAGTAATGTAATCCTAAATTTGTAAAGCTTTGTGCTCCATGGTTTATTGATGAACAATATCATAATGTGGAATTGTGGTATAGTAAGCAACCCTGTGCAACTGAAGTTTATGCCCAGTGAATCTGTGCCTGCATGTGGTATTACATACTGCCATTTAATTGCCAAATACTTGAACCTCATTGAGTAGTAGAATCTCTTGCAGTTGGAAAATTGGATTGGGGCTTAGTACTGAAATAAGACAGGGCTTGACTTGAACAAATGTCAGGTCCTTCTTTACAACCCAGGCCTAGGATCTGAAGACTTTCCAAAGGGATTATTTTCAAAACAAGCCCCAGCACTGGATTTTAGAGCTTTTGTTACCTAAAACATTTTTAGTCCAGTTCAGGCCATATTTGATAATATTGTAATTGTAATGTTGACCCTTTGTTCAGTAAGTCTAATTGTAAAGCCCACACTAGTCCCTGATGACCCTAAACTGTTAAAAAACTATCCAAACTGATTTCTCTTTTAGATGAGTTAGCCGTAGAGAAATCTAGTTTGGGGTTAGTAGTTCTTTAACATGCACCAATGATGACCAATGCTATGAACAATAAATCCTTTTTCTATTTTTTAACAAGCAAGAGTGTATGTTTCAGATCTGTATGGGCATCTAAATATTCACCTATATATCAATTTTCACACCCTGGTGTACAAATAAAAAAAAGATTGTGAATGACAGCCTTTAAATGCATAATCAAAACTTTGTTACCAATGGCAATCCCCATACCTATTAAAACGAGCTCCAATAAAAGGTCAACAATGTTTTGTTTCTCAAGGCCAGATAACTACAGATTGATTACCTCCTCAGCTGCTGATATATTATCCCTTGTACTGAATGTTGTCATTTGCATTCCCCTTACTAGAGTAATGTGTAATCTCTTTTGTACAGATGGAATATCCTTGGGCTACAGGGCGCTCTCCTCAGTCACTTCATCGAGCCTATCTACATGTACAGCATTGTGGTCGGCAGCCTGCATCATACGGGCCACCTTTCCAGGGTAATGAGCCACAGAATAGAAGATATTGGTAGTCTGCCAGACCCATATCGGCATAATCATCCTCTGCTCAGCGGTAAGCAAATACCTTTCGTGCAGACAAATTATCATGTTCACTTCAAGTCTTTTAAAACACAAAAATCGTCCTCAGTTTCTACATGAAAGCTAATCAAGGTCAAACAACTACAATGCCTTCAAGCAGACCTACATATAATGATGTTTGCACTTGAGTCCTCTAGTGTATTGTTCTCTGTCTCATACATAACAGTATTGTCCTTTGAATCTGTTTTTAATTTTCAAAGTGAATTTTAAATTAATGCAGAAAATTAGGATGCATCAATATTTTTTTACATTGACCACATGAAGAATGCAATTGTTATACAGTATAATAAATTGTACAATGACGTTACAGCTTATTGACTATCATTTTATTCCTTACAATCCCTATTGACAAAAATGGATTCAATTATAGTTATGAAATGACAAATACTAAGCCCCAGAAGAATAAATTGTCCTTGAGATATGCTAATTACTCTTGAGCTATGTAGGCAGGTTTATTGATTCCAAAGAGGATTATTTTACATTGGTAAATACAGAAGGAGAAAGTGACCATCCTAGGAGAGCCAAACAGGTCAGTTTATCATGATCTGTGAGTTGGATGTACCGTTTACTTGTTTCGTATTTAACCACAAAATAATCTCCCCAATAATATGATAAATGTATTTACCATACATGTGTGAAAATTGGTATTTTTACTCATATAGCCCTATCTGTATTTACCAAACTGTATTTTATCTCTAGCCTAAACGGTTCCATTCTAAGCATTTCTAAAAAGTAAATCTAATGGTCATCTCCTTGCTTTTTCCTTCTGTATGGATGTTCACAGACAACACTGTGCAAAGCAATAAAGCTCTGTCCTTCCTTCCTCATCTATTCTTCCAGACAGGGAAATACAGAAGGCTGTTATCAAGCCGGATTCATTAATATTAGTAATTGTATGTAGAAATAAATATATTATAATAAATAAATATAAATAAATATAATAAATAAAATAAATAAATATAATAATTATTATTATTATTATTATTAATATTAATAATAATAAACAGTATTTATATAGCGCCAAGATATTACGCAGTGCTGTACAATAAATAGGAGTTGCAAATGACAGACACACACAATGACACAAGAGGAGCAGAGGACCCTGCCTCAAAGAACTTACAATATAAGTGGTGGGAAAGCAGAATACAATAGTTCTTGAATTCATCTTTGTATTAAATCTTTTCCTATTACAGTATCTGTTCAGTTTTAGCCATAGCCTCCCTCATCTTCCAACTAAAATGAAATGAAAAATTATATGGGGAAGACTCCTTTAGTATTCTATACAGTATATATATGAAAATAGTGTATGTTGCCATATTTTCTGCCTTGTATCTGGACATAAGCCATTTCCTCATATTATAAGTAATTTGTGCAATTCAGTAAAATGGCCACTTACGTGGCCTACATGCATTACGGGTGCTATGATTGTACAAGACACTCCCCAGTAGTTAAGTTAAAAATAAGTATGATTTCCACATATTTATAGCCAACGTTCCGAACCATTATGGCCGTAATTACTGCATCTTTACTCTGCTTAAACCAATTAACCCCCCAGAGCTTTCCCTGACAAAATTAACCAGAGTAAAGTCACATCTACATCAGATCAATTACTGAATAACGAAAAAAGGAATTTTCTATTAGATGCTAACATTTTATGTCCATGTTTTCATATTTATACATTTATTTATTTTATAAATGTATGTATCATGCAATATTAATAAATTCCAGTATCACAAGACCAATTTAACTTAATGGTACCTAAATATATATATATATATATATATATATATATATATATATATATATATATATATATATATAGATATGTATGTATATATTATATGCAGTTATTGCACTCAGGGTCCTGATGTTAGTATCATGTAATCCCACGATTATCAGGGCTGTGAATGGGAGGGGCAATTTTGTGAGCCAATGTGCACATGCTGCAGTGCACATGCGCTTGCAGGAGATTGAACAGAGAGATGGCCTCTCAGGATCCAGCTGTTCTTTCACTGTCCAATTACTTATCTTGCAGTATTACCTTGACCTAATTTTGTGGCTGCTGAAGACCTCATTATGCTTGGAGATAAAAACCCGTATACACAGAGTAACCACTCCAGGGAAGCTACCCTTATATACATCAAACTTATATTTATCTACTAGCCAGGAGATATTTTTCCAAAAATCAAGCAAACCTCAATTTTTTATTGAAATAAACAGCAAACACCAATTGATAATATTATATTGTTTATATATATATATTATATTATATGACATTTGAGGTTTTAAAACAAAAGACATCATAGCCTTCTGTTCATGTGAGATGCAGACTTTCTTTAATATTGGATATACAATCTGGTGGGCCATTTGCTAGCACTTTTACCTTAGAACATTGAGACAGATCTGGGACACAAGCAAATTTGTGTTTTTTTATTTTTCCAATGTTTGCATAGGTATCCTGTGTACAATCTGGTTTCATCCCAAAACCATACTGATAAGATTGATTTCCCCCACCAAATTGACTTTGGACTAAGTTAGGGACATATGACCATGATGGGGACATTAGACTGTAAGCTCATTAGGCTAAGAACTGTGTAATGTATTGATGATATATAACTACATAATAACACATCATTGGGGCAAAGTTTCTCCTCCTCTATGAATTTTTATGACCAATTTTATTCTGCATCAGGTTGGCACCTGAATATAATGATATAAGTTCATAAATTAGTCTGGACATGCTGCCAGCACTTTTCTATTTTAAGGCTGCAGCAATTTTCAGTAAGGTATGTGAGTGCTGTAATTACTGGGCACGTCGTCACTTCTGATTTCGCCCACGGCTTCATACTATATTAAGTTATTCATACCACTGCCAGTCTTTCCATTGCTGGTAATATTTTGCTGGGATCCTCCATCACAGGTTTTTAAAGAGTGACTCAAGGTAAAAAGGAAAAACCTGTTTTTTTAAGGAACCATAACAGCTACTGTGTGTAATATACACATTCTCATTAGAATGTCATTCCTACATAGTAGATTTATTATAGAGAGTTGGGGCCACTTTGTGAAAGGCGCCAGAGGTTGGGTGGAGTTCTTACTTATGCGTAGAAACCCTCCACTGAAAAGGGAAATAGTAATTTAGGAGCAGAAAAATTCCACCCAACTGGCAATTTTTGGTTGGTGGCAAGAGTTGCTGGAACATACTTGCCTCCCTTCTGCATCAGCTAATTACACACATTCACCAAACATAAACTTTTGCATTGAGACCAGACTTCAGAACTGAACTCTGCATGAATTCTGAACTGCCAAAATTACAAATTCATTCATATTAAATATGCCACTGTTGGGGCAGCATGGTTGGCTCAGTGACAACTATGTAAGTGCTAGGTGCCAAGTTTGAATTTTGGCGGGAGCACTATATGGATGGAGTTTGTAGGTTCTTCCCGTGTCACGTGGGTGCACACTCCGGTTTCCTCCCACTTTTCAAAAACATGCGGTTAGGTTAATTGGCTCCCCCCCAAATTGGCCTTAGACTGTGCTAATGACATAAAAATATGGTGGGGACATTAGATTGTGAGCTCCTTTGAGGGACAGCTAGTTTTATGACTATGTCCTGCATAATGGGCCTGATTTATTATAGCTCTCCAAGGCTGTAGAGGAAACACTTTCATCAGTGAAACTGGGTGATCCAGAAAACCTGGAATAGATTTCTTTAAAGTCATTTATTAGCAAATGTTTTCAATCCTGGACCAGATCCATTCCAAGTTTGCTGGACTATTGATAGTTTTCATCAGTTCTCCTGTATTTGCTGTAGAAAATAAAGCACTCTAACCCCAACAGGGGTATGTCTAGACACTACAGCTAATAAAGGAAAAGAGACTGTTCACATAACAAAGTGAATTACCCCCTTGCAAGGGATACTGCACTTAAATTCATAAATGAAATGACACTCTGCTGACTTTAACCATCTAATGGTGTGGAGGAAAACAAAAACTTGCAATTTCTTTGCATATTAGGTATTTATCCTTTATAAATTCTTTATAACATGAACTATGACCTCATTCTCTAAGCTAAGTGAATTATCCCTTGCAAGGTGATAATTGTCCTTTGGATTGAGCAGCAAAAAGTCTTTTAGTTAATCACCTCCAATGTTTCCAACTACTCCTAGCTTTTTTTTGTGGATCGGAATACTGTAACATAAATGATCACATTGGTAACTAAAAGAATTTGTTTAATGCAGAAACTCAGTGCGACAATATTTTTTTTTTACTGTTTTCTTGTATTTTGTTGAAGAGTGAGATTTCATATCTTTGGGGAATTTTCATCATTTTATTCAGTGAGAATTCAGCATGACAGGGTCTACAGGGAGAAGATGTTGCCTAATCTGTTATATTGTGTTTATCTCGTGTGCGTGCAAAGTGTTTGTTAATTCAGTTCACATTTACTTCCTCTATTCCTGATTGATTTCTCTGCATCTGTATTTAATCTGTATCCTGTGGCTATACATCCTCCCTGTATCTGAGAGCACATCGCTGATTGTGTGGGCTGTCACAGTGCAGTTCTCAGTCCAGTAAGCATCCCAGTTTTCCAAGCCCAGCTGCGAATACCAACTGGAAGACAATACTGGTTATGCTTCCATTGTGATGGATATATTTTTTTTTTCTGGGTCATTTGCTACAGACTGGTGATGCATGGATGGCAGAAATTGCCCGTTCTGCTTTACAGTTGTCTGGTGGTTTGGAAAGAACCGTTTTACTAGATTACATAGATTATGTTCATGGCATATACTAATCTCAGTACCTAAAAGTGTAGCACCCAGCCATGTGTTTGAATAAAAAAGTAACTTTAAGTACTTTAATTAAGTATATCCAAAAGCAAAACTTTTTATTTTGTTTTGGATGGGGAAGGGAATAGTTAAAACCCTGTTTTTTCATTCTCTTTTTCATCCAAAGATCCAAATCCAAAGATATCCCATCACTTGCTGTCCTGTGGACACATGAGAATAACAACTCTGCTCTGAATCCTGGAACATTGCAGCATCATTACCACCCCATCACCGAAAGCTGTATAAGGTAGACCTATATCGCTACTGTATGTGTGTAGGCTATTGTTCAACTTTACTACAAACACAGCCAAAGTTTAAAAAGGCCTTTTGGTGGCCAGAAATTTACAAAATATTCTACATCTCCCAACACAAGCCAAAATCAAGGCTGGTGTAGTTCCACTGTTGGGTATGTGTCTAACTGCTTTCAGTGAAATAAAGCAGAACTAAACTCATTTGAGAAACAAAATGTGACCGGGTTAATTTGTTATTGCAGAAGTAACAGGTGATAGCTCTTCTGCAATAAAATAAACTTACCTGACCATATGTACCATGAGCTGCGCATGTACCTGGATGCTGGAATTGATTGAACTCCTATGCACATGAGCGGGAGTTACATCATTCCAGACTGGCCAAACCAGATGGCTGAAGATCCCAAACCAGGTAGAGGACCAGGTGAACATGACGAAGGACTGATGAGTATAATATGAAAATGCAATCAGGCAGGTAAGTTTATTTTAATGATTCAGTTTTAGTTTGCTTTACTTCACATAAAGTTCTTAAAAAAATCGGAAGGGGAAAACTAGACAACATAGTTTTGCTCTTACACATGCACATGGCCAAGCTTCTAAAGACTGGATTGCCCAGGTTGCATCTTGAGATTTGTTGAGTGGCCAAGGCTTTTCTTCTTATTTCTATTCCATTTCAACACCTGATTACAATATTTTCATATCAAATATTTACCCATTATGCTTTTTCATTTAGTTTGCTATGTCCTTTAAAAGCAAATCTTCTTTTCAACATGTGTAAAAAAACAGATAAATATCCCATTAGCTTGGTGTCCTTCATTATCATCTCTAGTCTCATCCACATTATTTGATTTCATAATGGAGAGTAGTGCCACTTGATTTTGCCACTAACATGGCTGTTAAATAAAGAAAAGCTGCTATCATAACAAGCCCAATAACGTGTCACTTGCTGTGCTTTCCTTATAATTAGCAAACTCCAGAGATGAGATTAAAACCTGCATAAACTCTTCATATGCAGTCATCTGCATAGCACGGTTTAGGAATTGCTGCCTTGCTCTCTCTCCCTGTGGACATTTTTTACCAGTGTTACCCATCTTTAATCTGCCTGTGCTGTGATAACTACCTTACAGATAATGGACAGTGTATGGAGGGGGTGTTTTGTAAAATCTAATGTATAAAAAACATCAATATTTGTAATTTGTAAGCATGGTTTTATCTAAACTAAAGCAAGCAGACAGCATAGTAAACTGAAGTTTTCACATCATTTACTACCTTTGCAATTTACCAAAAATTGGATAAAAAAAAAAAATGAATGGATTATTGACAATGCTGTTCGTTTCCTAGGTAGAACCATTACAACAAAGTCCAAAACCAATACAAAGGGGACCATACCCTTGCAAGCATACAAGCTTGAGCAGCCATTTTCAAACACAATTCCATGGAACTCTACAGTTCCTCTAGAAGTTGCTGGGCATTCTTTGATCTGTGGCTGATTGATATCACATGAGAGGCTGCCTGCATTGTTCTGGACTCATCACCATTTAGCACAGCCAGCTGCATGAAACCAAGGACCTTTTAGTTGTTAGTAAAGGTGGTATTCTGTCCACTACTGTAAAGGGTGATTTTTTTCCACAGGCAACCAATGCAAATAGCATTTTTTACCAATGACTGAATATATTGGGAGTTCCCTGACACCTCAACGTTATTATAAGGGTTCTTCAGGGGTAAAATGTTGACAAAAGCCAGATCTAGAGTAAAGATGGTTGGAAACTCTAGGTAAGGGGATAGCTTGGGCAGTGTGCAGGTTGTGCACCTGTGAAGTGTGAGTCTACATGCCTTGAGATTGTATAGCAGTTGTGCAGTCATATGTATGCATGGCTATCATAACAGTGGTTAATATTTGGCAAACCTGGTCATTAAATGGTGATTGATCAGCCCCCAGTATCATTAGTTAATTGATATATGATCCCAAATCTCTCTATTGATTAGGAGATGAATGTGATCTCTGCCTTATCAGAAGTAATTCAAAGAATATCCAACCCAGCCCAGTTGTAGTGATTACAACACAGCTGTTTCAATTGTTTGCACTCAATACACAGGAAGATAATCACACAGAACCAATCACACTCATATTGTGTCATATCCCATGGGATCCAATGTTTGAAAGAAGATTATAGAAAGTTCCTGAGCTTTAATCTCAGCATCAATGGCCAATGGCCCCTTGAGTACTGTGACACATATAAGGTCACAAGATATATATATCTCAAGCTCAATAATAAAAGCTGTTTCCAGCAATGTAGAAACTAAGAAAGTCTATTGACGTACTATCAGGATGGACTCAATATTTGCCAATAGCAGTAACCTATATGAACCTACACAATAGACAGCTTGGATGTCCAATTATATTAAATGTAAAAGTAAATTGTCATCTAATTTTACAAGTTATTTAACCTGAGACACTATTATAGCAATTAATTGTGAGGATATTTCACCATGAGCTCTATCTTGCAGTGCAGCCATAAAATCCATATTTGCTACAGAATCATGATGT
>NC_092862.1:124268081-124276204 GCF_032062135.1 Pyxicephalus adspersus | reverse complement strand
TATTTCTTACTAAAATGTTCTTTGTTATAAAAGTAAAAATTGCCCATTAAAGGGACCCTTATTTAGTGAGCTGTGCAGGTATCTATTTACAAAACTTAGTAAAGTTTTTTTGTTTTGTTTTTTGTAAAAGGTGAAATCAACACAGAACTGTACATTTACAACATTTCAAACATTTCAATTTCAGCTGTGTAATAATTTACATTTATAAAAAGAAATATTTTCTAATTCTATATTAAAATTCATGCAAAAATGAATGCTAAACACTACAAATATTAACAAAAAATAAAACTGCAGATAAATTATGCCTGCTTTTCTTGAACCTATATATTTCTGTTAATGTAAATGAAGTGCTTTATTATACTTCATCCATGAATGATGTTACACACCTCTATGAGCATGAAATGTCACCTAGCTCAGCCCCCAATTATGCGAAGCCCTGATCCTTCTTTTGCCAAGGTCTAACAAGAGTAAAGGTGTAGTTTCCACTCTGATAAATATTGTGGAGTTGTCTATGAACTGGTGTCCCTTAACTTAGGGAGATAATGCCATTTCATACTTGTGCCCTATTGTGATGAATATCGGAATTCATTTCTTTAGAATATAAGAAGAGCAATTTTCACTCAAAGCTTCTGCATCCTATGCCATTCCCCAGACTCACCTGAATGCTGACAGAAGAAAAATACAGCCTTGTGGCCCTGGGATTTATCTAGGAAAATATTTTCATCTTAAAAATGTCAGTGCAAAACTAGATTAATTTTGCAGAACACCAGTAAAGCTTTGATAAATCCTCTGCAAGATGTCGTCTGCATAAATTAGATTGGGTCACATAAGATGCACTGACAAGAGAGGCAATCACTGGAATTACAAGTTCCCTGTAAGTTTGTCACATAACTGGCCTCAGTACCATCTGTAAAAAATGTCTAAGTTACACATAATGATAGACATTATGGTAAATAAACAAAGCTCTCTCTCTCTCTCTCTCTCTCTCTCTCTATATATATATATATATATATATATATATATATATATATAATTATATATACACATTATATAAATAAATACTCCCCTAACCGCTCTCTTTGCTCCTCCAATACCCTACTACTGAGTTCCTCACTCATAACTTTATCACACGCACAGCTCCAAGACATTTCTGGAGCTGCCTCGAATCTCTGGAATGGTTTTCCTCATCTTTTTAGGCTTGCTGCTAATTTCTTCTCATTTAAAAGAGCACTCAAAATCCATTTTTTCAAACTTGCCTACCCATCTTCTTTCTTTTGAAACCCTCACCACTACGTATCTCCCCTTCTATTGTGTGTTACTTCCCCCACCTCCTAGACCATAAGCTCTACATATATATATATATATATGTGTAAATGTAACAGGCAGGGGCAGGCTCCACACCCAGAAATTCAAATTGACATTGCCAGGGGATTTGGGACACCTGGTGCACTGAACAGGCAGCACAGTTGGCTTAATAACTAGCACTCTCACCTTTGCAACACTAGGTCATAGGTTTGAATCTAGGCCAGATTGTGAGCCCCTTTGAGGGGTAGTTAGTGATTTGACTATGAACTTTTTAAAGCACTGTATAATATGTTGACGTTATATAACTACAATTTAATAACTGCATAACAGAAATAAGAGCTGGCATATGGAAGTACCTGCCATGTGCTAATTTTGTACATGATGTTTGCTGTAAACTTGATTTTCTACCATGAGGTACAGATCATCATAGCAATAACAAATATACATTTCAGTTTCAACTGAAAATAAACCCTTATGTTAATGCAGTAGGAGGAATCACATCATGCTAAGTCAGGGCTCAAGTTTTTCATCCAAGCGTAGCTGTCATGCACTATTAGTGATTTGGTGATCTGAGAACCCCATTCCCAAACACCCACTGTTGACACTTTGCTGCCTCCCATAAAAAAAAACCTCAAGCATTGCTACAAGGAGGCTTCTCGCAGCCACCGATTAAATTAAAACCTGCTTCAAAAGTTTTAACATGATCAGTAAAACAACAAACAGATAACATTACACAGCGCCAACTTTAGTAAATAGACCCACCCACCCTACACATACAGAGCTCTATATGTAAACCTCTAATTTAATTTAAAATTGCGCTTTTAAGTGCTGGGTACCTGCTTGCTGATCAATTTTCCCTGTTGCCTGGCATTGCTCTTAAATTCTTGCAGAACATCACCTGTTTCCACTAATATCAAACTAAATCACAATGCCTTAAACCAACATAACATATATAAGCAGCATCAATGCAAATTATTTGTCTCTTCAAATCCATTTAATCTTTTTCAGGATTCCATTAAAGCTACAGCAAGCCCAGCACCATGGAAACGGCATACTGCCACCCTCGTGCGCGGCTGACACACATCCTTTTGTAATATGTAGATGGGAGCATTTGTACTGCCATCATTAAACAGCATTTTCTATTAATATCCTGCAAAATGCCAGCAAAACAGGCACTGTCTGTCGGACATGGCGGCTCATTAAGTAATGATGTGATGGGAAATGTCATGCGAGCAGTGTGACTAAAGCTCTCGCAGTCACCAGCATTGAATCAGCTCAGATCATATCAGATTCAAGACGGGAAATTTGACAGCAATTATTTAACTTTAGTAAGATAAGTTCATATCTCCATTTGAACAGTCCAAATGGAAAAAGAAGGAATACAGCGTTTAGCATTTTAATTGCTAGACAATGCAATGGAATGTGATGCTCTGATCATGAACCTGGGGAGAAGCAAGACATACTAGGTCATTAGTAGTGTTAAGTCATACAGAACTTTCCATTGCTTGGTTCTTTGGTGTAAAAAACACTAACCAAATAGTCGGAGGGGAAACTTATTTTTTATCATGTTTCTTTAAGCTCATTTATATGATTAAATACACAGGAGAGAGATGTTTTCTGCTGTCATGTGCAGCCTTGGCCTTGACCTGGTGGGCTCCTCCATTTAGCAGCTCCTGGCCACCTCTGTCTTAGCAAAAAGACATATTGTAAAACTATGAAAAAAACTTTAATTTGGAAATAATGTAAAACTTTTAACTAATTGTAATTAAAGCTAAAATATATGCTTTGCCAAAAAGTTCCCCAAGCCTGTGGAAGCAGTACTGTTGTCTGAGGTTGCTTCAGTTGGTCAGGGCTAGGTTTAGCAACAATATATGCCCAAAAATGGGGTCGGCTGACTACCTGAATATACTTTCCTGTAAAGAGTGGACAGAAGAAAGAAGTAAAGCAAAAATAATTACCATTTACAGCTACATTTTTCATATAATGTGAGGATTTCAGATGATGTGAAAAAGGGAGCGGGGTGCTGGACAGTATTTTAGTAGAAAGTTGGCTTTAGGCGCCTTTTACCAATGTGCTCACATGTGCATTGTAATGTATACATATAGATGTAACTGGATTCCCTATGAAAAAGCAGCGGCAAATGTATGTGTATTTAATTGTAGTAAATCACATATAGCACATATAGCTGTGACAAATATTCATACATTATTAGTCGTTTCTACTCAAAATTAGATAGAAAGTGCTACCACTTTACTATACAGAGGATCCCTAATTTAGAGAATCGCAAGTAAATACAAAGAAGATAAAGTTTCGTGTCCCAACGCCCTTTGCCTATCAGCTTTTTCAGGAGACTTGCGGAAAGCATTAAAGATTGTAGGGGGTTGTAGAGTGTTCTGATAAGGATGCCCTAATGGTACACATGAGTAAATATCCACATTATTGTCTGATACATGGCGTATGAAATGGAAAAGTATCCGGTTGTATGCATAGTTATATTTTCCCTACTAACATGAAACTGAGTGTCTGTTCAATGTTTTACTTTAGTAACAACTATTATCTCCTCACTGCTTACTGTATAGACTTTCTACCTATTAAACACTTTAGTAGTTTTTTTAACACTTATACATGTTGGTCTTTTTTCTATAACAGGAGTGAGTAATGCTGAACCACGACCACCTGGGAAATCTCCTAATTTCAGCATCAACTGGACTGTGGGAAGCCCCGACCTGGAGATCATTAATGCCACAACAGGAAAGAAAAGCTGTGGTGCCCCCTCCAGGCTGTGTAAGCGTCTGTTATACGTTCGTTGGTCAAGGCTTTATGGAAAGGTAAATTCTCATTTCTTGATTCTTCACTTTTAGAGCAAAACTATTAAAAATGTATCATAGATTGACCTAAATCTTACAGAACTAGGGCTAAACCAGGATGTTTAATTAACGGCTGCTCTACTTCTCTTTCCTACTTCTGTGTTCAGTTGTACTAGATTATATCTCTGTGTTTAAATGTATTAAATGCATATATGCATAAAAAGTTCTATTTATAATCCATATTTTATGTGATGTAGGAGGAATAGATCATTTTTACTGTGTACAGCAGTTGCCTGACATCATCTTGATGGACACATGAACAACTACCTTACATGTCAATGGAGAAAAACATACCAGGGTGCTGCTTGCTTGTTCTCTTTTGTTGCTCGAAAGTATCACAAAATATCATTTGGGGTCAACAAAATTGAACATGTGCACAAAGCCTTAGAGGAGATGTATCATGTTTGCTGTCTATAACAATCTGCCAAGACATGCAAGAAGCACTCTGTTCAGCTGCTGGGTAAAGATACAACATTTGCAACCTGGATCACTTAGAGTTTACATAGGTTTCTTCCCACCGACAATCATTTTGGCCTTTTTTTTTTCTTTTTCTTTTTTTTTTTTTTAATCATTCAAACTTCATTTAAGACTTTCAACAGGGTACAATAAAACCAGGGAAAGGGAGACATGAATACCTCAAAGTTCAAATAAAACAAAATAAACATACAAACATAACAACCATAAATAGAATATTCCAAACAAGTTAGTGCAAGCTTGATACAGCAATACAAGAAATCAATTTATAAAAGTGCTAGAGAATCCGTAAATAAAAAGAACAACAAAGGGCATTTTGGCCTTTTGAGTGCTTAGGTGGCCACTCTCAGGTCCCCCATTCAAAAACCATGCAGTTTTAAGTGTCACCCATGATATTTGTTAATCACTTTGTTGTGCAATGAGGTGAAGTTGAGTTTGATTACAGTGCGCCTATTCATCTAGATTAGGAAAAGCTACCAAATAGTAAGAGTCGACTTGTTACTTCAAGGATCCATCACAACTGTAGCCACAATGTGTGCACAATATGGTACCCAACTATTCCTATTCTAAGTAAATGGGAGCAGTTGTGAGTGCGGCTAAGTCTTCGTTAGAACTCAGTCAAGAACAATTCTGAAATTGCCATAAAAGCCAGACCTGTCATGTGAAAAAAGGTGGGTTACTCACACATTTCACTGTACCCAAAATTACTGAGTACTTTCCTCCCTCATGACAACTCAATGGAGCTGCAGAGATAGGTAAGTATATATTGCTGGGAAAGAGACACTAGAGTAGAGCACCTGCCTGAGCAAAGTACACGTTTACCTTAAATGCCTTACATTTTTGGACACAATAGCCTGATTTATAAAGCTGTCCAAGAATGGAGACTTTAGACTATCATAGGAGAACCTGGGGGATCCAGTAAATCTGGAAAGGATTTGGTCCAGGATTAAAAACTAGGGAAAATTCCTCAAAGTTTCGATGGGTCAGCCAAGTTCAGGAAATCACGAAATCCAGGAAATCACTATAGAAGGATTATCGCGGCTGCATTCATAAATGCAGCCTTGGGAATCCTCCTGTCAGTGAGCGATCCCCGGGCACTACAGGTCAGAATGAGGGCAAGCCTCTCTCTCACTGAGAGGAGGATTCTCACGGCTCTATTCATAAATGCAGCCGCAATACTTCTCTTCTCAAAGTGAGTCATGCGGCTTGCTCTCCCCTGATTGCTGGTGCCGTCCTGTAGTTTGTGTTCCTTGATAGAGTTTCTCTTTCCAGGAACACAGGACTTCTGTGTTTTTGGATAGAGGAACGCTATCCAAGAACACATACAACTAGTAAAGGGCTGCAAGAGCAATCAGGGGAGTGGAGCTTAAAGCTCCGCTCCCCTGATTGGTCTCATAGGTCCCAAAAATTCGGTCTCGCCGGACGAATTTGCCGTTCTTGCCTACATGTTTGCTAAGCGAAAACGGCCCAATTTGCGGCTAGAACAAATTTATTAAATTTGTTCGCTCATCCCTAATAAAAACATTTCCAGCTAATAGCAAATGATTTTTAAGAAATCCATTCCAGGTTTGCTGGATCACCCATGAAAGTGTATCTTTTCCAGTCTTAGAGAGCTTTAATAAATGAGGACCATTTTTTAACATAAATCATTTTGGCTGGGATCCAGGCAGCACTGCATGTGTAATAACCCCATGCAGGACACTATTATCCCTGATAAGGTTTATAAATACTATTAAAAAACACTGACATGAGAGACTTTCCTGACTTTTGCACTAGTGGTTAGCAATCGTTGGTATGCTTTGGAAAAGAGAATCAGAATGAATATTTTACAAATGAATGAATATATCTGAAATGCATTGTTCAACTTATGTTGGCATTTTATCTAATGAATATGCAAATTCACATTTGGCATATCCATATATTCTAATCATAAATGTGTTTCCTTAGTGATCCTATAGGTAATTATATATCATTACTGGGCTGTAAATTTCCCTTAGGGTGGCCAAAGATGGGCGGAAATCTCTCTGAGAATGACAAGTTGTAAAATCCTCTTGTAAGCTAACGAGCAACTGTGATTGCCTGAGGTTCTGGTTATCGCCCCCTAGGAGTTCAGAAACAACCCGATAATCACAAGCCATGCTAAAAATTAGGAGCATTGCTTGCAGTTATTGGAACGTTTACCAAGGAAATATCTCCACTGGGGACAGAGCAAGCTATAAAGATTTGACAGCAATTTACACCCCTTACACTATTTAAATTTGGAAAAAAAGAGATTTTAGCTCGACCAGAGGCTAGGAAAAGTAAATTTTAATGAAATTTTTCAATATTGGGTGTCTTATGCAAATTATAGCATTGATAATGGACACAAGAAAATGTGGATAAAGGGTTTGAACACACTTTAGAAAGTGTACATGCCACAGCCCCCCTCCCATAGAACCACTCTGCAACAATTTTATAAGATTTTTACTGCTTTTAACACCTGTCAACATGTATGATGTACAAATTCTTTTTGATTTGTATCAAATATAAGTGATCCAGCCCTCTCCCCTTCATAGGTTTATTAGGCTCTACATGGGCAAGCTCTGAACACTTTATGAAAGTTGGGAATGCTTCCTGTCCTGGCTTGTGGCATTCCCATTGACTGGTAATTGTACATTAGCACCTGGCTGGGAGCTGGTGCAGGCAGTGGTATCCTCACCATTTAGAAATCAGTTGACAATTTTGACAACCAGCAGGGAGATTTTTACCTTATCAAGCGATTTGAAGTTACCACCTGCAACCGCCCACATTGGTTTTAGGAACTGAAGTCGTGGCAAACTCAGGCCTTATCCATAAAACTGATATGTCCATTTGAGGTAAAGATAGTATATGTGTATTTTTCATTTTTGGTTACTACATTTATACATGATCATTGAATAGTTCTACCACTACTTACCACACCCCTACTAATACTTCGCTTTAAGCCAGTTTCTTTGCTCTCTGCACCTAGTTTTTGCTACAGCAAATGCCACCTCCTTATTCTATGAATTCTTACCCATGGTTATCCCTGCCACCATGTAGTCTCCCCTTTATGCTGGTGACACTCAAATCTATCTGTCTACCCCTGACTTGTCTCCCTGAGTCCTGGATAAGGTCTCATGCTGCCTGTCCGCCATCTCCTCATGGATGTCTGACCGATTTCTGAAACTCAATCTGGATAAAACAGAACTCATCATCACCCCCTCAAATTCCAAATCTTCCCCTGACATATTTCTAACTGTTAACAACACTGTTATTCATCCCTCCCTCAGGCACGTTGTCTTGGCGTCTCCTTTGACTCTGCCCTCTCATTTACCCCCCATATTCAGAACATTTCCAGGTCCTGTCACTTTCATCTACGCAACATCTCCAAAATCCACCCTTACCTGTCCCCTGAGACCACCAAACTCCTTGTACATGCTCTTATCATCTCTTGTCTGGACTACTGTAACCTCCTCC
>NC_092862.1:124230038-124267697 GCF_032062135.1 Pyxicephalus adspersus | reverse complement strand
ATGGTCTTCCTCGTCCTATTCGGCTTGCTCCTACTTTCTGCTCATTTAAAAGAGCACTCAAAACCCATTTTTTCAAACTTGCCTACCCATCTTCTTCTGTCTTTTGAAACCATCACTACTTCCCACCACTACATATCTTCCATCCTATTGTGTGCAAATTCCCCCACCTACTAGATTGTAAGCTCTTCGGGGCAGGGTCCTCTCCTCCTGTATCAGCGCTGCGTAATATGTTTGCGCTATATAAATCCTGTTTATTATTATTAATAATAATAATAATAATATTAATAATAATAATGCCACAAAGGGCCAGGCTCATTCTCCATTCCCATGTGTACATTCACTGTGTAACCCAAGGGTGCCTAACAGTGGATCGCAATCTACCAGTAGATTGCAAAGGCAACGCAAGTAGATCGCAGAACCCTGCCTTTCAAAGTGAACTATATCATGCACAGGAATTATTAAGTCCAAGTTTTTATTGTTGGTAGATCATTTTTACTTGGTAATTTTAAAAGTAGCTCGCAAGCCAAAAAACTGTGGGCACCCCTGGCATAACCGTTTTAAAGTGTAGCCTATTTGATTCTTTGGCCAATGTAGTCTTCCAAAATCTGTCACAAAATCAATTCAGCATGGCAATTTGCAAATGTTCTGTATACCAGCCCCCAAAAGGCTGGTATAATTTCTCTAGAAGTCTGCACTAGGATGCAAGTCAAATTTTAAATATTCCCTTCAGCAGAATTTTAAGTTTTGGTGAAGGGGATGCCCCAATATAGCCGGGAGAGTACACTAGCTGTATAAGATGGTGAAGTATTACATTCAGAACAGGGAAAGGCAGTAATCTGCAACAACATTTGTTAAAAAAAAACTTGCAGCATACCTAGATCACCCCAAGGGGATTGTTTTTCTCTGTGAAAAGAAATCTCATTACCAGAGCCACTGAGAAACGTAAAACCCCATAAGTGTACATGTCCACTGTGTTCTCTGCAATAAACATTGTTAAATTGATGTGGATTATAATTTAATACCAACTACTACAAACTTAGGCTGAAGAGACCTTATTATATAGTGGTAGTTGAGTATGCTAAGCATTGCTAGACTCATTCATAAATAAGGTAATAAAAGGCTGAGTGTCCCTTGTCTTTTGTTATACTATCTCATTTGCACATAACTGTAATAAATGCACATTACATGGCAGACTGGAGTCTTCGATATTTAGTTGTTTTTTTTTTCATAATAATAGTAATCAAAGCAAAGTTCCTTCCCAGCAATTCCCCAGCACTCTCAGGTACTTATCACCCAGAGAGATAAATAAAAGCTTATGTGCATTACCGACAAACGCATTTTACACACTCCGTTAACTACACGGATGTCTCAGCCTGCATTTAACAATCCTATACTCCAATATTTATGAGCATTTTAAGGTTGGCAATTAGATACCAGTCAGTGAAAGAGCTAATTGAATTTCTAAATAAAAGCTCTCTCCATTACTCACAACAGGGTGACTTATTACTACCAATATTGACAAAATAATTCTTTTTGCTTAAGCTGAGAAGGATTTATTGACACTTGCGATTCTTCGTCAAGTTATGCAATATAATTATATATCATTCAAAGTACCGGCCAATTAAATTCTTTTTTAGATAGGAATCTAGTAAATGATAAGCATAGAAAATTAACTTTTTTTTCCTTTTCCAGGCCATAAGCAGAATTAAAGCTCTGCTTTGAAAATTTGCAATCAAGCAGGACTTTATTTTAGATAGGGACAGGTGCAATAAAACATACTTACCTGCCTGATCACTGTCTTCTAAAGAAAAACTTAGCTGAACAAGGTATCCCCCCATTCCCTGGGCCTGCCAGTTGTCATCCTTGCCTGGTCAATCAAGATGGCTAAAGATTTGTAAGTATGAAGAGCAGCAAAAGAGGATGGGGGCGCCTGCAACAAAACATAACCTGTCCCTTCTGCAATATGACCTGCCTGGTCACAATTTTGTATTGTGTACATTTTAGTCTCATTTTAATGGTTGTGTAACCTCCTTCAGCTTTGTATAGGAAGATTAAGGGCTATGTGCTATTTGGAAAAACTTATAACAACCAATAAGAATTTTTCTCTTATATAATACATAGAGAAGATCAGCCCATGAAATCTCATACCTAGGTGGACCAGATAATTAACTGCCCTATAATTGCCAAACTTCACTGCCTCAGTCCCCAATTACTACCCCCTCCCATTTACAGCTGCCTATCTACTGATACCCCTACACATGGTCATGTGAACTTTTTTAGTATAGGGGAAACTGGGAGGGGCATTACAATGGCAGGCAACAAACAATGGCCAACAGCCACTCCATCTACTGCCTTCTCCTGCCTGGCACAGGCTCACATTCAACTACTAGAAGCACAGTCCACCAAGCAATACACTATCTGAGGGAGCTTCTCTATTGGTGTCCCCAAAATATGGGATTCTAGGTTCTGTCTCTTATTCTTTCTTAGTTACTGGCCTGTAACATATATGAAAGTCAAAGTTATAAAGGAAAGCCATCATGTGGCAAAAATAGACACCATGATCCACCACCACAACGTGCAAATGCTTGCCAAAATGTTTCTAAACTGTTCCCAATCAAAACATGGTGATTAACCTCAAATCTGAAATGCTCAAGAATTTGGCCTATGCAACTCGGCACTGAAGCATTGCTAACATGACTGTCAATCAGTAATCTTCTAAAATACTACATTAAGCATTTACAAATATATATGATATATGAACTGATATATAAAATCTAAACGTGTAACAGTAAGTCAGTGAAAATGTGTAGGCCTTTTCAGTATACTTTTTAGAATTACCGTTAATTCATTCAAATATTATATTTTAGTTTGCCCTAAACAGAGATCCCCTATGATGACCTCTAATTGTTTTTATTACAAAGGAGTACAGTTTATCCTTTCTGTAAACCTACTTCAGTTATACAGTAAATTAAGTACAAAATGGGCATTTCTGAATGTTAGTCACGGGTCCACTAAAAAGAAGAACAAGATCACAGTAACGGTGAAAGTACCTACACTGACGAAGCTATTTTATGCCTTTGTTTTATACTGCGGTGTTTCCTCATAAAAGCTACACAATGCAGCTGGGCCTTCAGGGGGTACACTTTTGCACAATAATGTCCTCATGCCTGGCTTTGTTAGAGAGAATTTTTATGTCCCTTGCCGAAGAATGGATTCATAAAGCCGCAATTCCCTGTACTGCATCTTTTCGACAATTTAAGACATTTGTCAGCCAGCAAAACACAATCCCGCTGCAGTGCCGGGGATCAGGGCCTAATGAAGTTTGGATTATGAACCTTTTAGCAGCTGTGTTCTGTCTGGAGATACGTATTTTTTCGATCCCTTTTTAAGGTCTCAGTGTTTGTCATCTAAAGTAGACCAGGGTCCCGTAGAGCCTAAGTAAAATCCCATTTCTACTTTATTATTAAAGACGTGGTGTAGATTACCTATGTATTATTATGGACCATTAGATATATTTGTATGCATAGTAAGTAATGTGTTGGTGCTACATTATATATGTCTACCACCTCTCATAGAGATCACTGTACTCCTGATAATACCCTCTGCCTTTCTTTCAGAAAAAAAGAAACATGTTTGTTCAAGCATCATCCTCAGTCAGCATATGCTTGCTGAACTGAGATGTTGATTCAGAGATGACAAAACCATGTATATTTGTTTTTTTGTAATTTTCTTTCTCAAATATCTGAAATGTAGTAGCAGAATCTAACTTGATACAAATGTAGCACTTAACCCCATAAGGAGCGGCTGAAGCGCTTCTATCCTCGAGTGGGAGGAAAGATCCCATACAGGCTCAGTCCCTTATTTCAGGTCACTGAAGAACAGGAGAGTGGGTTGGGTGCAAGATGGCTGAAGAGACAGCTAACGACACAGAGAAGTAAAAATCATACATCAGGATGTAAGCAAATCTCCCAGTCTTCTCTTCCCTTTTTTAAATTCATGGAAATCACATTTATTGCTAGTCTGACCCCTCGGATAACCTGACTCAAATATCCTTCCTCCACTGATAGGAAAGTATAGCCCTTATTCTGAGAACACAATATCAGAACACTCGTTGGATCTTACCTTCTCACACTCCCTTCCAGAAAGGGCCCTTACACAAAGTTACAATTTTTCTAATCCCTCTGAAAAAATGGAGAATGAGAGCCTGCTGCATACAGATGACACCATCTCAGTTTTAACAAAAAGTATAATAAAACCAAAATCAAAATGGTATGGATGAAGGCTTATTTAAAAAAAAACACTTTTAGTAGATAAATAATACATTTTTTAGAAGTGTTTATATCCACCCAAAAAATAGGGAAAACTAAGAGGGGGCTAAGAATGGTCAAAGGGACTTTAAAAAGTAACAGTCCCTCAAAATCCGATATTGGCAGGTATGCAACAGGTCTATTTTTTCCAATTAAATAAATAGAAACTGAATTTTGGTATGTGAAATATAGGCATATTTTCAATGGTATATTTACCGACCCAAACTTGAGCAAATACAGGATGGTCTTCATTAGGTCAGCCATAGATGCTAATCTGAGTTCTCTACTAATCAATGTGAGCATTGCTTGATATTAGCATGTAATTCATTGTAATATTTTATTCTTACAGCTTAGCACACGGACTCCATGCCACCAGGAGATGCCCTCCGTATACTGTGAAGCAAAGCTGGTGGACCCTCAGTACCAATGTGTGAAGCAGCAGCTCTTCAAAGCCATCCAGAAAGCAGGCCTAGGCACCTGGGTGAAAAAGCCCCCGGAACAAGAGCAATTTTTATTAACTCTGTAAACTCCAGTTCCTCCTCTATGCTGGACTGGGTTCTTCTTGAACAATATAGACTGGCAGAATTTCTCTGCTCCATGTGCAAAGTTTGTTATCAATATACTGAATTAGATTATTTTTGTAATAAAGCAAATACATAATATTGATAAAAAGACATGTTTTATGTGCTTGCTCCTTCATAGTTAGCCCGGACAGTAATGTGTCAGGTTTCATTCTTGTCAAAGTTGGAGGTTTAAAATTTCTAGATACCCACAGTAAGAACACCCAACACTTGTCAGCCAGGTAAGAGCTAATATTGCTATTTGGGCCCACCACCAAACAGTTTAAACAGTTTAGTAGAAAAGGGTTAAAACGTGTTTTGCTGTATGTGCCCTCACTGGAGAAGTGTCTCATGGCCTTTTCTATGCCAATGATACAAAGAAAAAAGGCACAAACAGCAAGAAAAAACACACAGACGTTCAAGGTTTTTCCCTACTTTTCAAAATAAGTGTTTTTGGTATTTTAGTTCTACCATTAGAGAGATTTGCCTTCAGTTCCTGTCACTATGATCCTCTATCATCAAGGGGCACCAAGATGAGCAATAAAACCAAACAGAATTCTCTGTCTTTCTCATTCTATCCAAATGAAAAAAAATAAATGTAGGCTGGCTATGAAACCAAAAATATTGTTTTGCCTGATTTCAATTTTGCTTAAAACTGGCGCCGTCCCCAAAAAGGTTCAAATATGGTATTTAAAAATAAAAAATATGGGACTTTCACGGCAGTTAAATATTATAAAATGAATACATTTTATATACATCATTTTAAAAGAAGTTTATACATGCCTCTCCCCATGTAGCAATTCAGGGGAAGTTAAACGACCTCATAACATACATAGGCTGAATACATTGTACACATTACATACGTAGGGATCATCCTTATCATTCTGGATGATCCTTACATATGTAATGTGTACAATGTATTCACCCAATGTATGGTATGATGTCAGTTAACTTCCCCTGAATTGCTATATGGGGAGAGACATGTAAAAAACATCTTTTAAAAGGATGTATATAAAATGTATTAATTTTATAATATTTACTGCCGTGAAAGTCCCATATTTTGATTTTTTTGAATACTTTATATGAAACCTAAAATGTTACAAACGCATAGGAAAATTTTTTGAAAATCTTGTTAAAGGATTGACCCTACAGGAAAAATTGGGAAGAAAACATCAGTCTCTGCACTGCTGCAAAAGAAAAGAGCACAAAAGCAGAATGTTTTTTTTCACGGCTATAGGATAGTCTAATTCATTGATTTAGAATCAGATTTCAAAATATTTCACATTCTGCTGCTCTCTCCATGCCACCTTGTTGTTCTTCATTTTCCTCCATTGCAGGTTGAGCAAAGGATGACTTCAGGTTCCTTTTGTGGAATGCGTTTATTATTATCACACCTTTATCTTAAATATGTTTGGTTCTCATAAATTAATTTTACATATATATAGATGTATAAATATTTTATAGCTCTTTTTATATATAACATGTATTTTAGGTTTAGCATTATATTTAGATATGTAAGAGAAAATGTACAGGTAGAATATGACCAAAGTGATAAGAGCTATAATAAAATAGAACTATAAGAATGATATATGATATGGATGAGTATCAGAAAAAAAATTAAACCCCCTATTATTATTTTCACAAGGCATCTGGCATGTCCGTCTAACAACTAATCCCGTCCCTTTGCTACGAATATTTACAGTTTGATAAACTTTGATAATTTACAGTGGATCACAGACAGGTACTTTGGACTGTTACATGTAAGGAGTCTGTCCTTCTGGCTCCTGTTTTCTTTACAATTCAAGAACTGTTGCTGTATGATAACCCCCAATCTTGAAGACCATATCTAGAAGAAACTTTACTCCTGGCTGGCAACTACTTTAAGTTGGACTGTCGGACAGCATTATGCTTTCACTGTTACTTTTGTTTTATTAAGAAATGTTCAAAAATCATTGTGATCATTTTATGTTACTGTATCTCAGGTTTCATGGTATCTCTTTTTGACATATTCCATCTTGTAAGGCTGAGCAACTATTCCGATGTCTTATTTGTTTTGATAATTGTATTTCCCTTATGTTTGTACAGACAGTTTAAGTATATATTGGGGGGTTTACTTAATAAACTTAGGCTGTCCACTTACCAAGATGAATTATCATCTTGCAAAGGAAAATATACTTAATAAATGTCCTAACCACATGCAAGAAAATCTGAAAAATAAAAAAACAGAATTTGTCCTTGCACAAGATTGGATGGTTGAAGTCAGCAGTGCTTCATCTCATTTAGTAGGTTATGTGAATTATTCTTTGCAGGGGATAATTCACTATGTGAGCGGCCTATAATCGTTTAGTAAATCAACTTCATTGTTCCCAGTGGAAAGTGTCTAGTCATATGCAGTTATCTACAATAGAATGATATCAGCAAACATTATAAATCCAGAGATAGCTGTGGACCAAAATACAACCAAAACAATTCCTTTTGCCAGCAGAGATCTCCCAACATCCTATATAGGTATAATGAAACAGGACTAGTGTATTACACTTTACAAAGCCGATTTCATTAAAGTTGCACTATATACAACCTGCTGTAGAGATTTCTTATCACTAATTGTCTCTGTAACACCCATCGCTGTGAGCTAATGCTGCTGGCTGTTCCCTATAGAGTGCATTCTCCTTATGTTCTCATGGTGAATCTACATGTGAGCCAGTGGCATTATCAAGAGCCACTAGTGCATTCTGTAATGGAACAGATGGACTATGAACTGTTGAGTGGGAAAAAAGGAACCTGAGCCCATAAATATGGCCTGGGTGTCTCCAGGACAGCAACAGAGGGGACACCATGGTTATAGAATTAGGTAACAACTGGGCAAAGGGTTGTGTCAACATTTTTGTTTATCCCTGGGAAAACTTGTCACTTGCAATGGGGCTCCACCAGCACTGCGTAGGCTAAATGCTTTTTTCCCTAGGGTATCAGTAAAAAACATTATTACTTACTTTATGCCTCTATCCTTCAAGGTGGCATTCTTTCCTTCCCACCATCATTCTGATTGATTGGTGGGCTATCGGTGCCATCAATTAAAATACAGGCTGCTGTTAGTGCACCCAAGGTAAATATTAACAGCAAAAAAAACTAAGCTTCTAAACCTTCCTCGCCTTATCTAAATCTAGCAAAAAAGCTGGCTGATGATGTGCACACCCCAACTGAAAACCATTACAAATCATGATTCCTTTATACAACCATCATTAGTAGTAGCGCTACAGTAAAACCTAAAATTTCAGCTGCCTTACAAGATATGGGGTCCTCTGATTTATCCTACTGGCGTTCTAAACCATTAGGACATTTTACGGAATGGTCTTACAAACAAGGAGACTCAAGCAGTCAATGTTCATGTGTGGCTGTCATATCACCAGAGCAAAAACATATAACAATCCTATATATCCAATCCAATATAACAATAACATAGACCAGTGAACAGTAATTCCTACAATGTGTCAGCACACTGAGCCTTCCGACTTTTAAACCACACTTTTGTCCTGAAGTGGATTCCCATACTCTAGGAAGCCATGTTTATTATTTCTTGGCTGTACATGGTAATACCTTAAAATCAGCTTAAAAGTCTTCTTAATAAGTAGAATTGGTATTAAGATAACAAGACATCATCTCCTAGCACAGCTAGACTTGGGTCCTGCTTTAGATTCTTTGTAATAGCTGTATGAATGGCTGACATCCTGTCAGTTATAAATTAGTAGGGTCATTGTAAAATAGTAGAGTACTCAGGGGGAACAGAGATAAGGCGACATTAATCCTTTAATCTGCCCATCCATTCTTGTTTGGATTTTTCATTGCGGTTCATGTTTACCTGCAAGACAAATTGCCCATTTCTGGTGTCTCCGGCAGGGTGTTCACTTCTCTGCTCTGATAGAATCTGGTCCCATTTGTCTTCCCCCTTCAGAAGAAAAAAGAAGGCATTTCAGAAAGAAATAACTACTCAGATCAGCATTTTTAGGCGCTTGTATATAATATATGATATACAAGCAATATGTTGAATTCAGCGGCATTTTTTCCTTATTCCTATTATCTCAGACTAACCCTTTTACAGGGTAATTTTTTAGGTTGTTTATAATTAAATGACCTATAATTATTGTATATAATGCTCATTACAGTCTTTTTGAGCTTTTCTTTTTTGGGTTTATATTTGTTTATTTTTATTCAAGACCAAATAAAGGATTTGATAGCTAATTCTGTCTGCTATTGACACTGCTTACATTCCCTCACTTCAGCAGCCTCACTACTCTTCAGTGAAAATTCAAGAAAAAGCCCCTCAAACTCTGGGTCAGTGCTTATACAAGGCAAACAACCCATCCCACACAACTCTTCACTAATGCCCTAGAAACATTCCCTTACATGCTCTGGCTCAGCGCGAGTCAGTGCCTACACAAAACCAACAACTCACAAAACTCTTCACTGAAGACACCCAAAAAAGCTTTTGCCAACCCTGGGTCAGTCTGTATCAGTACTTATACAAGACCAACAACCCACCCACACTATTCTTCACTGCAGGCCCAGGAAAAAAACCCTGTAAGCTCTGGGCCACTCTAGGTCAGAGGTTCTACAGGACCAACACCCCACCCCCCCACACACACACACACTTGAGTGATACCCACTATGGGAATGTAGCATAGGGAAGGTGAGAATAAACTGCAGGTGCCAAGAACTAGGGATGAGCGAGTGAGAATATTAAGTTCGATCGCGCAGCGAATTGGGCCTTTCTCGCTTACTGAAAATGTAAGCAAGAACGGCCTTCTGATTCGCCAAGAGGTCAAGCTCTCGCTGAACAGGAGAATTTCCAGGCCTGCATCATGCAGCCCTGGAAATCTTCTGGGATCCCCGGGCACTAGAGCTTGATTAACCTCTAGTGCCCGAGGGATCACAAACGGGGATTCCCAGGGGTCAATGCAGCTCTGGGAATCCTCCTGTTTTAAGTTCCTCTTCCAATGGTTTCGCGGAATCAGTTTGCCAGAAGGCTCATCCCTACCAAGAACATGTTATGTGTCTTGAATGTACAAAGCACAGACCATATGAAGAACAAATACTGTGAGATTTGAATCATTTTGACCTAATCTGGCTGTTATTGTTCCCACTTATGGGATGTGCTAAATATGAATCAAATCCAGTCCTAGAGATGAGATTATTTATTTACTTCCATATTTATCCCATAATCCAGTATTACTACTACAATGAATGCTAGATTGATAAATTCAGTCCCCAAGGCTGAGGTGGACACATGAGTTAGGTCTTTTCAATTTACCATAAGGAATTGACCCAGGCTGGCCGAACTATAAAACCAAATTTTACTAGTTTCAGTATTCTAGTGTCCTAATGTTCTCTACAACTTTCTGATCAGGCAGCAGGTTCATTGGGGTTATATTTTGCGTTAAATTGCTACTATGGCTCTTCAGACAACCCTGGTTGCAATATTCCAAGTTTTTTCTATTCAACAACAGCAACAGCAAACTCTTGTATTAAGAAGAAGAAAATATTAAAAAACAGAGCATGAAACATTACTGCTAACAATTTGATATCCAAATGTAACCATTAAATAGCACTATCCCATTCAGACCTCCCTTGGACAGCATTTCTCAGACGTGCTGTGTTTTGATCAGGATCTACTTGGGTATGATAACTGTTTGGACACTGGGACAAGGAAGTCCTAGAAATGCTCTTTTGCAAATCTAGTAATGTAAAACACATTTTACCACAAACATGTATGATGAGGAAGCATGATTTATTGGCAATACTTTGTAATTTAATGTAAATTTGTAAGATTTGTAAAAAATAAATAATAAAAAGAATGAATTTTTGAGGGGTGGATTTGCTGCTTGTTTCAGTAAATTACACTGCTATCATATAAGTGAATGTTTCTGTTCAATAAATAAAAATAACAGTGAAAGAACAAACTTCACAATTGTCTCTGTTCAACTAAAAAAGTATTACGCAGTCACAGCTGTGCGTCACACGGTTCAGATGTGTGATCCAGTCCTGCATTCACACTGATTAAAGGTGAACTTCATGCCGACATAGATACACATTAGTATATCTCTGTATAAAATAATCACATGTATTTTTAGGTCTAACAAGTGTAAGTACCTGAATTTTACTATTTTTTTCTCCTCTCTCCTATATATAGCACCATTTACAGTAAGAGTGGGATTGACAGGTTTAGAAAGGTTGTGCTGCACACAAATACTAACAAGGGCGTGCTGGGGGTAGAGCAGAGTAGGGAGAGGAATAACTCATTTGTCTGCTGCTTCTCTTCTCTGTCCAGAGGCAGAACTGTGGTAATCTTAGGTATGAATGGACAGAAATTGTTTGAGATAGGAACAGTTTACTTATATATACTGCAGGTGTATGTAGCTGCGTGTCTGGCGTTTGGATTTAAGGAAGTTTTCGCTCCCATGCTTAACAGTTTGTTCCTATTGCTGCCACTTTCCTTATCCTATAGAGATGGCATCATGGGGAGACCTTAGGATGTAATGCACACCCAACATAAATTATGTGCCCCTCAAATAAACCCAATCAACACTTAAAGTTATAATACCCCTTCCCCATTTAGTGTATTAAGTCATCTCTATTATTAGAATATCCAACCTGTTATTTTTTGCATGGCCACATCACTAATACATAGAAGATGCAAATTTGTGGGAATCCACCGATTAGTGGGACTTTTGAGTCCAACAGTAAACCAAAACAAAATATATATATATATATATAACTTACTTTATTAAATATCAATAAAGTTGCACTAACATAAAATGAATAATAAAAACAACAAACACAACCCTAGATACTCCTGTTAGAGTTTCCATAAAGGGTGAACCTCGCACTGCCTAATATTATGTTGAGACAAACATCTGTCCTAATTGCATTTAATAAAACAATGTACCTGTTCCGACTTACTTAAAAATTCATTTTAAGAACAAACCTACAGCCCCCATCTCGTATGTTACCTGGGGACTACCTGTATATTTGTGGGTTCTTTTCCATGAACAGCAAATTTCACATTCTCAATATTTCAATGTGGGTCCCATCAAGGCTTTATCTTAAGTCCTTAACTTTCTAGTTCTTTATTTTGAGCCATTTCTTGGTGGATTTGCTGTGTTTCAGGTTATTGTTGAAAGATTATTTTTCATATTAACTTTTGAACAGATTTCACAAATCTTTATTGCACAATTACAAGTTCCTTTTATGACATTGACAGTTGCTTTCTAATTAGAATGCCCAGCACTAGTTCCAAACTAGCAAGGAGAAGACCCATCTATTAACAAGCAATATTGCATATGTACTTGACTAAAAATTAAAAGAACAGTAAATATAAATATATATATAAACACACACACACACATTTTACGTATGCCTTCCTCACCAGCCAGATGGGTTCCAACCAGATAACTTGTAAATCCCTGTGATAGAACATTGCAGGAGCTCTGTGATTCCACAGAACAAAACAGCCAGGTGTGAACTTTCCTGACTTTACAGCAAACACAAATTTATTTTAATACTTAATTACATTAAGCCACATAGTGTTAACTAGGACAAAGATTAAGGAAGCCAGGGAACACATCAAAAAGCAGAGTAATGCATATCCTATTTGGTGCACAGTGTGCTATGATTCAATCAAAGCAGATTATTAGTTTAAATTACACTTTATAAAACAGTTAGCACTGGAATGGGAGCTAAAAGACGGACCCTGCTGTGTTGAAAGGCCTCACTGGTGGTGAATGTTACACATTCACTGCCGTTTCATCTGTATTTATGGTCCTGTATTACACAGGTGTTTCTATAATCTGTTCTGACTCACATCAATGACTTCACATGGCAGAAAACATTAAAACACAAATCTTTATAGATTGACGGGAGCACATCTTACATGTAAATCCTTGTAAAATATCACATATGGAATCTTTTTATTTCTCACTTACCTAAACTGTGGGTTATATGTCAGGCGGCATGACATACAATTTATGTACTAATATCTAAAAATATATACTATGCGTCTCTGCAATACATGCATATTTCTTTGCGTCTAACCCTTTTAAAGACCTTACAGGTACAGATACATTTCTTTTGATCTGCCAGAAATGCCCAGGTGACTTTTTAAAACTACAAATGCCCACCCTATCTACTTCGTCCTAAATATAATATTCTCTAGTCCAGTAACGGAGTAGTTCTTGTGGACAGGTGTAGATTGACCCTTTACCAACCCCCTACCAAAGTGGGAAACTATGCACTCAACAATAAGTGTTCTGCCCATCTGATGGATAGCTCTGAGTATATGTTTAACTATCTTTATAATTAATGGTATACAAAGTAAATATTCAGCAGTTGGTTGGGTATTGACTCAACTGCTCTAAATGACTTCTTAATTAGCCTAGCTAGCTATTCTCATCCAACATTCTGTGGAACCCTGGGGTTCCTCCAGAGGTTGCTGGGGCTTCCTCGAACTATGGACAATAGACATCCTATTCAATGAAGCCTCCATTGTTCTGCAGCCAACACCACTTTGTCAAGCCAGCTGCATGGCTCTCATGATGTTTATAGCAGTCTACAGTGCTACCAGTGTAGGGGGGGGGCATTCTTTCCATTGGCCACCAATTTAATAGGCTTTTTCCCAAAAAAACTGATTTTAACAGGGCTTCCTTGGGACTTGAAAACAATTTCATTTGTCTAATGCTGTGATTTTCTCTCAATAACATTTTCAGTTATAAGCTTTTAACATATTCAGTTAAAAGCTATATAAATACGTTTTTTTATTATTAATGTTATTAATAATAATAATAATAATAATATTAATAATAAAATTTTCAATTGATTGCCTCTGAATTGATTGAATCTCCAACAGGGAATGTTTGAGGGAATGTCTGATTTCCTGCTTTATAAATAGACCCCATAGTGACTAGGTTAACACTCAGGCCCTGATTTATTAAAACTCCCCAAGGCTGGAGAGGATACAATTTCTTCAGTGAAGCTGGGTGATCCAGCAAACCTGTAATGGATCTAGTCCAGGATTGAAAATTGAAAACATTTGCTAACAAACATCAAATTACATTAAAAAATCCATTCCATGTTTGATGGATCACCAAGCTACACTGGTGAAAGTGTAATTTCTCCAACTTTGGAGAGCTTTAATAAATCATGCCCACAGACTCTATGATAAAAATTAAAGCTCCAAGCCAGTTACAAATCGACTTTTTTGCATTTAAAAGTAACAAATATTGCAACCAAAATACATGAGCCAAAAAGCCTTTGAATATGCAAAAAAAGCAATATATATATATATATATATATATATATATATATATATATATATTAACAAATAAAGAATAACAAACATTGAGTCCATACAGAAGGCTTTATTATTGTCAGTATTACAGATCCTCCTGTCTTGTGAAGCTGCACTTATCAGAACACGGCTTCTTTTCCCAGCAATAGAGAGGTTAATTATATAATGACAATAGGTGCCCTTTGCAGCCCATCTTGAGATTTTTATTATAGCTTTTATGTGTCTAAATTGTACAACCTACAGGCAGACAAGTGACTTTTCCTCCCTAATACTCCTCTACATAGGCACTTAGCAGATTTTCTTTCTAGGAGAGAGAGACGCTAGGTATATCGTCAAGAACTGATGTCCTCAATCCTTCAAATGTTAAGTTAAAGCAATTAATTAACCCAACTTATTATGTGTCATTTCTAGGCACCAGGGAGCAGTAATAGGGGGTAACCACTAGGTATTTGCAAGCATTTGTTTCTTTTTTTTAATGTAATTTTTGTAAGTGGTTGGAGTGGTTAACCACTCTTAGGCTGCATGTAGCATCTGAAAAAACACTACCACAGACAAACACCTGAAAAAGGGAGAAAACGGTGAATAGTTTCTTTCAATATTAATCTTTTTTTATTAGGGCAGATAAAAGCAGTTAAAGCAGAACCAAACCCGAAGATAAAAAAAATAAACTCACCTTTAAGCTGCATACACACCTGCAATTTTTCTCGTTGGAAAGGATCTTTCACGATCCTTTCCAACGAGAAAAGACTGCACGATGCATGAACGATGCTGTACATACAGCACCGTTCATGCTCTATGGAGAGGGGAGGGGGAGAGCGACGGAGCGGCACCCTGCTGCGCGCTCTCCCCTTCCCTTTCATTAGGATCGGTCGTCGTCCATCGTCCATGGATCCGCCAGGACGGTCGTCGGACGATGGACGACGACCGACTGTACACACGGCAGATTTTCGCCCGATAATTGGCCGATACCGATTATCGGGCGAGAAAAATTTGCCGTGTGTACGCAGCTTTAATCCCACAGATCCCTTGATTATGCTGGAGAAGTCCTCTATTGGGTCCCACGTTGTCCTGGAATTCTCCTTTGTCCCAGGGCTGAGGAAGTGCAGCCACCCTCTTCCTTCTTCTGGCTACGTCACCCAATCTTTCACTTTGCAGGTGTGAGATCAGATGGCGTAGCCCGCTGTAAACAGGAAAAAAAGAGTGCCAATCTCATTGTGCATGCGCGCCAATGGCATCTCTTTCCCCTCAATGTAGGAAAATGCCCCTTCTGTGCAGAAGAAGCAGCCAGGAGCCTCCTGGGATGCCTGACATAGGTATTCTGGAGAACAATGGCAATCAAGACAGAATGGGAGGAGCTTCACCTTTATTTTATTTATTTTTTTTAAAGGGTGTTGCAGTAAAAATCAAAAAAAAAATATTGTTCACCCGTTGACTACCTTTTTATGAAAAGTAACAAATTTAATTTAGGTCTGCTTAAACTGCAGTGGCACCACTTGAAGAAAATGCTATTCTGAATGTAGTCTAAGAGAGAAGTGTTTGGTCTTTTTTCTTCTAGAAGCATTTTGGAAATCTGAACTGCCAAAAATCAAACTTATATACAGTTTTGGCTCAGGACATCCAAAATCATAAAATTTGGTCTGAGCCTAACATTATCAGAGTTGATTTAACTGCTATGCAAAGCACTCACATACATATGTAATTGTCAGTGACACATTAATACATGTGGGCCCCAAATTCAGGTCCTCGGGGGCCGGAATCTGAGCATGTTCTCGGCATTTCACGAACAGCAGTAAATTAATTAAAGAATGGTTTACAACTAGGCCAAAATCCACCCTGAAATGTGGCCTTTGAGGGCTTGAGATAGAAGACTCCATCCTAAACATATTTGATTTTAGATATTTTGAAAGGCATAACCTAAATAAAGAATTTATCAAACCCTTAAGTGGGCTCAGGGCTAAATTATGAACCCTGTAGGACCTTTAGCACCCAAAAAAACAAGTAACATAGTCTTGTTTTACCTGCTTTAACCTGGATTAGAATGTTTTGGCAAAAATCAAGATGGATGGTCAATTATCTGTGGATGAAAAATAAAATAAGGTCAACAACTATGAAGCACAAAGTCCTCCACTTTAAACTATAAGTACATCCCTACTGCACCTAGTGAAAACTCAGAAACCGTTGGAGCATAGGGTAGCCTATTCTTAAAACCGGCACCTGTTGGAGCTCCCAACATAATAGCCTATTCATTGATGAGACCTTATAAGTTTCCCAACATCCCCGAAACCAACACAAAAGGGAAATGTCAATTTATATTTGGAGATGTAGAACTTGGTCATTTAATGAAAATGGAGCTGGAACTCTCTTCTAAATGAAAGCTGACCATACATAAATCTTCAAAACCTTCTTGTAATGTGCATGTGATTATTACAGCAAGTCAATTTGCAGTAGTAATGTATTTTTTTATCTTGTTTACATTTTGTCTCCTACAGCACAATGAATGTAATATGCTGTTTAGTATGTATTTATTTTATGCATTTTGCTCATTTTATTTACATGCTCAGCTGCTTCCACTCTGCCAGCTTTATCTTGTTCAGACGAACAGTTCATCAGCCCAAGCATTGTTGTACGTTGTCTGCGGTTCATTTTTAAGGAATTCCATTACATTTTCTTGCAGGGAAATATTTTCCGAGGGGTTTATTTATATATATAGCTCACTTGAAAAAAAAAAACTGTGTATGGGGCAATGAAAGCTTTGAGAAAAATGCTTTATCAGCTTTCCGTGTATTCGGTGGGCAGAGAATAGTAGGTGGTTCTTTTAATCCATTTTGTGCTGTGTTTGATTAAACCTGAGGATCTGTCCTTCCTAAAGTAAATTTGATTTGAATTGTTCTACTCTTTCCTACTCTAGTAGAAATAAAATAAATATTTCAAGATGAAGTTTTACATAGTTTCAAACATTGTTAGGAAATGTTTAGGCATGCAGAAGGAGATGACCAACCAGAGAAAAAGGAGTCACGGCCTTCAAACTAAACCAGCCTTTCTCAGCCTTTTTACTCAAAAAAGGAGGAAAAATAAAAAAAATGCTCAGGTATTGTGGAACTCCTGCTAAATATACTTACATTGGGAAAATGCCCCTTTGATTGATTGATCCAAATTCCATCCCTATTAGCAAGGTAAACAAGATCACTGGGTTCATGCTTGTGCCCCTGCCAAGTGGCATTTGACCCAAATCAATGGAGATAGCATTGGATAGCAGGACAGTCATTTATAGCTCAAGAAGCTCTTACCAATCTCTGGAAAAGGTTTCTCAGAACCCTGGTTGAGAATGGCTGGTCCACAACAACCATGAGAACACACCAATTTTCAGTAATGGTCATTGCTGAAACTGATGTGTCTTGGAATCTTCCACCATCATCTAGTTGTAAATGCAACCAGAAGAAGTGATAGCAGTACTATAGCCAATGCATAAAAAATCTAGACAAAGAAGCGTGTAGGGTAATGGATCTCTTAGGTTGCAGTTGGTCCTAATCAAGTCTTGAGCTTTGAAGTGGCTTTTTGATTAGGTGCTGGGTGTGCATGGAGCAAACTGCCAACAGCCTTAATTAAAATTTAACGTGGACTTTATATGTTCTGCTTTTGGTATTTTCCTTTCTTATAACAGTAGTCCAGGCAAAGACACCCAAGAGAGAGGCTATACTGCAAAATGAGCTCTCATACCTGTCTACCCCTTATGGACCAAAGTAATATTGACGTTTCCACTAAAGGTTTAATAAAAAAATACTGTAGATAATATTGCACATTGTATTTTATCATTTGTTCTGTATATAAAAACAATACAATTAAATTCTGAGACAAAGAATGTTGACTTTATTAAATAATAAAATAGTGTCTTGTGTCTTTGATGTTTTTTAAAAAATGTATTACTAAAGCGCAATTGTAAAAAAAAAATTGTAAAAAAACATTATGGCAAAAATATTAGAAATTTTAAAACAAATCCGAAGCAGAAAAGGGGAGGAATTAGTGAATTAGAGTTGATTAGTGTTATAAAGGGCTTAATTAGGAACATAGTTTGTACACATGCACCTGGAAGATTCTCCACAATGTAATGTTTCAGATTCACTGCTTTATAAATAAAACTCTAAGAATAGTGATTAATAACCCCCTTCTAGAACCTTCTGCTATGAGTTACATATGTTCAATGTAGTAGCAAATATGTGCTCACATTTGGAGCATTGTGTGATCACTACAAACACCTAATTTGGATATTCATAGGCAGCAAGTTGTGCTATTTTTGTTGTAATCAGATGTTAAATCCATAGATTTTTAGTAGCCTAATTGAGCCTCTACACCGCCCCTTGTGCTGCCCTGCCTTAAAGGATAATGTTAAACATAGTTTAAGGACCACTTTATCTGTCCAGGTCATACTTCACAGAGGATATTCTATGGCTATGCTCAGACTGGCAATGAGGTTGTGGTGCCGGTATCACTTTCTCATGCTAATCACTGCCCTGGGGGTGACTCTACAAGTAACGTCTACCTGGGGCAATCCTGTAGGGCAACCACTTGTACTGTACTATTTGCTGTCAAATCTTCAGACTCTGGTTCTTTTAAACCAACACTGCAATGCTAGCAACTGAGCAGCTGGTAAGGTGCCAACTACTGAGAGCTGTGCAGGATCGTATGAGGCAGGTCTGAACCTAACCTAAGTGGAAAGAAGACTCAATGTAGGCTATTAAAATTGTTTATATACTATATTTGTATTCCAATAACTAAGTGAAAATAAATCAGAAAGCACTACAGCAGTGTTTTTTAGCCTTTTTTGAGCCACGGCACATTTGTTGAAATTGAAAAAATCCTGCGGCACACCACAAACCAAAAATGTTACAAAATGACACTCTGTAGCTTAATATAGTATATAAAATGACAATAACGTTTCTCAATTTATTTATATTCACTCAGTGCAGACTAAAGTTCATTTAAAATAATAAAAACAAATGAACATGTGCAAACTCCTGGCTCAAATAGTTTTATGTGTTAATTCAACAAAATTACACCTGCCACATCCTGAAATTAACAAATAACAGAAAAAGGAAGGGTGAGAGACTTTAAATGTTTTATCAAGTTGCATAAAGATCAGGAACAGGAACTTTACCAGTTTAAAATATGAACCACATTCTTTGGTAGTTTTAAAACAAAATCAAAGCTTAACTACATGAACAAAAACAAAAGCTGGAAAACCTAAAACAGTTTATATATTAAACTTGGAATATAGTTGTAGAATAGCTTTTAAATGCAATCTAAAGCTAACTCAATGTAGTGTTGTTCTAAGAAACAGAATTGCTTTTGCCAGATCCTCTTTCATGAAAGCTCCTAAATCTGACGATTATTTTTAGAGCTGAAAATAGTCTTTCAACACTGACTTTGGTGGGTGGCATTGCTGTTACGGTTCCAGCTACATCACTAATCTTCTTGCGATAAACAAGAATGGCTTCTTCTACAGTCAGTTTCGATGAGCGATCATACTTTTCTATTGCTGGAGTACTAACTAGCTAACTACTAACTAGCACCTAGCTAACTTCCTAGTATTAAGTGGTGTGCAAAATGAAGTTCAGCCCTGGATGGGAGCATATATACAGAGTGCAGGCATGACACCTGAACACACATCAGGCCATAGCACTCACCTACACCTATATCATTACACTTGTTTACACTCAAATCAACTTGTTAAACACATTATATCTTAAATACAATGAAAACACTTTTTGTAATGTACATAATCCAGATTACAATAATGTGAATGCCAGGTTGTATAACAGCACAGCTGGACTTCACACTAGTAGAAATACAACTATGCACTGGGCTTTATTCCTACATCAGAGAAGTAATTATGACTATTGTTCGTGAAATAGACATTTTCTGTGTTTTTTTTTATTATAATTTAAATATACTAGGAGTCGGAGTCGGCACATTTTTATCGACTACAGGTACCCACAATTGTCTCCAACTCCTCGACTCCTACTCCACAGCCCTGGTGCCGTGGCACAGTGTTTGAAAATCACTGCACTGTAGTAAAGTTTTGTTGGTTAATAAAGATAGAAGCAGGCATCATGGAAGTCCATTCAGGCACGGTGTTTAGTTAAAATGTATTACAGGTTCTCTTTATCACTATCTCATTGTGATCATTGTAAAGTAAGTGAGCATATTGCAGAATACCATGCACTATTACCAGCTGGTTACCTTGTAGCTGCAGGGCTTTTAAATGTACTCATTATTATTATTATTATACAGTATTTATATAGCGCCAACATATTGTGCAGCGATATACATTAAATAAGGCTTGCACATGACAGACAGACACAGACAGTGACACAGAAAGAGGAGAGGACCCTGTCCCAAAGAGCTTACAATCTAAGAAATGGGGAAGCATACAACAGGAGGGGGGATATGATTTAGTGGGTGAGTATAGGGGGTTTTAGGAAGACGGGTAGGCAAGTTTGAAAAGATGGGTTTTAAGGGCTCTTTTATAAAGGAAATAAGTTGGATCTAAATTTAGCTATGGTGGATTTGCTTCAATCAGCCTTTACAGGAGAAAAACACTCTAGGTAAAATATTATTTCTTATAAAAGTAAAAACATAGAAGCTAATAATTTATGGATCATACCTCCTGCTGCGAAGTACCAGCTAATTAATAAAATACATGAATAGGACATCACATTGCTAAAGATGATTATTTGCCAAAGCAACTAAACTATAGAGGTTCCCTGGCAATTAAGCCCCCCATTCATATTGCAGAAGCTGACACACATTTATAGGAGCGGCTATAAACGGCTGGGCTTTACACGGGTTGGGGAGAAGTCTGACCCAATTAATTACTGAGGAATAATTATTCATATAATTATTAATTAAAGCCCAACTTCAGGCTCCCTTTGAATTTGTTTATGGAGTGCGGCAGTTACTTGCTTTTTCTGGTTATTCTGATTTTTCTGGTTAAATAAACCTGGTTTATTCTTTTACTTTCGTGCTCCACACATTTCCACTGCAGCCTATAACTACTTCCTAATTAAACTATGGGTCATGGACCCATACTCCATACAGGCGCAGTCAGATGGACATGGATCCAACATAGATACATGAACATGGATGGATAAAATGGATCAAGCCAATGATGGGTGTGTGGATGGGGTTGGCAATGGGCATGTGGGCAAGCTACAAAATGTAACCCAGGTTTTGCCCATGTAGTGTACCCCAAGGACTCATTCAACTGGTGAATCAGATGTTGTGGTGACAGAATGGTGAGAATAATAGTTATGTGGATATTTTCATTTGTTAAAGCTTGGGCATCTGTTCCCAATAAAACAAATAATTTTTACTGTATACACTGACATGCCTAAATAAACCATAGATTTATATTTATATATTTTATGACTACACATATGGGGCACTAATTTGCTGTCATTTATACTATTAGATTTCTTATTGCATACATTAGAAATATTTTTATACAAAACTAATTATTAACGAAGTGGGTCCTAAAGAGCAATTACAAACTAATCATCAAGCTACAATTTGTGTTGGCATATGCTGCAAATTGCCCATAGTTGGAATTGTCTGTAATCCATAGCGTTCAGACTCCAGATAGCTCCTTGCAGGGTTGTCGTCTTTCTAGTAGCAATCACACTGAAACTTTGGGATGTCTGGATATGTTTGAGTGTGGTGAGCAGCATGTTAATACATAGAGACAGAGAGGTTTATAAATAGAGACAGTAAGTATTCTGTCACAAGAATTGTGGAGAAAACTGAAAACCTGTGGAGTCACAAGAAATTCAAGATGGAATTCAGGGTTTGGAGAGTTATGATGATGTTCCAGAATGTGATGACATGACTATATTTGAATAAATGTTTTTTTTTTGTTCAAGAATAAATTTCGATTGTTGTTCATGAAAAATTAGGACATCCCCTAAAAAAAGGTCTAGTGCATTTTTTGGAGCAAACATATTATAAGACACTGTCTTATTGTTGGGAAAACAGGGTAGCACTGTTAAGTTTTATGAAAAGGAACGGGGGAGGTTTAGCAGAAGCACCCTGCTGCATTCTCATCCATAGGAAAGGACAGCTGTCATCTTCGCTTGGTTGTTTATTGATCTGCTATGGATGATTGCTAACCAATGTTGGGGGACTGCTGTACAAACTCTCGATCAGTGTTTCTCCACTAGGGTTCCATCAGTAGTTTTTGGAAGATACCTGAGCAATGATCAATTTATGACTCTTAAGCCTTTTGGCTATCTGTAAGGGCCCTACTGGCCAGAAATGTAAGAGGCTTTCTTACCATGGACCACAAATCTAAGATACTGTATATAGTATATATAGCAAGGTTCCCTGCAGACCTGAAAGTTACTTTAAGGGCTCCATCATGTTAAAAACAGAAAAATGCTGTTCTAGATTTTTTTGCCCAAGACAAACCTTTTTTCTCTCTGTGTATGTGTACATTGCTTTACACGGCTTGGCTCATTTATAAAAATTAGAGTTGCAAAAATCTATATCTGTCTGGAGTTCAGCTTTTATCTATAAGCTGGTTTATTTGTATCTAAAAACATAAATTCATAAATTAGCTCGCTTGCATATTCCTATAGTGTCCAAATTTTACCATTTACAGGTAATCCCCGAGTTAAGGACATCCGACATACAGACGACTCCTATTTAGGAACAGGGCTTCCCTGCTCGCTCATGTGCAGGACAGAGGCTTGAAAAGGGAGGAGGGGGCAGTTTGTAGGACATGCAGAAGAAATCTTTTGCTAAACACAGCTGAGGCTGTGGGTCATCTCAAGAGCGGAGCTGATCTGTAACATCTTGAAACTCTTTATTGACCAAGACAAACTCTGCAGATGTTTCTTTTTGCATATCAAAGCACAGCTTGCTCCAGAAGTTAATGAATGTTCCGACTTACATACAAATTAAACTTAAGAACAAACCTACAGTGCCTATCCAACAATACCTGTTTGCATGTGCATGTTATATTGTGTGAATACGTTTCTTTTATTACATTAGCTATATTTTATGCAATCTGGACCTTTAAACAGCACAGACTATACCCGTATCCCTTCAAACAGGTATGAAGAAGTCCAACCCGGGGGCCTATTGCGGCCCGTGTTCAGATTTCAACCGACTCGCAGCACTGTTGACTACAGTATAAAATATAAGGGTACAAGAAAGAGTTGATCAACTGCCTTGCAATTATTGCGCTACTCGGCAGGCATATTCAGCAGGACGGGAGTCCCCATGTGTGCACAGGGAATCCCCTTAGTCATTATAGTGGGTGTGTGCTGTGCGGGACCCGCATGGACTAGGCCCACCCTCATTCCAAGAACGTGCCCACACTGACACCAGACTCAGTGTGCACAGGGAATCCCTTATGTCACCCTGGTGGGCGTGTGCGGGAGCCCTGCAAACCCTGCCCACACTAACCCTGAGTACGTGCTAAATGGTCGGCCCACACACACCCCTCCCCCACTCCTCACCAAATCTGGCCCTTTTTGCAAAAAGTTTGGACACCCCTGCCTTAAAACAATTTATCTAAACCCTTTTACCCATTTGAATGGATATTGGAAAGGGATCAAAATGTTGGGCTTTATTCTTTTACTGATAGACTGTGGATATACAAGAAGCTGGTTGATAAAAAAAGAACCTGCTAGAAGTTCAGACAACCACATCGGCCGTCCTCAGCTTTATTTAGTTTGACTAGTTTGGAAGTGCTAGTAGAGGCTCGGTGCCAGTCTTGTGAACTTAAAGACAAGTCACTCTGCCAATCCGCACAGATGCAAAAATAACACTGACAGCTGGAGTTTGTGCAGTGCAAAGGAGGCAATGTCTAATTTGATGTTCTCAGGCAATATTACATCAGGCAGTGCAGGCACATTAAAAATATCAACTAACAGCATGAGAGGACTGCCCTGAGGCTTTAGGACACCAAATATATAACCCAAGACTCGAACCATAAAAGCGTAGAATAAAGTAAAGAAAAAAAGAGCAGAAGACAACCCATCTGCATTAAAAAGAATTGGATCGCTTCTGTGATTAAACTCATGCAAGGTATGAACTGCCTGTGAAACGTGACCCTGTAATAATTACTCTGGTGTCTGCTGATATTTAATGCCCAGAGCAATAACAGAAAATTGAAAGAAAAATATTGTGATCAACAACAATTAACTTTAGTGTACATTTTGCCCAGGTCAGAATCATAAGACTAATTAAGATAAAAAATGACTCCTCCTTACCCATTTTTGAGTCACTCAATGTGACACCGTGGGGTTCTTGCACCTATATTTCAATGGAGTACTTCAATGACTGATATGATATCACTTGCAATGCCAGGCATTGTAAAAATCTGAAATTGTGTAATGGCCAGTGGGATGCAGTATATGACCTCCTATATGATCTTGCTTGTAAATAATACAAAAAAAACTCAATTTCTCATAGGACTGTTCCCCACAAGATTTTACATTGTGCCTAAAATGTGTGCACATTCAGCCAAAAAAGTATTTGTGACCTGGCTCACGGCAGACATTACAAAGTATTCCAAATGTAAATATAGTGTTCAGGTCAGAGTTTTGTAGGGGCCATCTGAATTACTGCACTCTAAGCGTAATAAACCTGGCTTGTCATACTGAAATAGAAAATGGTCCTCAGCAAGATATTGATAAAAAGTCACACAATTGTTTAAAATGCATGTGTATGCTTTAACATTAAAGTATCCCTCACAAGATGATTGTAGACATATTTTTGACCATATAGTAGGTGTGATGGTCAATTATTTATATAATAATGCTTCATGACTAACCAGATACAAATTAAATTGATATGGTCTAGCTAGATCCTCATAATGTATCATTTTTGTAAATCTAAAGGTAACATGTATGACGGAATGGGAATTGATGCTCTCGTATTGGTGGTCAATGTAGGTGGAGGGGGTCAATAAAACCTCAGAAGGAACCCTTTTTTTTTTTGGGGGGGGGGATTAGGGTATGATTTTAGGTAGTACCCACAGTTAGTTTGCAGGGTTTGTGAGTTTTTGTTGTCTGGTGTTGTTAGTGCAGACTTTCTCCTGTGTATGTAGTGCAGAGCTTATCTTTGCTCAGTGTCTTCATGCAGCTCACTGTTCCTGATAAGTGTCCTGGAAGTCATTACTAAGCATTCAGAGTCACAGGATGATTTTAACAGCATCAACATTAATTGTCACGCCTTTTACCACAGCACAGCAATTAAATCCCATTAGCAGCTCATTAGGGTAAACAATGTTGTATTGCTGAAACACAACTCTTCCTCCCTCTTGGAGTCACTGAACCACAATGCTGCCCTAGAGGGGCCACAGCATTTTAACCTCATCACTTCCGCAGGACACAACAATATTTAGTCTACTACTAACAAATGTTTAAACATTTTCTGATCTTTAAAAGTTGACACATTGGGCCTGATTTATTAAAGCTCTTCAAGGCTGGAGAGGATACACTTTAAAGAGTGAAGCTGGGTGATCCAGCAAACCTGGAATGGATTTATTCTAAGTCATTCGCTTTTTGCTAGCAAATGTTTTGAATCCTGGACCAAATACATTCCAGGTTTGCTGGATCACTCAGCTTCACTGATGAAAGTAACCCCGAGTGTGACTCGGGGTGGAAAAAAGTTGCTAAAAGTGGTAACCCCGAGTCACACTTGGGGTATGTAAACCTATGGGAAGGTAATAGTAAATAGGGCCTTACCTGATCCACTGGCGTCCCGCGCTGTCTATCGCCGCGATCTCCGTCTTCTTTCTTCTTCCTTCTTCCTGCTTCTGTATCCGATGAGTCACCGGGGAGTTCTCGGTGACGTCGGTGCGTGTGTACGTTGGCAGCGGGGTGGGGCGGGAAATTCAAAATCCATTTGTATTGCATTCAATACAAAATACCGGAATTGAATGCAATACATTGGATTTATATGTGTAAAAGCAGTACATTGTTTTCAAGAACATTTATTTTACAGTATATATATTAGTATGAGTATACTATGTATTTTTTTTTAATTTAAAAAAATTTACATTTTTTTCAAATATATAGATTTTTTAATTTATTCAATTTATTATTTTGACATGATTTTGTGTTTCAGACCTTATTATACTCATACTATTATATTATATTGTAAAATAAATTTTCATGAAAAACAATGTACGGCATTTAGACATATAAAACCAGAAAGAAATGAACCGCTAGGGAGCTTAATAAATCAGGCCCATTGTGTGTATTGTATACGTGTAGAAGGGTTAACCTAGGAGAATAGTTTACAGGGTTGTAAGGAGGAGACACTCAATGCAGCAACATTTTTGCACCATGATGGGAGATAGCTTTGTGATTGGAGGAGAGTTGAGGCATGTGTACAAAGGCCAACTCTTCTCCAACCACAGAACTTTTTTACTCTGTTCAGCAGTATAAAGTCCATGGAGTGTTACTGCCTCCACACTATGGACCGAGTTTCATTACTTGGATGGGAAATGGTGTATAGGAAAGCAGATCCATTAATAATAGACCACCAATGTGTGACTAGATCTTTAGATATATAATATTTATAGATTTAGAAAGTCATGGATTGTATTTAGTTTATACAAACAGATGCAAAAATGTTTTTCTTACCGTGCAAGAGAAGAGGTCCCATGCAGTATTCTTGCAGCCATGCTTACTAATTGTGTGCCTTTATATTATTTTGTGTTGATATTATATACAGGGCTTTGATAAACATTTGGGTCTTCATCCTAGAGTGTTAGGACATCTCAACAGGGTCTTTTTTTAAAATTCTTATTATAAATATAAGCTTGTTCCAGATTGAATGTGAAACAAAACCTCTTTGTTTCCATATGAAAAGGTTTTTTATCTAAAGAGAAGGAAAAAGTTCCTCAATTTTTTCAATAAAATTCAAGGTTGGCCCCCGACTTTGTTTTAGTTTTTAATTTTGGCCCTCTGTGTATTTGAGTTTGACACTTCTGGTCTAGTAAAAAAAAGCCAAATAAACTCTCTCAACAAAAATGAACATTTAACTCTTGCAGTGCCTTTATCCTGAGTTTGCTGGTATATGGAAATTGATACTTTATTAGGAAAGGAAGAATTGTAGAGAAGAGAAAACTTCTCAATGTGGGTTTTTGTCTGCATCACTAAACATATGGAGCTGTATGCTGTCTGATTCAGCACCAGGAGCTTGTGGACAGCTCCCTCCCTTAGCAGAATAGAATATACAAGGTATATATATATATATATATATATATATGTGTGTGTGTGTGTGTGTGTGTGTGTGTGTGTACTCTCTATAACAGTATTTCTCAATCTTTTTTAACATGTGTTTCCTTGAAATAACTTTCAGATCTTCAGGGAACAAATTGTTCATTGCTCAAGGAACCCCCAGCAACATTTGAGGAACCCTGGTTGAGAAACACTCCTCTATACATAGTATTAACAATAAAGACATGGTATTTAATACTATAAAATGGTACAATTATGTCCATAACCAATAATCTAACATAATTTATGTCCAAGATCCTTTTTACTTACCTGGTTATAAATCTGTTTTTTTACTTAAGCTACATCCATCTTTGCCCCAGCATGTCTTCTTTATCACCCTGTAATCTTTTTTTCGAGGCTGACATATATGGAGAAATTAGGGCTGGGAGAGCTGCTCATGTATACAACTAAATGTAAAAATGTGCTGAGCAGGAGAAATGAACAGGAAAATGGTTAATAGGCCTAGTGAACCTACAGAAAAAGTATTACCATTCTACACAAAGGCCCCTGGATCCCTTAGATCATCAGCTTTTCATGTATGTTTCAGTCAACCTGCCATATGCATCAATACTTAATAATGTGTTAATAGATAACTATGCGCCATAATACATTAGAAAAAAGCATCGTCCTCCAGAGGGCACTCTTGTGCTCCTAAATTTAAATTATGACTTTCAAAAAGTCACAGCATAGCCCCGCCTTCCTCTCAGTCCTATGCTAGAACTGCAATGGTCTGCTCATTGCATGTCTTTGGTTCCACTGTTTCAAGTTACGGCAACCTTCTCAGAACTTAAATATCCCTATAAACAACTAATCTTCTGAATCCAGAAAGTGTTCCTTTGTACTGGGCATACTACTGCATGATGATAGTAAGAGGGTACAAATAATGAATTATGTAGAATGTGTACACTGACCTGGCCCCAGATGTGAACAAAAATAATTCAATCTTGCTCCACATCCCCCTCTATATCACAAGAACCGGATCTGCACGTTTTCTAGAAACCAAAATTTCACATCTCAAAGGCCACAGAAAACTTTCTTTGTGAGGTCGGAGAAAGGAAAGAAAAAACTGTTTTCATTTTTCATTTTGGTACAGCTCCTATAAAGCATTAAAACAATGAGTTACACAGAAAGCAATTGTTTCCCTTGAAAGTTACATTTTGTTAAAAGCAGCCCTAATAAATAATTTAAGGAGAATAATGGCTTTATGATAAATCTTGGGTATCAGAAAGGGAAAAGGCATAAAAATAATTTGCAAAACCACAAAGACTAAAATATATCAATGTCACCTGAGATTTCTAATTTTTTTTCACCCATGCTAACAAAAATAAAATTTCAAAGTACAGTTTAGCAAAGCGAAGAAAACATATCAGAGTTTATTTATTTATTTAATTATAAGTAATGAGTTTGATGTTCACCAACCTTTCCCTTGAGGAGAATAAATCACTGCCATTGATAAAACATGGACCTGGAAGATTATTCGACAATTTTGTAAACAGATCCCATAGATTTTTCTTTATTTAGACAAAGTAATGCGCAGGGTGTGGTTACACTCATCAACCAATCACAAATTACATGTTAGAATTGTAAAATCTGATTGGTGGATACTGAACAAAATTGATTTTGCACCACACCATTACCTGATTTTAATGCCGGAATGTAAAGTAATATACATCCTATCTGATAAAATATAGTTACTTCTAAATGTGCTAAATATGAATAAAACAGATCAACAAATCAGAACTAGAAAGGGAATTCTTAAAGATCAAAAGTTTTCTTTTACATGATTTTCTTCCTTGTAAATAGTTTGTTGAGATAGGAATGTTTGAAAGAAAACAGCATAGCATCCATGTCGTACCAATTATAGTAGACTACAATGCCTTCCAGGCACATAAATTATGAACTTATACTGTGGCAGGAAGACAACTCAGAATTCCATTGTTTGTACTTATTGGAAGATAAAGCTCTCAGATGCCCTCTAGTGCTAAATAATTATATTGCTCTTAACACCTATACTCCAAAAAATCTCTTCTTTAAATACTATTAAAAATGACAACTCCAAATGCTCTTTTTATAAAACAGGGAATCTGACATTTAGGTGATAATCGTTGGATGATCTGGTGATAATTGTGCAGGACCATGTGTTTCAATTGATTCCTACCAGGGAATATTTGAGGGAATGTCAGATTCCTTGTTTTATAACCAGACCTGTAAGGGCTTGTGCCCAGGGTATCAGTTTGAAATGCTTCTGTGGTCATTCCTAATACAATTATAAGTGCAACTGACCTGTTGTAAGTGGGTTTTGCATTGCCAAAGACTTTAATTAATATGCAAAGCCATTTAAAAGATGTGTGTGCTACTTAACCACCTCTTAGATTGTAAGCTCTTCAGTGCAGGGTCCTCTCCTCCTGTGTCACTATCTGTGTCTGTCTATTATTTGCAACCCCTATTTATTGTACTGTGATGCATGTTATGTTGGAGCTATATTATTACTCTTTATTAATAATAATAATGTGTGCCCATATGTACTTGTAGGTTTTTTTAAATAAAATACAAAAAACAGTCAAATTGATTCTGTTAATTTTAAGTTTTACTGAACTGTATTATAAAAGGAAGAAAAATACAATATTGAAATAAAAAAACACTACTACTACTACAGAGAAAGAGGAACAGTTGCTTCCTTTCTCTTCAATATAAAGTATAGCTCCATGTCTTGTCAGAGAGAGTGAGTGCTACTATCTATATGTGAGAATCAGATGAAGGGAAAATTTATGTACAGAGGAGTATTGTCCATCAAATTCATTTACTGTAATTGTTCAAAGGAATGTCACATCCCAAAGTGTAAAAAGTAACAGTAAACAATAATAAAAAAAATTTATTTGAATTAATTAAAATTGTACACATACAACCATTCTGCTTGAAATATGACCAGAAGCAGAATGAGTAAAAATTTCTCATATGGATCATATTCCTTCTGTATGAACTGATGACATAAGAAGTCTTCCTCTATATCAGATTTTTCTGTTTCAATGGGATTGGGAAGACGAAAAAGAATCAAATAGTGGTTCAGTCAACACAAATCCTCTCCTTAAGGCAGGACGAGGAAGGGATGGCAATGGACCCCACCTAGTAGCAGCTAGTATCAGGTTGGATATATAATAGAATTTAGAAGAAAAAGGGGTACAAGGGTAAAAGTCAACCTCCTCTTCCAATATGGATGGAGGGGGGATACCAGGTGGCAGACTGAAAAATACCAAATTGTGTACGGCAGGAAATATAACATAGTGATGACAGATGCAAACATCAAGACAGTTTTATTATTTTATTTAGTTTCTGTAAAAAGGAGATATGTGGTGTACTCTAAACGCAGGTAGATAGATACAGACCAACAATAATTGTATTTTTTAAATAAATGAAACAAAACATTTAATAGCATGATAATCACAAGAAATAAAAATAAGCATAAAATGGCCTAAAATGTCACTAAACAGTAACAAGAAACAGAAGCTTAAACTTGAAGCTACCAATATTCAGTACTGAATAATAGAACAGTGAGAAAACAAAATTCCGAGCAATACAAGTTGTCACAAATTACAAATAAATGTAATGAATGAAATATAGAGCAATAGTAGTCCTTGTAAATGTAGGCAAATGTTAGCTAAAAAGAAATAATCTCATTTGGCTTCCACCAATATGCAAAAATGTTCTCAAGAATGGAAAATTGGCCAAATGTACAACAAAACAGACGACCCAACACATGAGTGTAGTAAATATATTTTTCAAATGCTATAATGGTACGAAAACACTCACGAGTATTGTTAATGTATAAGGAGTATATAAGAATTCCATAGCAAAGTCCTTCTGGTGTGTCCATGGCTAGTGACGGTGCGGTTGGTGTGGTTTGTTTGATCTCTCCAGACATTGTGCCAATGGCCACAGGAAACCAGAATACAGCTAGAATGCATGGGATGGAATTTGTGCTTAATAGTATGACTGCCTGTTTTATTCCTAGTATGCCAAAAATGCAATTAAGTGCACTGTGTCTCCTAATTTTAGGGATGCCTTCTATTACAACGCTTTTTTTTTTAATTGGATTGTTATTTTTAAAGGCCTCTTTAAAACGTTGTGTTGAGTAAATATGTATTACCTTATGTGCTGGACTGGGTAGTTTCCATCATGGCCTTCCGAAGGAGTGATATAGAGAGTTTTCTCTGCCTTTTTGGCTGCTGAGTTTGTCAATTTATGTTTATATTATGCCTTAAAGTAGAAAAAACTTCACTCCCAATGCTAAGTGTTTTCCATAATGTACAAGTATTCACATCATATTAGCACATGATGGCAAATTTACCTTCCAAAGCATCCGCTCACCAGTGATGCAGTGGCCATGATGCCCCTTGCCATTCCAGCTCTGACATCTTCACCCAGTCTCCTTCTGCATTTTTTGGCCATTTTCATTGACAGGGGCAGGGTGATGTAACCCTTGTAAATACACCAGGAGCTCAATGAATAATGCCAAGGCTGGACAGGATAGACATCAGGTGCTGATTTAGCAGCAAAACCACTTTTGAATGTGAATGCACTAGGGTGGTTATGATCACTATTGCATCTTTACTTAGTAAATCACTGGACCCATGCCAAGTATGTAGCCCAACACATAATATTTGCATGGTTATCCCAGGTCATAGACTTAATAAGTAGTGGAGCAAGGATGGAGACAACAGCCCTGATGTGTAAGGACCATAACTGAACCCAGACAGGTTTCTTGTAATGCTGGGAAGTAGAAGGCAAGGGTACATGGCACTATATGCAGTTATTGGTAAATACTTTAGTATCATTGTCCTGGGTTCAGTGCCACCCATAGGAAATATGTACAGCCTGCCTATGTGTGCCAGCTTTCTCCTGGTGCTCCAGTTTGTGTGTGACCAATAGGAACATTAGAACGTAATCTCCCCAATCCCATATCAATCTGATTTAATCTGATTGCCCTGTTCTACATGAGTAAGAGCAGATTAGGTTGTAAGTAAGTTGGGTACTACAAGTAAACTGGTATTCAGATCTCAAAACACTATTGGTGACACCAAAGCTCCAAGGTTCTGCCATGGCAATGTGCAAACACACAGGAAGCAATGCATTAGTAGGATAGGCGTCATTTCACAATAGCCCTTTAAATACACTAAAATATCTATTTTATATACTCCCCTTCCTTATATTACAATAATTTGCTAGAAGCACCCCATGGAAAGTTTTCATTACCATTTAGAAACAGAGAAATAACAATTTGTTTTTCAGAAATCTATATATGACAAGATAGTTAGACGTTATCTGTTATGCGTTTCCTGACTTTAGTCCAGCTTATCAGGCTCAGGTGGGGATGATTATCCTCATTTCCCATCTCTCCTTTCACCTTTGCCGGAGGTTCTCATCAAACTGTTACTATGGCATCTCTGTGCCGAGGTTCCGGTAAGCAGCATGCAGATCAACAGATTACAGATACAATTTGTTCTATATAAAGTGACAGCAGACACAACTCAACCGCCCCGCCGTTCAATATCGGTGATCAGGCTATGTAAATCTGAGGATTTGTTAGACAATAGCTAAATTATACATTAGGTAATAGGATCGCTTCATTAGATATGTTCATTAGAAGCAATCATTATGACCTAACGTCTCCAATCTGGACATGAATTTTTAAACATAATAAGAAAATCAATCTATCCCTCTTCTTTTGCTAATATACTGTCCATTGCTACAAATCAACATGTTTAAATCCCAATGACTATTTTCTAGTCAGCTGCAAAGAAAAAAAACTTAATAGCCCAAAATGATTTCAGAATAAATAGCTTTTGGTGTAACAATAACCTCCTCTCTAGTGCTGTCCCCAGTAGACTCACTGCTCTGTGGTTCATTGCTGGATTAACTTTGGGTTAAATGATGCTGAGTTTCTTTCAACTCAATATTGCAAGCAGGCAGGTTCTTTATTGCAGAAAGGACAGGTTACGTTTCTTCTGCAATAAAACAAACCTACCTGCCTGTTCATTGCACACACATGTACAGCTCAGATGAGGATCCCAGCATAGCTAGCTGCCAGAAAAAAATGAACTCCTGTGCACATTTGTGGGAGTTATGTCATTCCAGCCTGTCCAATCAAGATGGCCAAGGATACTGAACAGAGAAGAGGCCCAGGAAAAATGGCAATGCCAGTGGAGAACATAACGAGGGGTGAATTTACTATAATAAATGTGATCAGGCTGGTAGGTTTATTTTATTGCATAGGAGACAACCTGTGTGGAATGTGTAGAACCTGTCTGCTTAGATTTTTTAACTTTAGATTTGCTTATACTGGGAACCCAAGACATCAGTACAAGTACAATGCTTCAATGCCAATGACAATATGTAATGTCTTGCAGCATGGAGGAGAGGAAGACTGAAATATAAGGAGATCATGTGGGAAGACGGTTGGAGATTTGTATACCATATTTAAACATAAAGTACATGGGGGCGATTGAGACCAATTTTTGTTTGCTTTACCATTGGTTGTGCATATATCAAAAATTACACAAGTTGTACCATGTGTAAAAACGATCTAATATATCCAATTGCAATTCCAATCACTTTCTATTTGGGAAAAACAAACACATTTGGACAGACACAATCTCGTAAATGGGTGTGCAATATTTCGGAGACCAAATTAGATGGTCAACTGTAAAATTGCCAACAAATCAGCTTATGTATTAGTCAGTGATCTCAGCAACCCTTCTAGACCTAGAGGGTCAGATTTAATAAATCTCTCCAAGGGTTGCAGTGAAGCTGCATGATCCTGCAAACCTGGAATTGATCTGGTTCGGCATAGAAAACATTTGCTAACAAATAGCAAATTAATTTTAAGTAATCCATTCCAAGTTTGCTGGATCACCCAGCTTCACCGTGGAAAGTGTATCCTCTCCAGTCTTGGAGAACTTTAATAAATCAGGCTCTTTCTGCTCCAAGTCTGTACAGCCCCATTGGTGCCTATCCTCTACACCACACTTCAGTTTTATCTCGGGTGCCAGAGGGTTTACCCCTACAACCCCCCTACATACTGGTATAAAACTCTACATAAGCACAAAGATGTTTTTTTTTTTTGTTTGCATATCTTATCATATCCTTTTTGCTTTGGGAAAGCAGTGTGGTTTTGCAAAAACTGTATACAATTTCAATAAACGTGAATATTCTTTTAAGTCCAATGCATGCATGTTTATTGTATTGAATTAACTGGTTGGGGGGATTACAGGTAGCTTGTCTCTGCTCTTTTCCCTGAGCTCAGAAGAACAACCGTTAAGACCGTTTAGCAATGGAACACACTAGTAAACTCCAAGGAATTAATCAAAAAGGAGAAAAACGCTTGTAGATGGTATGCATTCTGCTGAAATTTGTTTGGGGTATTTTAAATGGTATTTAATGAAATGAACCCCATACCCATCTTGGTTTGGTTAAAATAGTCATCAAGCAGATCACAGAGTGGTTGGTATGTATGCAAAAGAGCTATAAGGCAATTGTGTCTGCTAAAGGATGGGGGCAATACCTCATTCTGAGGCTGGAGACCCACAGGCTACTAGTAGTAGATACTTTTAATAAATAGATGATTAAAAATTATTTTTTTTTATCCTGTAGGCTATATATATATATATATATATATATATATATATATAATTTATTTATAAAAATATACACACACACACCACACACCACTCACAGCCTGTAGAGTAGATTTTGTCACCACAGCTAGAGAAAGACGACCAATGGTTGCTGTAGGTAATTGCCACAAAATGGTGAATTACTGCTATTCTGCAATGTACCTCTGGATCAATCTACCCGTTAGCACTGTCATTCATCTTTCATCACTGTAGTCTATTCTTCTCTTTGGTGCCTGGTACACCAGTCTGATTTTGCTATGTGCTTCCCCTGCGGCTTTCTAACCCAGACCGCAGCGTTATTGTTAAACCAAAGGTATTTCTAACTTAATTTCTCAAGTTTCAGACACTAAGTAACCTTGTAGAGGTTGCAAGGGGAGAAAAAAAATCGCTTCAATTGTCTCTTACGTCTCATTAAGCCCTGCACGACTTCCAGCAATTTTTAGCAGGAGATAAAATCAGCAATATAAGTTTTAAAAGAGATCTAGATTTGTGGAGCCAGAGCCAGTCAGTACAAAGAAGGGAAAAAACTACAGATGTCTGATGTGCATGCTTTCTCATGATTAAATAATCTCTAAAAAGAAAATTAAGACAATACAGCTTTATGTTGTACTCTTGTTATCGCTGATAAACTGACAAGGCTGTTTTAACAAATATGTGGTGGAAAATAATGACATTTTAATATGTAATGAACAGAAAATAACACAGGAGACCTGTACTTGGTAAACCCTCCTAATAACACAAAAAGCTAAAAAAACAAAACAATACCAGCAAACACATAAATACAAATCAGTAGATAAAGCATTCAGCATGGTCAAGAGCTTCAGTTGTTGCTTAACCTAAGATGAGCGAGAACCAATTCTAGCCAATCAGACTCTGTGGCAAGTTGATATGGAAAATAATCTTTTAACACAATAATTAACTGAAACACAGCAAATCCACCAAGAAATTGCTCAAAATAAGGAAATGGAAAGTTAAGGACTGGCCTAATTAAACCCTAGATATGACCCAAATTGAAATATTGTAGAGAATGTGAAATTTGCTAAATCATGGAAAAGAACCCACAAATATACAGGTAGTTCCTGGGTTACATAGGAGATAGGGACTGTAGGTTTGTTCTTAAGTTGAATTTGTATGTAAGTCCGAACAGGTACATTATTTTAATAAATGCAATTAGGACAGATGTTTCTCTCAACATATTATTAGGCAGCTTAGTGTCAGTTATTGTATAAAATCCTCACTGTGAGTTAATCACAAACAAAGCAAAAAAAACAAAAAAAACTGCAGAGTTTGTCTTGGTCATTAAAGAGTTACAAGATATTACAGATCAGCTCACCCCCTAAGATCACCCACAACCTCAGCTGTGTATATCAAAAGATTTCTTCTGCAAGTCATGCAAACTGCCCCCCCCCATCAAGCCTTCGTCTTGCACACGAGCGAGCAGGGAAGCCTTCTCCTATCTCTCCTATAAGGTGAGGTCAAAAACGGTCACCAAATTAGACACTAATGGGAAGTAAATGTAAAATGCCTACAAGAATTACTCCTACTAAAGTGTGTAATACTAGCCCATGGGGCCAAGGGTATACTATCACATGTATTGATAATTTTGTTCAATGGCTAATTATTCCATTGTATCTATTGATATGTTTGTTGAATAAAAGATTAAAAAGGCATTTTATGAATAATGTACAGAGCATGTACATTTTTTTACTCGACAATGTAGGAGTGATTTTATGCAAGCGCCATCAAAAACACCCTTCAATACTAAAATGAACCATGGTTCCTATTATTTCCTGTGGGAAGAACCAAAGTCCGTAAGACAACACAAGATCATCAATAGGGATGAGTGAGCGAGATTTTTAAATTCGATCTTGGAGCGAATCGGGCCTTTCTCGCTTACCGAACATGTAAGCGAGAACGGCCTTGATTCACCATGAGGTTGTGTTCTCGCCAAACGAATAAGGAAAAAGCGGGGGGCAGTAACAGCAAGAAATTTTGTCAGGAATCGTGCCTGGGAGTGAATCATTTGCTCCCATGATGCACAGCAAGGCCCAGCAGCCAATCAGGAGGGATCAGAGCACAGGCATAGATATACAGGAAAGGAGAGAGGGGTTAGTCACTTGAGTACTGTGTATAGGATAGACGCGGGGAGAGACGTGTAGTGTGACAGGGACAGTGTAGGAGCCTCTTAGTTCATTGTTAGCTGCATAGTTCAGTGTTTTATAGTTCATTTCATTTTACATGAGCTACTAGCTAGTCAGTTTTGTGAAATTATCAGCAGTCAGCACATTTAGTGCAAGTTATATTGTGTGTATTACACTCTTAGGTTCACTGACTCCACATGCACTTAAGATACAATTGTGGTTGCTGCTACTTGTAGTGCCAGAGAACCATTTGGTTCAGTGAAATTCCTGTGCTACTGTAAAACAAATACAGATATTTTAGTGTTTGATACCTGTTCCTATTTACCAAAGAAGGCTGTTTGGTACAGATACA
>NC_092862.1:124170699-124229763 GCF_032062135.1 Pyxicephalus adspersus | reverse complement strand
CAGCAGCAAACTGTTGGAGGCAGCAGCACACGTTGTCAAACAAGTCTGAGATGTGTGCGGAGCACCAGTACGCTGGTAGATGTATTGAGAGGGTGGAATACAATCATACAGCCACGTCATGTGGAGAGGCTTGTGGGTTTCAGGGGCCTCAAGTGCTGATCTTCGTCTGCAGCAGCAGCAGGAACCAGCACAGCTGTGACAGGAGCAAACACAGATGTTGCCTGTACCTCCTGATGACTCTCCCATGTTGTTTGACGAACAGCCTAACGATCTGTCAGTGCGAAGTTCAGAGCAGGAGGTAGACTGATACCCTTGGAGAGTGTGGTCAGGACTTGCTGGGCGAGGGTTCTGGATCAGTGGCTGCATTTGCAGAGGATGACTTACATGAAAATGAGGATGATGATGACCGTGATGTCACCTGGGAACCACCGATGCGTGTAAGGGCTAGCAGCAGTTCCGAAACAGACATAGAGGAACAGACTGGGGATGAAAGGGGCCGCAAATCTGCCACATGTGAGTCCCAAAGAAACTGTACCCAGTTTACATGAACATGCATTAGATAACATCTCCCGGGCACTGGCATTCTCGGTGTCTAGCCAAATCCACATCACCATGGACAGCTGGACAACCAGGCACGAAGTGGGACGCTACCTGTCCTTCACCGCCCACTGGGTGGCCTTGCATAGCTTGGTAGGCGGTAGTCTGCAAGAGGCATTACAGCACCTGGTACCCCCGCCACACCCACGAGGGGTGTGGTGGGAAAGCATGGGCCACTCCATTCCTTCTACAGACCCTCTCTTTTCGACCCTCCTCCTGAAAGGCGAGCTGCGGAGCACACAGTGGTTAAGCAGGCTCCCTCAAGCACACGCGTTGCCAGGCAGTGCTGAAACTAGTGTCCTTGGGGGAGAAAAGTCACACCCCCAGAGAACTCTTGTCCCCTTTGCAGAGCGAGGTTGAGGCATGGTTGACGCCCTCCCGGCTCACAACAGGCAAAGTAGTGTGTGACAAAGGGGCCAGCCTTGTGGCCGTGCTGCGCATGGGCTGCATAACACATGTGCCCTGCTGAGACTTACTGAGACAGGCTCGTTCCATCTGCAGCCATGTACACCAACCCCCTACTGCCGCCGTGGCGCTTAGCAAGATCGCCAACAGAGGCTGCCACAGCATAGACTGACTTGTGGCACTGTGACTAGATGGAACTCCACCCTACACATGCTCCAGCGTCTGTGTAAGCAAAACCTAGCCATCCGCCATTACTTGGTCAGCTATTTTACCAGTGACTGCAGATGGAGACGCTGTGCAAAGTACTGGCCACGTTTGAGCAGGCCACAAATGTTGTGAGTCGGGAGCAGTCAGGCTGGAAAGACGTCATAATCATCATCTTTCTCCTTGATAATACCCTGTGTGGCCTGATGGAAAGTGGTGATGGAAGAGGTGGGGAAGAAAGTGGGAAGGAGCATGAGGGTGACATTACACTCCATAGCGCACAGCCAGCATCAGAAGGAGCAAGAAGGGACACCGGCCAGCATCAGGAGTTCCAAGAGGAGGAGGAGGAAGATGATTATGATGATGATGATGAGGGAGACCATGTTGGGGGCTGCAGGACAGGACCCGCCCAACCCGCATTTGTGCTGTCACGCTCCAGGCATTGTGCGGGCGATAGAACAACAGGAACTGATTCAGCTTGAAGAAGAAGAGGTGGGTGATGAGGAGGATGTTTTGGCGCCTACTGAGGGACAGGAGGAGGATGAGCCCAGGGTGTGTCCACATGTTGCAATGACTACTGAGGGACTCCTGAATTTTCAGCATCAAAAACCGGGATGATTACTGACTGGCCACCCTTCTGGATCACCGCTACAAAGAAAAAAAATGTCACAGTTTCTACCCAACTGGGCGCACAAGAAAGAAAAGTTGGCCCGTCTGAGCAGACTACTATGTGACCCGCTGTGTGGAGTTCCACGCACCACATTCCACACACGGAGCTCAGGCAGACACTGCCTTCACGTTATCCTCCTATAGCAGCAGCAGTAGTGGCAGCAGGCCGCACACATCAAAAAGTCTAGGCCAAAGCAGGGAGGATATTCCAGATGCCTGGCGAAACCTGATGCGGCCACCTCAAACAAGTGAAGTGCGGGGGCATAACCAGTGAGAACGGATGAAGCCAATGGTGCGCGATTAAGTTGGCTCTTTTGTGGCTGGTGGTGGAGGTGTTGACGACAGCAGTTATGAGGAGGATGCCTGTCATGACAGTAGTGAAGCCAATAATTTTTGGGTCAACAGGCTTGAAATCTGCCCACAGTTGGCACACTACGCCATCAAGCTTCTTTCATACCCGGTATCCAGTGTTCTGCCTGAAAGAACCTTCAGTGCCGTTGGCGGAGTGGTCACGGACAACCAATCACGTCTTTCACCGGAAAATGTCAATCACCTCACCTTTTTAAAAACGAACGAGATGTCACTGATTGACTGACACAAGGACTGATTGGCCAACCAAGATGCCTCTGTGAACCCACACTGCTCCTGTGTCTGTGGCTGGCTAGCACCAGCACCCTGTCAGCTGAGCCTGCCTTAGTAGAATTTTATTGCTAGTTATCGCAACGTACATGGGATGTCATGCATCGCCAATGTCATGCTAGCCATTGTACCAGCTAGCTATATACTGGTGCTTCCAGGAGGCCAACAAACTGCAGATGAAAAGCCCCAATATTGACACACTGATAGGTACAATTGCCTTTGCCTAATTTTTCAAGTATTATAATATCGAGGGTTGGCATTCATGTCATCCACTTCATGATTAACTAGCAATATCATCTACCTTCCCACTGCTTCCGGCACCACAAACCACAGCAACAGTGCTGGCACACAAAACATCTTGGTCTGGCCCTCCTACGTTTAATCACAAATTTCAGATATTTGTATTACACACTTCTGGGTGGCATTGACCATGGACTACATCCAGGTCTAGATGCCAGCTACCAAAGCGCCGCCTCTTCCTGCTGCTGCTGCCGCCTGTCCGTACTCCATTCACTAAAATTGTATTACAAACTTCTGGGTGGCATTGTCAATGCACTACATCCAGCTCTAGATGCCAGTTACCAATGCAGTCCACGCTCTGTCTCAGGGCTCACCGCCTCTTCGTGCTGCTGCTGCCTGTCAGTACTTCATTCACTAAAATTGTATTACACACTTCTGGGTGGCATGTCAATGAACTACACCCACCTCTAGATGCTAGTTACCAATGCGGTCTGCGCTTTGTCTCAGGCCCCACCGCCTGCTCCTGCTGCCACCTGTCAGTACTCCATTCACTAAAATTTTATTACACACTTCTGGGTGGCACTGTGGATGCATTACACCTAGCTCTAGATGCCAGTTACCAATGTGGTCCACGCTCCGTCTCAGGGCCCACCGCCTCCACCTGCTGCTGCTGCCGCCTGTCAGTACTCCATTGACTAAAATTGTATTACACACTTCTGTGTGGCATTGACGATGTACTACACCCAGCTCTCCATGACACTTACCAAAAAACATATATATGAATATTAAAACTGGACCTAATCTACTAGGACATTTAAACAATCTCTTTGCTTTGGGCTTGGACATATCAAACTGCATGCAGCCTGAATACTGCTTCTTTTACCCCCCTACCTACACTCCAACCAAACGTGAGTAAACTATTGCCCTTGTTATTAATTTGATGAAAATTACATTAATATGCTGTTTTTTTTTTTAAACATTAGACATGAAAGTTTAAAATGAGATGTTGATTGTTCAATTGAAGTTTTTCTGTAGCTAACTGTGGAATTATTAAGTTCTAGACATTCATATAAAAGAAGGATTATTATGTTTTATTACAAATTAGATTTCTAACAAAACTATATTATTCAATAATCTTTGACATTCTATATGCTATATGCTTATATCTTGTATTTGTACATTATAGAAATCATACAATCTCTGCAAATTTATACCCCTGAAGAAGCCTTTAATAGGCGAAACGCGTTGGGAATCATGCGACCGTAACAGGTCCCCTTCTTACCTTGTTTTCAATCTTTGTATGTACTTTGTATGACATTGGAAGGAGTCTTATGTCTAGAATAAAGTATCCAAACCCTGTGACAATAACAGGCATTTGGATATTGAACTAAAAATAAATATGTACCTTTGATGTATGTACTAATTGTAACTTGAAAAATACACACTTGATTTATTTTTGCACAAAAACCTCCTGAGCCTGAAACCTCTTTCTTTCCCCCCCTTCCCCTTATATCTATACCATGAGCTCTAAAATGTTTATCTTGTCAAACTTAGAGCCATCCCACATGCTTGTGATTTTAAAACAGAAGTACAGGTAGTCCCTGGGTTAAGGACATCCAACATACAGATGCCTCCTAGATATGAACGGGGCCGGTTTGCATGACTTGCAGAAGAAATCTTTTGCTAAACACAGCTGAGGTTGTGAGTAACCTCAGGGGGCGAGCCCTTTCTGCAGCCTCTTGTAACTGTTTAATGAACAGAATGAACTCTGCAGTTGTTTATTTTTCCATATCAAAGCATTAAGTTTTGGGGGGGGGGGTTTGCTGTTTGTAATTAATTCACAGTGAGGATTTTATACAGTACTGGCAACATGTTGCCTAATAATATGTTTAGACAAACATCTGTCCTAATAGCATTTAATAAAATAATGTACCTGTTCTGACTTGCATACAAATTCAACTTAAGAACAAACCTACAGTCCGTATTCCGTATGTAACCTAACTACCTGTAAACTTTTGTTAGTGTGTGAGACTGTGCCATTTGCACAGTATACTTGTCAACTGGTCACAACGTGTCTGTTTTAAACACACCCAGCAACGATAGCTCATACACAAACATATCACGTTGCATCACTCAAAGCAGCATTTTTTGCAGCTGGGTCTTCTCGGTCCACCCAAAGCCTTTTCAACCATCGGGTGGCTACTGATAATGTAGTGCGGTGCACAGGAGTTAGAGCCAGGTCATAATGTGTAATCAAAACAAAAAGGGACCAGAAGCAGCAATTTCTTTTTTGGCAAAGAAATATTGCCAATCTTTCTCCGCTACAAAAAAGCTCCACCATCTAGTGACTTTTTGTGTTTTTAAGTTTAAAGAGTCCCGCTCATTCTTACTTCGGACTACAAAAGAAATAGCCTTTGTGAGGCTGAGAGGTTGATTAATTTAACAAAAGACAACCAGGAGGGCTAATACTACTGTTTGCAAAATTTGTTGTGATCCCACAAATGAAAGAAAAAGCGATGTCCATTTCTTGCAGATCAAAAGGTGATTAATCCACTGCACTTTTGGAACTCTGACAACACTTAAAGGAATTCTGCAAACTGATAACGTACAGAACAACCCAGATTCTCACATTATGTAACTGTAACATGCCACCTCTTCCATGTAGCACCTCCACCTCCCTCAACTTGAGGCAGTTAGTGGCATATTCTCTACAGGTAGTCCCCGAGTTAGGGACATCCGACATACAGACGACTTTAGATACAAACGGGGCTGTTCCTGTGCAGGACAGAGGCTTGACTAATTCAACTTAAGAACAAACCTACTGTCCCTATCTCGTATGTAACCCAGTGACTACCTGTATTAACAGAATAGAGCAATACCTACTCAATAGATCTCAAGGGAAATTTTTCAGCCCTAGATTTTATAAAACATTTACTATATAATTTCGCAGGGTGAGTGCAGTTATCAATGTTTTTAGCCAAGATTGCCAAATCTTTAACCAAAATTCACTTGGAAAATGTGTAAAACCGTTAACAAGTAGACTCCTTTTTGAAATTGTTTATATATTATGTTCAGGAGCATATAAAACATTTCTAAAAATAATGTTGGCAATGAGACATATATGAGAAATATGAAGATCTCATTATAAATATGTCATATTTACCCTGTGTGGTCATCAGTGACCAATGCAAACCTTGTGTTATTGATTAAACTGCTGTGCTATACAGATATGAGTAGGAGAACTTAAGCTGCGTACACACCTGCAATTTTTGTCGTTGGAAAGGATCTTTCACGATCCAACTTTTCCACTTTCCAACGACAAGGGACCTAACGATGCATGAACGATGCTGTACATACAGCACCGTTCTTTCACTATGGAGAGGGGAGGGGGAGAGCGACGGAGCGGCACCCTGCTGCGCGCTCTCCCCTTCCCTTTCATTAGGATCGGTTGTCGTCCATCGTCCGTGGATCCGGCAGGACGGTCGTTCGGACGATGGACGACACCGACTGTACACACGGCAGATTTTCGCCTGATAATTGGCCGATGCCGATTATCGGGCGATAAAAATCTGACGTGTGTACGTAGCTTTAGGCACTCACATCATAATCAGTGGCATTTGGATCTCTAGTCTACAAGAGTAGCCAGCTGGTGCCCTTAGATAGCCTAGCAATACCATGCACTTACTGTAGCAACATTTGGTTTATATTTAAATGTAAAATTAAGATTTCCTAAAATAAATAAAATATCAGTTTCTGTACCTAAAAGTAAGATAAAACTGACCCGTAAGGTGACAAACTATAAAATGAGCCTGATGTTATAAAGCTCTCAAAGGTTAGACTATAGTGGGAGAACCTGGGTGATCCAGCAAGACGGAAATGGATTTCCTAAAAAAAATTTGCTATTAGTTTGACCAAATCTATTCCAGATTTGCTGTATCACACAGGTTCTCCCATAATAGTCTATCCGCTGCAGTCTTGCAAAGCTTTAATAAATGAGGCCCAATGTGACTGTGGTCTAATTAAGACTTAAACAACTATAGGGTCTATTTATAAATCAGGAAATCTCAGATTCCCTCAACATTCCCTGGTAAGAATTACTTACTGCCATTGAAACACATGGACCTAGCAGATTCCCAAAAGGAAATGTTAGAGGGAAAAAGGAACTTTCTATTTGGATTGTTTAGGGTTATCTTGGCAATATTTAGTTTTAGTGTAGAATATACAATCAGATTGTATAGTTTATAAGCACCTTTAAAGTTTCCCCTTAACTGTAAATTCTTTCTGAATGTTTTTCAGAGACAAAAAGACAACAAAAGTACTGCATATTATTCTTTACAAAAGCATTTTGCAGTGAAAGCTTCACCTAGACAACTCCTGGAGTGTGATTGTATCTTTATTCATGTGTAAATAATACAAAAGACTGTTGAGATCTAGACAATAATCATCTCAGAGTGGAGAGTCTGTAGCATCTGTTGGCTTATTAGTCACAGATTCATATATTTCCAAGAGCAACCAAGTCAACAACATCATTTGATAACACGACTTAACAACCCGGCATTGAAATGTAAATAGAAAAATAATTTGCAATGGGTATGAAACATCATCTTGTGAAAAGGAAAAAAAAAACTCTTTGAAATGGAGGCTTTCTTATTTTTAGAAATGGTTCTCCAAGTTGTCAAAGTCATTCCTAAGAAGGTCAGCTCACATGCACTGCCAATGCTATTTGAAAGTGTTACAAATTGTTCAGAACGGCATATTGAAGCTAAAGTGCTTTAAATTTGCTTTAATATTCCTGTGATGGAAACTCACATTGTGTGCCCGATTTCAATTTTCACAAGCACAGGCTGACAGAAGATTATCGCTTTAGCTGCAGGTCAGCTTGGCTGGGCCACAGCTTTCCAGCTGCTGTAAAACTACAAGAACCAGCATACACCCCCCCCCCCCCAAAAAAAATATGGCCTGATTTATATTTTAAAGAAGTCTGGTCTGATGAAAGATAGGAGCTGATGCTGCTGACCCCCTTTTTAAAAATGTAGCTACCTACCTAGCTGTTTTGATCAGATGCTTTTGATACCCTTTGAGTATCTGACATAACCAAGACCGGTATGCTAATTATGAGAGTCAGAAACAGTGGGAACTGGAAATCTGCATACTTGTTCCAGATCAGTGATTAAGAATATTGAAGACAGAGAAACGGAATGGCAGCCTAGCAACTACAGGTGGCTATATTCTACAAGATATCTTTAATGGATTAGACATTCGGTTCAATAAAAACATAAAACAGAGCCCCAATTCTTTAGAAAAATAGGGAATTATTTATCAAGAATTGATTAATATATAAACTGATCAAGTATGCCCATTGCTTATTCAATAGATAAGCATAAAGGAGCAATCTCTAATAACTGCTAATCAATGGCAATGCTCCCTACATTTTAATGAAACTCCTATGCCAGTTATCTTCTGTATAAAATATTGGAGATAAAGGCCCACACCCCCCATTGGATGGCAGTTTCCAGATTCACTGTGGTAACCACCTAGTCAACTAATATCAAAGAGATATTTTTGTTTACAGTGGTCATGCACCTACTGACCAATGTATGGCCACCTTAGAACTTTAATGAAGGGTCAGCAATCACAGCTCCCATATCTTTCATTGCAGGATGCCCAGTTATAGAGAGAAAGGAAAAATAGAAAAATAAGGAAAACTGTTCCATCATGGGATCTTTTTTTTTTTTTCTTGAATCAGACCTGCTCAGCTATAGTAATGATTAGATAGTGCCATAGAATTAGTATTTTTTTGTATTCTACTTATGCTTAAATGTTAAAGGTTTGAGAAAACCAAAACATATAAATGCTAATTCAAAATTGTACTGAGCTTTAACATATGGCTATGCTTAGAAGCAAACAGTCATAAAAATAAACTTTGCAGGACAAAGGAAATGGTCATTTTTAGTGCCCATATACCCAAAGGTAAAAATAACTTTTTTTTTTTTTTTTTGCTCCTGGTGGATGATTGGTGCAGGGTGGCTTTAGTCACATGACCAACACATTCTGAAGTTAAAGGCATATTCTTCACTCCCAATTGCTTACTATAGTGGTGGAGATGTTTGGTCACATGTTCCTTTATACCCAGCATTAAAGATAATTTGCTTAGCCTGCAATTGCAAATACCAAAGGGAGGGAAACAAAGAAATGGCCAGTATATGCTGCTGGGGAGTAAGGCTTCTGTGTTTGTCCTGCACAGGCAATGCAGAAGTTCAATTGGTACAAAGTACTTTAGGACCCTTTATACCCATTAGTGCTCAACCATGCTGCAAAGAGACAAAGCCAGATATTCCCTTCATGCTGGTCACTGTAGTTACAGAACAACTAGAAGCTTTACAATAGTTTATTATATTCTTTTGGGTAATTTATCTTTTTGAAAACAATGTATGAATTTCTGATATTGGCACCTTGGAAATAGTTTTTCTAAATAACTTGCCCCTGTTTCAAGAAACAACATACCAGAAGCAAAATGTACAGCTTTTAAATATCAATCAGCTCTATACTAGGGAGCACAGTCTTTAAAGTTTAATACTATCTTGAAAACATCCTACAAAAAATTTCATCACTCTAGTTTAACGTTTTACCTTTTGCAATCATACAGCAGTTTCATGAATAAAAAACAGACATATATTTAAAAAAAAAAACAAACCAAAAAAAAACAGTAAAATGCTAAAGCTTGAGCCAAAACGAATAAAAATAACACCGGAACCAATGAACACGCCAAGATGTGTTCATTATTTAATGCTGAACTAAGCAGCGAGTGAAATATACACTCTATTTCATAGTTTACTTCTGTAACAGTTTATAATTTACTTTTTTGTGTTTTATATATTTTTTTTCCTTACAGGAGGCAGATACGCCAATGTATAAATGCAACTATTACATCCTTCACAACAATGACAAAGTTCACATTTATTTCACAGAAATGTAATGCCCTAATGCTCATCTATGCTGGGTAATTACAGATGCGGAGCACTAGGAGGCGCTCTGCACGAAGTCACTGTTTTGATGGATGGGATCCCAGATAAAATGTATGTCATGGATAAAACTATCTGAGAAAGAGCCTGTTGTCACAGGATTTACCTCCCCCCGGATACGCAGTGTAGGCCGGGGGGGACAAGAACACATTTACAAAGCACTCATGTCTGGGATCTCACAAGGGCAGATGATAAGCACCTGCGACAAAAAAAAGAAAAAATGTTCATGGTAAAAACACAAAATCCACAAGTGTGTGTTATTTCACGATTATTTCTCTTGCAGCAGGGCCGGGATGTTGATGTTCCAGCCTATGGCTTGACGATCGAAGCCGCAGGTGAAGAGGTTGCAGGTTGGGTGATCTTCGCTCCAGGCAGTGCAGCACACCATTCTGCGGTGGCCCTAAAATTTGGTGCAAACAAACAGAAGATCAATGTACAAAAAAACCAAGAATTTACAATACTTAAAAGATAAGCGGAACCCAGTGGGGCTTTCACCACACACCAGTATAAAGATCTTAGCATTCATGTAATGTAATATAACACTTAACCTCTATATATACAGGTCTCTTTAATGCAGGTATATTTCTGCTATGTTATTATCCATCTCCAGATCTAAAAGCATTAATAGGCACTTAGATGTCCTTTGTTCCAGCTTTACAGACTTTTGAAACCGATTCATAAGATAGAGACATCTAAAGCACCATGAAGACACCCCTACTTCTTACCGATTCTTGACTCACTGTCTCAGCTGTACGATTGACAACATAAAAAAGGAACAGAGATAAACGAAAATTGATGATAAAAAGATTTGCAATTTTATAGGGAAAGTTTTGAAATAATCCTAAAAATAACCTTTGTCTTGATTTTCCTATAATAGAACTGCACTTCCTAGTCATAGTATATGTCTAGACCAGTGTTGTTTTATAGCACTTATAACCTTATATGATAACCCAATGTGATATCTAAGACACTGCTGCCTCCCATGAGATTTGGTGATATCACTACTGTACTATTCATGGTTTTCCTTGGTGGATGTTTTGGCACAGGAAAGCAAAACTCTTTACCAAGATGGCCTATACACAAACAAAAACCCAGTGCAGAACATAGCATGGAGTACCAGTAACTGGTAATACAGCGTGGAGACCACAGGTACTAGTGATGACTAGCCCTTTCTCCTCTTCTTGCCTTTCGTTGGGCTCAATCTCCAGCATTCAATATCTCTTTAATGCCTCATGTGTAAAACTAAAGCAGTTTTCACGAAGTAACTTACTCATGTTGTCAGAGACATCTTAGGAAAACAATATGTGACATCAATGCTAAATTTGCAGCACACATAAAAGGGCCCTTACTAAGATTGGCACAGTTGGTGAGTGTCTGGTGAGAGGGTGAGGAAGCTACATGGAACAAGCCAGAGATGAAGCTTTGTGTTTAATTTTTCAGTCCCAATAATGTACCAAATCTTTAAGATGCATATTTGGTGATTAGGAAAAGACATGCCAAGTTTGATTTTATTTTATGTAAAAACTGAAAAACTGAATTGTGAAAATTGCTGTTGATCACAACTGAAAGCAGCATCTGTCGATTATGGTATTTAGTTATGATATGGGAAGAACAAACACTAGAAAACAACAAAAGGTATTCCTTTAGAAAAGGTCAATCATTTCTGTACAATCCTGAATAGAATGTAAAGTTAAGTGTCTGGGTAATGTAGAAAGGTAGTAAGACACATGGAGGAGAGAAGGCGAGGAGAAGGGGTGAGAGATTACATGCTTCCTTAGCTCAAAAATGTAAACCTATAATGGCTTTATTTCAATGTTCTCCTCTGCTCCAACAACAACATTTTAAGAAAACCACCTTACCTGTCTGTTGCTACGAGGAAGGCGTGCTAATCGAACACCCGACATGTCAAATAACCGAACCTGTCTGTTGTCATGTGGAAGGGCAATGATCCTCTGGCCAACAGACACGCTAATCCTAGGAAAAAGAGACAAGATTCCATCAGGAGAAATGTTAAACATTGGATAATGGCTGACAGCTGCATCAGAACTACCAAGTATGATTTTACACAATGCGATATTGGTGGTAAATCGTTACTTTGATTTCTATCAGACCATGGGTGCATATTGATATCAATATGTTCATATGCAAACCTCAGCTTTCTTTTAACTTGTGTAAAGTAAACAGAGTAGAACCTATTTCATTTTCGAATCACATATTATACTCATAATGCATGTACAGAACTGGCATTTCCTTTCCCTCAACATACCACACAGAGAAACTAAAAGAAACAAAAATCGGTGACCATTTCAACCTTCAACTTTGATCAACAGTAGCATTTTATGTCCTAATCTAATTCAAACTAACCCACTGCAGTCTAACTGTATACAAAAAACACATTTCTAGTGTAAAAATCTTTACTTGCTCTTCTATCAACTCGATGGGTCAACCTAGGACATCTGTGTAGGATAGGTAACGTCTGATTATTACTGGTAGATCAGACCCATTTCTTTTGCTTGAAAACATAATATAATCCAGGGTTATTCTGAAAATTATGATTGATTTCTCAGTATCCAAGAATAATTACAAAGCTACTTTGTTGTGAAAGTCTGCACAACAAAAACAGATAAGATCCAACAAATGCTGAGCCATCAAATTATGTCAAGCACTGCTGGTAAATGGAAAACCTAGTAACAGCAATCGTAACCCCATTACATTAATGTCTCAGCTCATTCGTTTGTCCTATTTCACACTTGTGAATTCTTGGCTGGGAAGAAAATGAAGAGTATTCAAATTTTATTTATATAAAACTGAAGGCTGGATCCATGTTGCTTCCTCTTGCAGCACTGAAAGGTGATTACAGTTTGTCTGGAACCACTGAGATGCATAGGGATGATAACAAAACAATATCATATTTAATCCTTTCTCTTTAGTTGTACAATAGGGCACTTGTTGTGAGGGAGGATACAATTCCAGGTTCCTGAAGCACAGAAACTCATTACAGAACTATTTTTGAAACAAAAGTTTCACTATCCCTAATAAAGGCATAGTAATAGCAATGTCTTGTCTATAAAAAGTACCTGGGGCTAAAAACAGACAGAGGCTAACCATAACATTTCCAAAAAAAACACTGATGGATGTGTGGTGCAAAAACTTCCACTGGCTTCTTGTCTACCTATGAAAAACAAACTCAACATTCTATAGATATAGACAGTCTGAAAATTATAATTTCCATTCGAAAAGACAACATAACCAATGCAAGGAAAAAAGATTGTCACCAAGTGACACCATTTCCAAGTACCCTATGCTGTTTATCAGTTTGTCTTAAAATATTATTATTCAGTATTTATATAGCGCCAACATTTTATGAGGCGCTGTACAATAAAAACGGGTTGCAAATGACAGACAAAGACAGTGACACAGGAGGAGAGGACCCTGCCCGAAAGAGCTTACAATCATCTTAATACTTTAAAACAGTTATTTTGCATTTACAGTAATAAACAAAATAGCAATAAACAAAAAAAGGAAATCATGTGCTGCCAGCATTCAGAGAGTCAGACCACATTTTCACATCTGGACCTAAGGAGTGCTGGATTATCGAAAGTTCCAGTTTTTTTTTTTACGGGTATATATGCTGTATGTATTTAACAGAAAATGACTACCTGTACAGTCCTTTAAATAAATGTTGAATCCATATTGGAGCTATACAGCAGCAAATAAATGAGAAGGTATGAGCAGGAAAGCACGTGCAAGCAAGACCCAACAGCTGATTTTGGAGCACACCACCATTAAAACATAGACGGAGCTGTGCTCTGAAATCCATGTCGGAAATCTGAAAGAACCAGCTTATCGATGGCTGGATTTTTTAAGGTCAACCTGTATTAGCTTTTTTGTATATTGAATATTGTTTTCAATATGCACATGTGTACCTGGATTTTTTTTATCTTCAATATTATTAATCAAATATTATTTTAAATATTATTAATATATGTTTTTACTTGCAACTTACTAAGTGATAAGACTTCTATGTACATCTACCCTCTAGGTGTGTAATATATATATATATATATATATATTATATTCCCTAGAGACGAATGAAGGCAGACTGTATGAAGATGAACTGTATACAGTGCTGCTGCCTGCTTTTTTTTCAGTTCAGTCACATTCTATTGAATTCCATAAAGCAGTGAGGAAAGAGTTTGTACATGCAGAGCTGTGATCCTCAGTAATACAAGAGGCTTCTTCTCTTGGGCTGTTGGATTGCGTCTTGAGAACAGAGTTTGTTAAGAAGGTAAAAGCATGTTCTAAGGACTTTTCCTTCTTAAAAGACTTAACATTGACATTTTCTGTCTGAGTGAAGTGGAACAATCCTCCTTTGTTGTATTCTGTAACAGGTAGGGATGAAAACAGAGATATTTCTGCATGCAGGGATTATTGCTGCAAGGAGAAAATACTTTGCAAGCTCATCAAAAAAAACTTACAGCAACTACAAACAAATACCATGCAAAGGGCTATGCCAAATGCTGCTCTATTTATAAAATACATTTTTTGTTTAAGGAAGAAAAGTTAAAAAAAAGAAAACAAAAAAAACATACTGTAAAGAACTTTACAAAACATGTTCCTTATACCTGTTTACTGCCGAGTCCGTACGGATAGTAGCAATGGGTGATCTCATGTTCTTTAAATCCCAGACTTTCACAGTACGGTCATCACTTCCAGACACCACATTGTCACCCACGGTGAACACAGCAGAGGTCACGGTGCTTTAAATATAAAATAGTGATTTATATTAACATTTAAAGTAACACTGTTAGTAAAGAATTTGTGTTCCTTGCTACCTGATTAAACAGACATTTCACCCTTAAAGCACACCTCTGGTCAGGCAATGGATAGTCACATACTTACAAAATCCTAACAGTAAATAAGCAACAAGGCCACATGTGAAATCTGAATCTGCAGGAACACTGGAGCAATTCATCCCTAAAGTTCATAACAAAGGTACTGAACTCACAGTTTAACCACACAACGGCCCCCACCTTGTGTTTACTGGCAATTGTGACTTGGCAAGCTTGCCTACATCTAAAAAAACATTAAAAGATGTAAGCTGTTTTATTATTGTACAGGTCCCAGATTTCAGAGAATTTAGGAATCTTTGAAGATGAGGTGTTACACAGTACCTGTGGCTACTGAATTCAGTAAGGGCCATGTACCCATTTAGTGTTTGTTACCTTTTTTTAAAACAACATTATCACCAACTACTAATGAACATTTAGACCATAATTCTCTGTAAAGTATTAGATATAAAAAAAATGTGTGCATTTAAACTGACAACCAATGTAGAACATATTTGTAAATACAAGCTTATGCATATTTCATTTTTAAAACTTAGAAATTAGGTTAATTTTTATTCAAGATCTGCTTTATGGATTGAAAATTGCATCAGACAGTAAATATTTTTTTTTACAGATATAAACCCCCCCTATACAGTCAAAAACAGAATAAGGGTAGAATTTAAGTAAACCGGGAAAATGTTCTAGTATCCCTTAACACTATCCTCTGGCTCTTTTGAACAGTCACAATTCTATATATTGCGGACTGCTCCTGTCTAAAATAAAGCACACAGGTATAAATTGCCATATGGTTCAGATTCATTCATGCACTTGACCATAAAAGTTGTTAGGATTCTTGCTCTTGTCTTCATGAAACATACATGTATGAAGCATCAATGTTTAGGTATGTTATACAACTTCCTTTATTGTCTCCAGTATGATATAGCAGTTTCTACCAACCGCCCCAATGCAGAGAACACAAAAGTTCCAATATGACAAGATCACTAAGCAATGTTATGAGACACCTGTACAGAAGCTACATTTTCAACCAAGACAATACTGAATGGTTATAATGGGCAATGAAAATCTACTACTTGTAAAGATCAGACCTGTATTTCCCCAAAAAAGAAATGTGCATAACGTTTCAAGATGAAATTTAGCCTACTTAGAATGCAAGGGGAAAAAAACCATGGCACATTTTCTGTCCGAAATCATCACATTAATTCAGGTTTGTCAGCTTATCCTTCCAGTGCATTTGATTTCCTGACACATGCCTTAGCAGGGGTCATGAACATCTATTTCGGTGAATTTTGTAATTTTAATTTAAAATGTCAGTTGTTTCTGTCATTTCCCCGGTACTGCGGGAATTTGATTTCATGTACCATTCAGTCTGCTGATTAGAGATTAGCACTATCCAGGTCACAAAGGCCCAATTTACGCAAGCCCTCTTAATTTAAATTGACATCAAATTAGGTTCTAATTAGGACCCGACCATACTGCATTAATGAGACAAAGTTGCTTAATGTAATTTCAGAGTGCGGCAACATTCCTCGTAAAATGATATGGCACCTAAAACCGTTCTGGCGTCCATTAACCCTCTCACAAGCGGACTGGTACATGCGTTACAATTGACCCTTGAGCCCTGTGTAAAACTATCCTCAAGCCTTTAACAAGGATTTGAGTAAAAGCGGAGAAATGTAGTAATTAACTTATCTGTCGTTTCTCACAAGGTTTCACAAAAAAAAAAAAAAAATTAAAAAAGATATTTCTGCATTATTGAATTTAATTTGCATACTAGAAACAATTTTTATATGCAAAAGAACATTTAGTACATTTTACAAATCATAATACGCAGACAAAGTTTAAAGGGTCAATCTGGCCAATAATCATTAAAGAACTGTAGTTTACTGAAAAAATGAGAAAATCATTTTAAATAAGGAACTATTAAAAAGTATAATAAACCTGACAAAAACAGTTAATTCAAACTAAGAAAGTCAAAACATAAATGAATGCATGCATGCATGTATGTATTGATGTACATATGTGGATATATATAGCAATGAGGAGGCCATGTTCTCCCCAGACCGTTTTACCTGGGTGCACCACCCGGAACTTTTCAGTAAACACCTGTCCATTTTTTGGTGGTTACTGAATAGTTGGGTCACAATACTACCACACACCTACAAATTCTTCCCTCCCAGCTTAAAAGAAATTCTGGGGAAATTACTGGAAAGTCTTCATTTTATGAAGAATATGGTACACTTAGCACTCTCTCTTCTATAGTTCTTTGGAGTGAATGGTAATGTTGTAAGGATGTGAAAGAAAGTTTCCATTTGCCCCTACTTTTGCTGAAAATCAAAATATTGAGGAGAAATTTTACCACCTAATTCCATATAACCCAGTCATTTAAATGATGTTCAGTTTTAAAATCTTTCACGTTTTGGGAGGTGTCATGATTTGTTTCCATACGTGTTGCTTTCAGGAACGTGAACTGAAATTATATTATAAAACCAGTTCAGATTTATTGATCGCTAATGAAATAATGCAATTACAGATATGGGATCCTACTTCCTACATGTCCAGTCATCTTTTGTAATGGTGTCATTTGGGGTCCATGTAATTGCTTGGTTGGTTTCTGTGTGATTGTGTATGGCTAGTATAAATCATCTCTTTCTCAGATCAAAATGAGAACAAATGAGAGAAGTTCAAGGTTATGCTTTATATAAAGTTTCAAAATTATTATTTTCCTAAACTGAATTCATGTATGTATGTATGTATATATATATATATATATATATATATATATATATATATATATATATATATATATATAGCATTTATTTCAAGATCCCCATATATATTTCTTAAAAAAAAAAAAAAAAAATACAGAGTATAGTAAACCAAGGTTTATTTTCATAGTTGGAACATTTTCCTTAATAATAAACAGAGAACTGTAAAAGCAGCTTTCAGTGGTAAAACGTTGGCACCAGTAATTTTTTGGCATAGGAAGTTTGATTAGGAACACAATGGGGCCTGGCACAAGAGAAGAGCACAGAATTATATCATAAATCATTGTATCATGATATATCAATATCAATAGAGAATGGTCAAACAACTTTGCTCAAAACAAAAATGGTTGTTGATCTTTATAACAGGTACAAAAGAAGTAAAGGAGGCAGAGACAGGCAAAAGTTTTTGGCCTGAACGTATAGAATCACATATTGCTTAGCTTACAAATTTAGCAAAAACTTTTTTAGATTTGGGCTGTACAGTAATTAAACATTTTAAGTTAGAAGACCGAAATGTAGCCACTAAGGTTAAGATGCCAATTTAATTTAAAAATGTAGTAATTGTCTTATCTTCAAATACTACACTTGACTGATTTGGGTATGGCAAGTCTCAGAAGAACAACTTCCTGGATGGCAAATAATAGATAAATAGAGAATGGGAAAAACACTCGCACAACTTAACACAGTAGGACGGTTTTAAATGAATCCTGAGTCAACAATGATATTCAAGCCAAATCAATTTGCATGTAAACGTTTAAGCATTATTTCCTTCACCGCTGTTAGGTTGGAATGCAAAACTACTTTCCTTAGGACACAGAGAGCAAATGTGATCAGTTTTTTACATCTGGCACCCATTTAGAGAAAAGTATAAGGGTTAACCAGAGGTTAGATTACATGAAAAAAAATGCTGGACATCCAGTGGACCATGCATTAATGGGATGCTATAAGACATTAGGATTTTAATAACTCAAAGGTATGACAAGCAATGCAGATCAATGGGGGAGGAAGAAAGAGAGGCAGCCACTGTATAGGCTGGAGACTCCTCAGGCAGCAGGTCTCTCTGGGAGTTTGGTACGATGCTCCTCTCCTCAGAAAAAAGATTCAGACTCTGCCAAACCCCAGCAAAACTCATTTATCTTGTCGTACGGAGCAGCCGAGCATGTACTTCCAGCTGACAGCGTGGCACTTTTTCACCACACACCACTGCCCGATCTGGAACATTCTGCTCCCTCTGTGGGTCTCAATCAACGGAAATACTGTGATGCTAGCACTCCTCATTAGGACTAACAGCTGTCTCCCCAGTCACACAGAGACCGAGAACTGTTTTGCATAACAATCTGCTGAAATTTCACACACACAGGGAAACAAAAAAAAAAAATATATGATGGGAAGGATGCTGGACCATGAAATGCTGATGCGGTATGATCAGTGTTGGCATTATGTCTCAAAGTTAACTATGCTCTTACCAGATAATGTCTGAAAAAGGTGTCGATGACAAGATCTAACCAGACAAGAACACCAACAATGCACCTTCTGAGCATCTCCAAAAATTGCTCAATATAAATTATGCTGTAAGGGAAGGAACATCTCAGTACCTTAAGTTATTAATACTCTCAGCAAGGTACTAGTAGAAGAAGACTGCACACTCATGCTAGATTTGTAAAATGTCAATTCTAAACCTTTCTTCTGTTAACAAAAATAGGGATATTGGTTGCAGCTTTACTAAAAAAAATGTCACTGCAGCACACCAAAAAAAAAAAATTCACCTATTTATTGACATTAGAATAGGACAATGATATAACAAATCCTCACTTCATCATATTAAACTAAATTAACATTATGTGAACTAGAAATAACACTTCTATTATATTATAGGAGGTCCGAGATTCTAAGGAAAATTTAAAACAAAGTTTTCATAAAAGTTTTCCATTTTATTTGCTAGGATGTGGACAAAATGTTAACAGGTACAACTGATCATTTGTTAACATAAAACTGTGGATGGACAACTGATACACCACTGAAGGACATATATGTAAATATTAGGTACAGTTCAGGCAGTTTTGTGATCAAAGCAACTTTGCCAGAGCATAGGCGAGTTGTTAACCTTACTTTTCTAAAGCAAAAAAGTTTAGTCTCCCAGCCTGCTCATTGGATAATAAAGGAGCTTTACCACACCAATGAGATTATTACTCCACTCTTTTATTGGCAGTACTATGTAGATGGATATTCAGCATCATCTAGTCCTCTCCTTCCCAGCTGAGCTGTCTCTGGATTGTCTTCTTCATTTATTGAATTACAGTTCTTGCAAATATGGAGACTAAATCACTTAGCTTCACAGTGTGCGTTACTACAGATTTCGGTTTTCAAGAACCAGGTACAACACCCTGCCAGCACCTCTTTTCCTTCCAACCAGCAATGCTCTGCCTGCATTAAACAGACTTTACTGAATGTCAACACTGAATGTAAAATTGAAGATAAACAAACATGATCATATTATAAGGACTACACGGATATACAAATTTAGAAGGTTGTTTCTTAACCAGGGTTGCTCCAGAGGATGATCGTGTTTTTTTTGAGCCAGGAGCAATTTGTGACTCTCAGGTCAGTTACCACTGACACCAATGATCTTTTTGGCTATCTGCAAGGTGACATTATTCACACTGTCCAGCAATGTATGAGGCATACTTTCCACTACCACCACCACCACCACCAATGTATTGTGAGCTGGGAGAAAACAACCCCACTCCTTCACAATCTCTTATTTATATAAATTGCCACTTAAAATATTTTAGAAGTATATATTTCCCCCCTAATCAACTAAACTAACATTACTGATGAATGCAGGTAGCTTGTTCTACTGTACCCACATATATATGCACTTGTCTACCAATCGTTTTCTGGGCACCTCATCATAAGCCCAAGCGCATAAAAGGCACCAACTTCACTCCAGTTTGAGATGAAACCATGCCCTTGGTTCCACTATAATAATTAGCAAATATATTTATTTATATTAAAAAGAACAGATCATGGGACTTAATAGGTAAATGAGGGGAGGCTCAATTGTCTCAAATTCTGAAAGTTAAGGTCCTGAATTCTGCCTAAGACTTCTATGAAAGTTTCTTCTAGAGGCACAACTAGGCATCTGCACTATACCAGTAAAATTAGTTTATTCAGTGGTGCACAGGTCAAATGCTACATTGGAAGATATATTATCACTTACATTATTACCAGTAAAAGCAACATTTTCCAGGTTGCCGTTCCGCATGACCTCTTCTTTACCTTGTAAGCACCAGTCGTATTAAAGTACAGCACACGTTTTTTTATTCTCATGAGGAGATACTAAACTTAGGCGAATGACAAAAAGTTTAAATGAATAAAATGCTTGAACCAAGTGACAGGAGCTAATTAGTAACTTTACATCAAAGGACAAATCTCATCAAAACACAAGCTTGAAAACCATCCGTAAAAAGGAACAGGGTTATATTTGAACTCAGAGGACCAGAAGATATTGATTGGACTAATAAAGCAAAATTTGAATGAAAGATCCATGGTAATGAGGCAATTACTGGCACCTCTGATTCAATGGAAAGGCTTTCCAACATGACTTCTAAATAGCTGTCAACATTTTAAAATTAATTTTCAGGGACAAGCTGAATCATATGGAACATTTTCCAATACTGAAATTTGTAATATGCCTAATAGCTTGATAGATAAATGCCTGACAGCTTATGAAATGGTATATCTGGGCCCATCCTGTCAACTACATCTTTCTGGTTCACAGCGTAGTATAGGAGCTTCTTTGGCATTATGGGAATTAAGCCTTTTTTCCTTGTTGGGTTTGGAAAAGCTTTGAGATGCAGTTTTCACATCTTGCAGCTCTTCAGCTTTGTATTGGCCATGAGGACTCAACTCACCCAACACAAAAGTTTTGTTTCTATATTGTTTTAATTGAGGTTGTGTCATGGCAAGTGGAGTTGTAATTTAAAAGGACATTATAGTGTAGTATAAGTGGCAGCCTATTGACTTCATGTTGTAGTCCAGCATACACTGCACCTCTAAGTGCCTAAAGACACCAACAGCAAAAACAGTGCTGCTACAGTGGAATCCCAGGCTATTCTTACTAGCACAGCTTCAACACTTCCAGATGGTGTTGGATCCTGACAAAACCCTCCAACCCCTCACGTGTCTACTGGCCCATCACCATGATCGAAAGCTTCTCATGTCAAACGAAAAATAAATTAGGTTCCCAATAAAAAGCCAATTATTACACAGATACACCATTCCAGGCCATAGGTTTTCACCTATCTTCAGCAAATGTCAGAACTCTGCCTTCCGAACAGCCAAGAATTCCTCCATAAAAGCAAAGTTTTAGATATATGTATTAGAAAAAGCACTCTACAACTGTAGGTCGCTATGACAAGATCAATAACTTTTGATCTGATTTATTATTCCATATGATCAGCCTGTATAAATAAATGTATTGGTCCATATAAAGTAGTCTCTTTCCGAATATTAACGTTAAGATCATTACAAAGGACAAGAGGGGGCTCTTTGTGCCCTCAGGAAGTAGTTTCAGCAACTACTACAGATTGTTTTAACAAAAAGCTGGATGCTTTTCTAGACGCAAAGAATATAACTATATGAAGGCTTTAAAGTAAAGATAACAGAGACTGTTGATCCAGGGAACACCTTATTGCCTCATGTAATCAGGAAGGAATAAATTTTTCCTCCTGTTGGAGCAAACTGTACCAGTTTTTTGCTTTCCTCTGGATCAACTATGTCCATGGGGTTTTATATCTGGTATATGTTTTTTTCCTTAGAGGTTGAACTTGATGGACTTATGTCTTTTTACCCTATGTAACTACGTAACATTGTTAGCCATTTTTTTGTGTTTAATATATATAAGTATATATAGATAACATTTATATTACAGTGAACTTGCCTATCTGCTTAACAAATGTAATGAAAGCAGCCACATGGGGAGTACGATATTTTGCGGGTGGCTCTTTAACACTACTGATTTGCTAATAGATGTCGGCCATTTACCACTTCTAACTATCAGGAATATTTTTAACCACACCCATCATATGGCATTATGGAATAAAAGTGCAGATCTTTTCCCCAACTTTCTGGACCACAGCATGAAGAGAAACCCAAACCCTTATTAAATTACAATATCGTCTCCCGTTTTAGCCACTGGCAGTGCTGGGCAATTATCTTATAACCATCTTCTATCTTTTACCTCTTTGTTAAATCTAACTCTGAAAATGTATCTTTTACGTTTTCATTTTGCATAAATTCTCGATAGCAAAATCAAATCAAGATTACATACATAATCATTCACCGCCTATGTCTTTTCAATGGCACTTAAGGAAGATGTCATGAAAGGCACCTTATAAATGATGGACACATCTACCTGTTCGAATGGTAAAAGTGATCAGTGAGAGGCCGACTTTGCTCATCTATTGCAGGCAATTTTATCTCAGACAGCTACACAGATTCCAAAATGTCCCATAAAATAAATGAGTTGTGACAAAAATTCTAATGGAAAAATGAGCGACGCACATTAAAGCGCCAGCAAGTGAAAAGCAGATGGCAAAAATGGGGGATTGTGGGAAAAAGATATCAAATTAAAGTCAGAAAGAAGAATAGTAAAAGTACAGGAAAAGAAATTAATTACTGAAACAAATGGAATGGCCTTTAAACTGATCAGCAAAATAGCAGAGCACATAATATCATATTTGACTTTACCAGAGACCCTGAAAAGTTTTTTTTTTTTATTTCTGTATTTGTTTTAAAGAGGACCTGTCACATTTAAACTGCAAAAAGCTAGTTACAATTGGTGAAAAAAAAAAAAAAAAAAAAAAATTGTAAATGTATTTATGTATTACACTGCTATATAAATAGCCCACCAGCCTTCATAAAATGTTTAGACTGTTAAGACTGTAAAACTGCAGTCTAAGGCTGCCTACAAAACTGGAGACCTGGTATATCAAAGTAGTTTTAGGATTAAAAGAAAGAAAAGAAAAAGAAAGAAATACAAGCCCAAGTGACCAGACCTTTATGTACATGTAATATTAATATTGAATATTGATCACTCAGTGGGCCTTCTGGGAACCCAGCATTAAATGCTTTGCCCCACCGACAGGGTGCTTTATTAAATTCTTACTTGCTGGTTTGGAAAATGCTGTATTGTGTGGAATAACATTGAAATTTTATGACATGGTCTACAATTCTCATTTACTGAGGCTACTAGACATAAGAGAATGGTGTCAGAGCATATAGAAAATATCATCTTGCTGCATATAGGGCTTTGTAATAAAATGTTTCCATGCTAACCCTTACAAATCACCACAGCCCCTGCAATAGGAAGGTGAGTGTAAGAACTGGACCATGGAGCTACAGAAATAGTTGGCCTGGTCAATCAAATTTTTTTCACATGATATGACCAGTGGTTGTGTGCACTGTTTACCTGAAGAATAAGTGGCAGGATGCACTATAGGGGATAATAAAAGTTGGTAAGAGTTGGTGGAGGCAGTGTGACTTGCTGTTAACAACTTGGGGTAGATGGGTTTTATATTTTGGCTGATCAGTAAATACATACATACTGTAACAGGTAGTTCTAAATGTAAAGCTCTAAATGGTACGATCTTTTCTTTTTGTAGCCTTTCAGACTTGAACTAGTTCTTGTCTCAGGAAACAAATCTCAGCTTGTATTAGCTAGCTTAAAATACAGAACACCTTGTCAGGTAATTACATCCGCAGGAACTTCTCGCCCTCTGTCAGGGATGAAGTAAAATCTTCTCTGCACCCTAATGCAATGCTATTAGAATATCGTTCCACAGAAATAAGACTTGGTCTGAAGAATCTGGAAGGCTGTCACAGTCTTTATATCCTACAGGTGAATTCTTAAACATATATATATAAAGTTATTTTTTGATTTATTTATTTTGGATAGCATGGGGAACATGTTTTTTTGTTTATTGTTATCTGGAGATATTTTCTCCAGACACAGTGTTTCAGAGGTGCAGTGGTCTTCTTTGTCAAGGTAACAAACAGAAGAGAATAGATTTGTATGTTGTCACTGTCTTTTGTTTGGCTGCAGAAAACGGTTAGCCTACCCCCTAGGGGTCACACATGATACCACTGCTTTTTCATCTAAACAGTTGTACTCTTAAGTTCCTACAGCTTCACCTTCTGGAAGACAAGAAAGCAAATGATAAGAAAGCTACTGCACAAAAGAGCAGCAAAACCTGCTGTGCAACTTGCTTTTTTTTCTTGATAATGCATGCAAGGTCAACCTACTGCCGTTGTGGGCAAACTTTACCTTTAAGGGTAGTCACCAGAGCATCATGTAAGAGGAAACATATATCTATATGTTTCCTCACCCTTAAAAACCTTCAAGGCTTGAGTTCCCCTACCACCATGCAAATCATCAACTGGGGTCCCCAGGGCAAAACCAGGAGAAAAAGACTTGTATCCTTAACTCAAATGTTTTACTTTACATAAAAGGGTAGACAACCCTTTTATTTAAAGTAAACATTTTGTTAGTGTTTTTTTTGTTTTAAGTGCAAAAGAAAAAAGAAAAAGTGGGTGCAGCACCGCCCCCTAATGCTAGATCGCCTAGGCGAATAAAGCCTTCGGAGATACCTACGTCAGGCATTCAGAGAGACTCTTGGCTGCTCCATCTGCGCATGCCCAAGCATCTTGGGTATGGGCAGAAGGAGCCTGCGCAGTGTGAGGCCGGGTGAAGTAGGAAGAACATGGAAGAATAGAGGAGAAGATGTATGCGCCTGGCGCTCCCCCTGCACTGGGCCGAAGACAGATAGCGGGACCCGATGGAAGAAACCTCCCGACAGATGGACTGATCTGGGAGATAGAAGGTGTATTTTTTTTGTTTTGGGTTTACTTACACTTTAAGTGTGCTTTCCAATTGTTTTTTTTTTTTTAAGATTTGGTTGGAATTTCACCTTAAGGCATATGAACTCTGCAATACCATGCAGCCCATGTAGGCTCAAGGACAAATGTGGTATTAAGGCTCCAAGACTGACAAGGAAAACTTGAAGAAACAAACAGCCTTGTAAATTCCAAGAAAACAAAGCCTAGTAAATGTCTACATAGTGGATTTACAGAGTATGAACCGGCAGGCAGAAGATTTATCTGGCAGCAGTAATTTGTACTGGTAATAAAAGACACAAGATAAATTCCTTAACCTTTGACATAAAACTCCCTGGGCCTTCCTAAAACCACTGGAGCTTTCGAGCACCATGATCCTCCCTAAACCCACAACCCAGTATGGTTTTATTAATAGGTGCAAACAAGGTAAGCCTATCCAAACCTAGCAAACCACATCCTTCTCTCTCCCCAGCTTCCTTTATTACCAGCATCTAATAACGCTTTAATACGCCATAGGCACTGACTGCAGTGTTACAGTGCCATCTGCTGGACAAAGAACAAACGACTCGAGGTGTCATTGCAAAGTCATAAATACATCTGCATTATTTTAATAAAACCATTATCATTTTTATTTTTCTGTTTTATTTAAAGACTTGCTGCCTCAGTAAACAATGTGCCAGATCATATATTAATAGGCTGGTTAATGGGCCAAGGCAGGACAGATTGAAGCCTTGTTAAAATGTGTGCATGTCTTTGCAGCGCCCTGGCACCCGAGCCTTATCGCACAGCTCCAGGCGCTCTTAAGAAAAGCTCTTTATTAAGATATAGTAGCAATGAAATTATGAAAAGGCAAGGCGAGCATTTGCACAGTCCGTAGAAGTCATATTTCAGCTGCAAATCTTCATTCAGATAGGCCACTCCAACTCAAAAGTATTACTTAGAAGCGAGTAATAAGCTTATGGATTTATAAATTGGAATCTCTACAGGACAGTTTTAAATCCAAATTTATTACAAAGGGAACTAAAGTGCATAGGTGGGTCTTAGGAAACGGCTTTTGTACATGAAAATGTATATGGAAATTGTGAAAACTGGGCTAGATTTGTAAGGTAATCTTCAAAACCCGGCACCTAAAGCAGACAAAAATTATAAGCAATCAGCAGAGCCAACTCCAAGAACAGAAGGACAGAACAGTGGGGAGTAGAGCTTCAGTGAATCTTTCCTATTGCTTTTTTTCAGCAGTGATTTTAAATCCGTATTGCATGTTTATTCAAATTTCTTTTGTTTGTGGGCATGTAATAATTTCACACAATAGGTTTGCTTCTTGAGTAGGAGATTCGAAAGGGATGGCATATTTTTTTATAATTAAATACTACATAGCTTTTAAGGATATGTGCTGGTAAATCCCATTTCAGGAATTATACAGAAAAAGTGAAGGTAAAGTTTAAAATAAAAACGTATGTAAATAGTAAAATTAACAGAAACTGTAGTGCAGAGCTTGGCAGTCAGTGACTTGGGGTCTGACTACAGCAGCAAATTCTTAACCTCCTTGCAACCTGTATGCACTTAGATAAGAGGAGATGGGGTTAGAGATGACTGTATAGCGCTACACAGGTTCCACCTCCTCAAGTGCACATTGATCAGGGGGGGCGGCAGAGTAGAATTTAAGGACATGGCTGGTTAAAAAATAAAAATGCAGACAGTGCCACGTGTCAGTTTTATTTAGACTGTAATTTGTGTTAGTGTTGGTATATATTTAGCCATCTCAAAATTTTCCTGTTTAAAACCCCAAAATGTATAATAACCACATTTACTCTTTGGGTAAATATTGACAACTTTTGTTGGCTTCAGAAGTGTTTTTCCACCTGTACATACACATATACAGGAATGCAAACGTAGCAGAAGTAGTTTAACTGAAGATTAGCTCTATATGCAATAGGAAGGCAATCATAAATGTCTCAAATGGATGTTAAAACAACTCGCAGACTGAGTTCATCCCACTGTCCTGTCCACCAAGTAGTATATTCCTTGTTAGCCAACTTGGCTTATTGTGCTGCTTTACCTTATTTATCTCTTATCTATTCAGTACAGAGAATTGCATGAGGTTAACGCCAATCAAATTCCAGCGCCCTTAATAGTTGCTTTAAGAATACATTTACTGATGTGTTAATAAAAATAGATCTGTTTATTGTGTCTTTATTGTGTTTAACTTTTCGTTTTTTACTTCCTATACAACTTTTATTTAATATATCTTATTGTCAAAGTTTGCAAAGTTTTTTTTTTTTTTATTACCCCTTTCTTGTATCCCACAAAGTACAGTCAGAATCTTTACTGAATGGTTACTGCAAGAAACCCAATGACAGGACAATTTAATGAGAGAAACGTGCAATTGGCATGTTTAACAAAGCTTTTACTGCACCAAGATTAAACAACTAGTAAAATACATGCAGTGTTATGCTGAAGAAATAAACACAACAGTGTATGTAATGAGCAAACACTGTCCACAAATATATTTATACCTAAAGCTGAACTTCAGACAAATAATTATATACACATATGTGTAATGTTCTACCATTAAAATGATTCTGAATTCTGTTAGGCAATTCAGGAATTAAATACGTTGCTACCAGTACCACGTCTACCTCTTAACAGTGTTGAACCCAGAAATTTTTTTTAAGCCAGGTGGGCAGAAATAGTAGGCGGGTGGCAGCCCTTGTATTGTGTTTAAGCTATTCAGTAACCACCCAAAAACAGCCAGGTGGTTATTGAAAAGTGCCAGGTGGTGCACCCAGCTAAAAGGGGCTGGGGAGAACACTGCTCTATATAGACTTCATTGCAGCTAAAAAAATACAGCCTGGCCAGAACTTGGCACCGTGAGTTCAACTTTAAAAACAAGTTCAATATGAAAATTATACAGGCAAAGATACCTGTGTGCTCAATGTATCTGGTATATTTCACCAAATGCAGCCTGTGGTGTGCCATTACCGGTGTTTTTTTAAGAATATTAGGCTTGAAGCAAGATTCCCGCCAAACCACCAAACACAAATATGTGAGCTGTGCAACCTACAAAATCTACAATTCTTTTCTGCACCTTGTGGCTTCCTGTGTTACTCACCAGGCTAACGGATTAAAAATAGCACAATCATGTTTTGAAGGTCTTCTCTGTTCTTAGTTCTGTGAAAGAATCTGCTCTGCCTATAACAATTGTCCTATTACCATTTTTGTTTATCAACTGTGATATCGAAGTGAAAATTTATACACACCAATGTCACACAGTGATGTGCTTTTAGAATATACACACATACATACATACATACATATACACACCTTGCTGCATTTAATGATTCAATGAATGTGTAGTCATAATGCAAAAATTTGATCAATATAAAGATGTAAACAACATTGATCAGTGATATTCAGTATTTGAGAAATGTAAACTTACTCAGTGTGACCCTGGAAAACATTCACAGAATGTATTGATGGATCTCTGAAATCCCACAGACGGAAGGTTGTGTCTCGAGAAGATGTCACCACTAGGCGTTGTGTGGGATGAGTACAGCAATGAGTTAACTCCTGGTCGTGACCTTAAACAAGAAATGTCTTTTTGAGGATCCATCAAGGAAATTATTCGATACAAATATACTTTAGCTGTATAAAAAAAAAATCTGATCTAACTAGTCTGATTTCTGTATAATGGGATATGATTGGCTGTGTTTAGTTGCTGTGCTTTGCCTGCAATAATAAATAAGCAAGGTTATTAATTTAATTTATTTATGAGACACATACTGCTCAATTAATTCAGCAGTCTTGTTGATACAGATAGATAAGAAAGAGAAAAGCTGAGGCATACAGTGGGTATAGAAAAAAACTACCCCCCCTCAAAATATTCACATGTTGTTGCTTTGCAGTATGAAATGAACACATGAGAACAGTTAATGCAGGTCCATACCTGCGTCTGTCATGCACGACTTCTGTTGCTTCCCACAGCCAGCACTTTGCACATTACCCAGTGACAGCTGGCAACAGTGAGCAGTACTAGTGCCGCTCACTGCGGCCCCTATTAATTCCCTATGGGGGATTTTCCATAGGGTGCAAATCAGAGCTCTGTCTAGGCCACACAAGCACATTAACCTTTTTTTTCCTTCAGTCACTGTGTAGTCAATTTTTCAGGGTGCTTTGCATTATTATCAATGTTTAAAGGTAGAACACGTTTTCCTCAAGAATTTAATGGTATAATTTGATGTTGCATATTTGATGTTGAGAAGCAACTTCATTTTACAATCAAACACCTCCACAACAGGATGCTGCCACATCGATGCTTTACTATAGGTATGGTGGTTTTTGGATGGCGAGCTGTTGTTGGTTTTCCAGATTTTGATTTTTGGTCTCATCTCATAGCTTTTTTTGACTTGACCTCTTCAAGGTGCAGTTTGGCAAAGCTAAGCCAAGACATAATGTGGTCTTTCTCCTTTCTTGCTATTCACGATATAAGCCATATTTATAGAGTTCTTGTTATATTGTTGTCACGTGCACTCAATGGCAACTCTTTATCAAACTTCTTAAACTGCTTGTCATAAGGATTTTGGCAAGCCTCTCTGACCAGTTTTCACCTCTCCCTTCTATCCATTTTAGAGTTGTGGCCTTCTCTGGGGAGGGTTCTATAGTAGTACCAAACACTATATAATTACTGTGCTCCTAAGGTTTGCTCGGAGAATAGCTGTTTTTATGCTTAACTTATCAAATTGTTATAATTCATCACAGATTCTGTAGCTTGAAGAGCAATGTAGAAGGTGATTAGTTACACCTAATTCACTTTTCATGTAATAATTATGAAGTAGGCAATTCCTTAGGCATCTCAGATAGCAATGTTTCAGAAAATAAAAACCTATTATATCATTCACTTAAAAATACTGCTTAAAAATAGCAAAGCAACAAAATGTGAATATTTTTAAGGGGGCGATTCTTTATGACGTCTGTATGATCATTGACTGCCTTAGTAGAACAGTGAAGAACATTACCATGTGTGAAAAGCACTTACAAATTTTTAGACCAGTGTTATTCCTCTACTGTGAAAGTGCAGGCCATAGATCCAAATACTTTTTCAGATTTCTAGTTACATGAAACATTAAAAAAGGATTCTAAAACAATGGCAATAGAGGCAAAGTTTATCAGTGGACTGTAAAACTAAAGAATAGACAAGGAAGAAATGAAGCCACCCAGAACTCCTATAGGCGGTAACATTGTGCACCACGCATTAATATCACTATTCATATCCTACCTGTAAGAGAATGAACCAACTCGGATGTCTCTACGTCATACAGGTTGGCTGTCCTGTCCCAGGATGCAGTGACTGCTTGCTTGCCACCAACCAGCCAGTCTGCTGCTATGACTACTCCTTGATGGCTTTTCAGCAAAGTAATGGGAACTCTGACAGTAGGACAGTCACTGGAAATATCACCATCCTGGTCAAGTTCATCTTTATCTGAAAAATCCACCTCCTCTTCTCCAGAAATCTGTTAAAATAAAGTGAATTTTTAGCAAAAAAAAAGTGGCTGCTTTGAAGACAAACATTTTTCATTTGTAGGATTTGTACCAATATTGAAAAAGTTATTTACTTAAAAAATAGTCTTGTTGAACACAAAAGTCTTTCTGAAAGCCTTAATATAACTTCACTGGTTTAGCTGTTTAATAAGTAAAAGTTCAAAGACAGTTATTTATCACACTGCAAATTCTAATATTGTTTCTTTTTTAGCTATACTCTATTCCCCCTATCCTTGTGCTTTTGCATAATCATAATAAATCAAGTTCTGCAATGATAATTTTTTTTTTTTGCAGAGAAGTGGAGAGTAAGGCTACAGACACACACAGGATTTCTGGCACTAGAAATGATCTTTCAGGATCATTTCCAGTGACCTGGTGACAGATGAATGAATGAGTGCTGGACACACACTGCCCATTGTGATCAATGGAGAAAGGAGAGGGAGGACAAGTGAGCAACACCTTGCTCTGACCTCAATGGCTGCACATTTTATTCAAATTTAACTTTCAGCAAGATTGGAAACACTGCATTTATGGAAAATGCATAACAATTTCTGATAGTAATGTCTCAAAAGTGATCCACCCCAAAACCTGTACTTGCTTTATGTCACTATCCCATATCTCAGGAAATGCACGTCAATAGATATACCCAGGTAGTAACTGAAGCAACCCTTTGCCCTATCACTCCAGTCTCATGTCTTGTCATTTCAGCAGCAAGCTTACACTGGTGTCTGCTGTTGGCTGTGGAGTGGGTAACTGCACCACATAGCGCCAGATGTGAGCTGTCTGGTCCCCAGATGCTGCAGAACAGAAAACAAGACAAGTTACATATTTTTCAATGTAAATACATTTAGTTTTTTACATCCCTAAAATGGCTTTATGAAACCATTGATGCCTTTTTAATGCCAATCTGGGATAGTACTATAGTACTAATGTCAGAAATGTAAGCAAACAGCTCTGTCTCCTGCTAAAACACCAGAAGAGGTTTTATGGACATCCTTATCAATTTTAATGAAAAATTATAGTATGGTTGTGGCTCTAATATGCTCTTTATCTATATACAGCATTAATTCTTCGTTCTAGAACGATTGTCCCTTTCCTATATGCCAGCTGCCAATACTAGTTGTAAGACACCAGCTACACAATGTAAAACACCCAGTAAAGAGTTCATGCAAAGGTCCTATATAGCCTCAGATGCCTGCAGCATCATCCAGTCTTAGGCTTGCAGACTGAAGGATTCTTGGTAGAACTGCCAGTAGAGAAGTCTCAAGTGACTGTAGGCCCTAGTATTTTGTTGCAGGGTTAAAACAAGAGTAACTGCACAAACACTTTTTTTTTTCAAAATAGGTATTTTAACAATATGTTTAGCTGCCAAGTAAAAAGTAAAATAATGGAAATATCATTAAACTACTTTACTTGCCTGTTAATGCGATTTGATCTGTGGGATGAAATTTTATTGAGTTCACTGCAAAAAAAAAAGTTTCAAATGTTTAGTGAAAGAAAATCACTGAAGCTTTAAACTAATACAAATTTAATTACTCAATAAGAAAAAGAAATTAAGCACAGCACAAGGTACCATCAAGATATACCAGCATATAACAATGGTAAGGAATAAGGAGTAAGGAATAAATTATGAGTTTGGTGTTATTGCATTGGTTATAGGGATTAACAATACAGTAATGCAAAATAAACTAAATCCATTTACATATCAGATTGCTAAAAACACTAGTATATAAATGCACAACTTCAAGTTCTCCATGGGCCCAGTCTGCCTTGGGCCCAAAGTCTTCAGTGAAGGCAGCGGATGCAGGTTTTCAACAAGGATAGACTTTTTTGTCTCTGGACAAAACCCGCTAACTCTCCCATCGCAGGCTCAGGGAAGTGTGCAAGCTCAAACCTGCGATTTGAGAGTGGCCGGGCTTCTGGCATAATGATGTCACTCTGGGGGAAGTTTCTTCCCCTTTGAGTGACACACAGCTCTCTGTGCATGTCCGGTCCGAAGTCCGAAATATTTGTGGTTGTTAACCACGGTCATAGACTATACACACTCGCTTTTTTGCTCTACTAGTACCTAGTTGATGCATAACTATTAATTTACTACACCATGATAAAAAATCTGCCCGGTGTGTTTTTTTAATAATAGAATATTTAAAACTGTCCCATTTCTACCACAAAAGGGTACCTACAAATGTCCCAATTTTTACCACACTGTAAATTAGACCAAGCAGAAAGAGATTATTTACCATATCAGCACTTTAACACTTTCTATTACCTAAAACCACAGAAAATGTTTACATTCCATGCAGAAAAGGAAAAAAAAAAAAAACTTATAGCACCATTTGACAAGGATGCAACAGAAAAAGTCGAATTCACATTTAGATTTTGCATGGCTAGTGGGATACAAGAGTATCATTTTTCATTCTTTTCACAATGGTACGGGTCTCCTAGAAGATTATATCAAGCTTTTCCCCAACAGGCCCGATTAATGCTGGAGATACCAACCTCTAACAAGTACTTTTCTTATTTATGGTGGAAATTCACTTTGTCCTTGACCGCCATTATCTGGGATAAAAATTACTATATTCGATTTTACATGCCTTGCTACTGGCTAAACGTTCTCCAAATTTTGCAAATGCGAGAAATTATTTCTCAAAGTCATAATAGGCATGAATCCTGTATCTCTAAATCAATGGCTTGAAAGCTTTTCATGCACACATATGCTTTCAGAAACCGGACATGAGCCTTCCTCCTAAACTATCTCCTTAAGCAACCATTTATCACACCAATTACATCATGTCCAACCAACATCCCTTCCTGCCTCCCTTCTTTCCTTTTCTCCTCTTCTACTGTCCAGGTCCTTCTCCAGCATGATATACGTAGTACAACCATTTTTCAACGTAAGGAGAAAAAAAACTTGCATGTAATTTTTTTCCATTTGTTTTTTTTTAATTAAACTTATGCTACATTATCTTTGCTGCAGCCTTGATCGTCTCAAGTAAATATCAGTGAACTCGGATAGGTATGAATTTCATTGTTCTACCTTTTTGTTTTTGTAACCACCTTTTCTATACAACTTCACTTGATGATCATTGTGTATGTCAGGCATTTATTGTTCAGAAGTCCCCCCAGCTTCTGCATCAACTAATTAAATATAATCATATTCTCTTTTAAGCAGAAAACGTACTTAGAAATGTGTTTCTTTCATCCTCTGATCCAGCTAACCAGAAAAAACATCAGAACAGGCACTAGAAAGACTGGCTTATTTTCTATAGTTAGGACCACAATTTTGGACAAGCACGTGTATCAGATTCTATTCTATGGTACAATTATCTTTCAAATCTGCAAACAAATCTGTGTTTTCAGTTCTGGATAGAAGAGGAAAGAGGGGTTAGATTTTACGTTCCTACAAGGATGAATTCTCAATCCTTGTACCAGTAACCTTATTTTTTTAACTAGAGTCTTGCTGACAGCTGTTTATTAGAGTTGGGTACAGTTCATTTTTACCTGATCCAGCATGGCCGACATATTTGGTAAGGCATTTTCCTGTTTCAATGCTCCAAAGTAATGCTGTGTGATCTGCAATAGCAAAAACAAAAAGGCATGACTTACAGACAAATGCATGGCTTACACACTATAAAATATATGCAACATTAAAGAGATCTTCATAAAATTATTTTAGACTGGGTCTACACGGACATTTTAAAAAAGGCATGTAAACAATCCTACTGCTTTTATATGCGATTTATGCACTTTTAATAGTTTAACGTCAATGCCGCGTTTTTCCGCATTTTTGGGCGTTCTTGAACTCAATGGAAGTGTTTATCCTAGTTTGCCCACGTTTTCTCGCATTTTCCAGTGTTAAACCCGTGTTTTAATTTTTTAAACGTTGCAAGCAACATTATAGAGAACACTCAAACGTGCCTTAAGGAAATGTCCTGGTGTAGATTAGCCCATTGGAATGCATGGGAATTTCAAACATGGGCTTTTAAAGCCTCAGGTTAAATGCTGGGTAAAACATCCGTGTAGACTAAGCCTTAAGGAAACTTGTGATCTTGTGATCATGTAAGGATACCTTAAAACAAATGTACTTAGCATTTTAAAAGTGAGCTGCATGGCCGCCCAGGAGCTCCCAAGGCCAATCAGCAAAGACATGCATGTTAGATGACAGCAAGATCATAAATCATGTTTTCATCTTTACATAGCAGTACCATGTATTATTATTATTATTATTATTATTATTATTATTAATAAACAGGATTTATATGGCGCCAACATATTACGCAGCGCTGTACATTAAATAGGGATTGCAAATGACAGACTAATACAGACAGTGATACAGGACGAGAGGACCCTGCCCCGAAGAGCTTACAATCATGTATTCAATTTACTCCCAGTAGGATCATAAAGATCAGAAAGCAAAGATGAACATGTACTGCTAGGGAGAACTCCTGATCTTCACTGTTGACAAGCTACATACTATACATATGCTATATTAATGTTATTTACGCTACCAGCAGAAGCTGTGCCCAGAACCACCGGCTGTGTTCGTGTTACACTGACATCCCAAAGTCCGTCTCTGTGTCCAACATATTCTTTCACCAACTGGCAGATTGCCCGAGAGGTTGTGGTCTTGAAACTGGAAACTATCTAAAACAGGAAATTAAATTAAAAAAAAAAATCATATATTTGAACCACAGATAAAACATCTTTAGCAAGCACCAAAAAAAAAATAAAAAAATCAGTTAATCAGGAGGGAAGTAAGTAACGCACAATCCTGCAGCCAGTTTACCTTTTGTTAGTAGGTAAATTGCAACTCCGTATCAGACTGCCTTTATTAAATTGGTAATGGAAACAGTTAAGGAAACTTTGCTAAGTAAGCATTTGGCCAATATGATGTACATAGGTTAAAAAATGTCTGTTTGATCTAAATACACACTGGTCCACAGCTAGGTAATAGATTGCTGAGTAATAATTAAATTAATAAATCTTAACTGAAAACCCAGCTAACTCCCTGTAATGATCTATATGAATTGACCACAAGAAAAAAGGCCAAGTTGCAAAGTAGGAGAGGAAAACGTTCCTTGGAATCGAGAAATGTCAGCCCAATTTGTTTGGGCTCCTGGAGGCTTCTGTAAGAAGATGGCCAGATAAGACCCACAATTGGTGGCCTGGGTTGAGACCTTAAAACACATTAATAAGTCTCCACACCAGCCTGACTACATCTTAAAACTGTTGAAGACCGATAAAGTGAAAGGTCTGGCTGGACAATGGCCTACATTCCAAAGATCCCTACCAGTAAAACTAGGCAAACAATTCCATACATTTGCTAATTTTGGGTAAAGGATGATTCTGGGAAAGATGTATACAAATGGACTATAGATTTTATATGGTTATGGTACGAACATGAGATTGTGAGCCTCTTTGAAGGACATTTAGTGATATGACTAAGGACTTTGTGTAATATGTTGGTGCTATAAAATATTACTAGATTTCCACAGGTAGGATCTTTAGCTTTGAAGTTCATCTGTTGAGATTCCCTTAATGTCTGCATGTAGAGTTTTTTTACATCAACTTATGCCACTTATTAAGTTTAAAAAAAGAAAAAAAAATTAAACAGGTAAATTCCAATTACCAATATTTTTTGCAACTAAAGATGTCCATACAATTGGAGATCTGTCCTACCAAGTGTTCTCTTTGATGATCAACTTATTCTGATATTTTGCTTTAGACTAGAACAGAGTATGTATAGGTCCATACATGTCCATATATAGAGCCCCTTGCATGAAATCACCTTCTGTCCTTGCTGCCTGATATCTAAAGAGATATCTACTAGCCTCAAAAGTCTGAGAAACACACTGACTGTTCCCTTTCCACCACTTGAATGTGCCAATTAAACATCAAGTTGTGCAACCTGCAGCGTTCTTCTCCGCCAACCTAGAGATGACAAAAAGTAAAAGGCAGAAACTCCCCATCATTTTACTGAATCTAACTACCCATCATATTACTGTCCAATTCTAAAAATTTTATTCTTCAACATCACTTTAAAAAGAATACCAATAAAACAACAAAAAAATACTGCATACACTTAGCAGTTTGGAAAGGTTTTCATCAAATCTGTAAAAAGCCTTTTATAAAAGGAAAGCTCAAACTTGCATACAACATAAAATATCAGTGGGTCAGCTACGCGGCTATCATAAAAAGGCAAAAATGGTACAAAATATGTGCTGTAGGAAACAAGGTGTGTGTGCTTCATGTTTTGACACTGTGCATAGATATTATTGTAAGCAGTTTTAACTCAGTCCTAATATGAGCCTCCTTTTCCCACACTCTTTTCTCACACTCTTTTCTTTCTGCAGTGTAGGCAGACAAAACACTGTTAACTGATAAGCAAATTTCAAATATTCAGCAAAACAACATGGTGTTGGAGGACTAGAGAGGAGTTCTGTATGAATTATGGGCACAGATTATGCACTACTTAGGCTACGTACACACGTCAGACGATTCTTGCCTCAGAGCTGGTATCAAAAGACAATCTGACATGTGTACAGCAGCCGTCCGATGGCGTTCATGCATCCGTCCTGGCCGATCTACGAACAATGAACCCAATGAAAGTAAAGGGAGAGAGCGCAGCAGGGTGCCGATCGCTTGTTCTCCTCCTCCCCTCTCCATAGAGCAGAATGGTGCTGTATGTACTGTGCTTCTTCATGCATGTTTTAGTCCTATGTTGTTGGAAACAATCTTTTTATGATCCTTTCTAACAACAAAAAAATCTAATGTGTGTACTTAGCCTTACTTATAACCTGAACTTTCCACCTTAGGCAGTAGTTTTTATAAATGTTGCCAATGCATCTATGTGCATTAAAATAAAGAAATCAACCAGATCTGAATGTAAGGTAAGATATGTAATAAGGATTTCTGAAGGGTTGCCTTTTACTATACTTGATGCTCATGATTTGTGTTATACAGAATAAGCCTGCTAATTATGTAAAGGAAGTCAGTGGGTGCATTGGAAAAGAGCATTAATAATGTAAAAAGCGATGGTACTATTAGCAAGTAAACACATTGGGCCATATTTATTAAAGTTCTCAGAGACTGCAAAAGATAGACTGTAATGGAAGAACATGTGTGACCTAGCAAACCTGAAATGGATTTCCTAAAAATCATTTGCTATTAGAAGGTAAATTCAAGGATTACTGGATCACTTAGGTTTTCTAATGATTGGGCCTGATTTATGAAAGCTCTCCAAGGCTGGTGAGAATACACTTTCATCAGTGAAGCTGGGTGATCCAGCAAAACCTGGAACAAATTTCTTCAAGTTTCTACAAGTCTAGCTAAAGAGATCCCAAGTTACTGGATCACAAGAAAAAGGATAGGAATGCCTTAGGATGAAGGTTAGATGAATCTGGTAGGTTAGATGAATCGCTTTGCTGCAATGTACCAGTAAAGCAGTTTCTTGATTAAAGAAGATAGTTACCGTGGCACCTTTCTGTACATTACAATACTTCCTTTAACTGCATTTAATCCCTAAATCACACTGCATGATTGTTAAACATTTGGCAGTACATCAGAAGACCTTCATATACCACAAGTATACAAGCTTTTAATGTCATAACAGGTCTTGCTGTAATTTTACAAGTTCTGTTCTGCACAGCTATTCCGCAATTACACATGAAAAACAGCATCAACAGGTGAACTCATGCATTGAATAGAAAATGAGATCTAAATAAAGATAAATACAATGCATTAGGAGTTTAGCAGTCTGTATAAATCAGAACATCCTTCTTTTTGGGCCTTGCCATCCATATTTCAGATATCTGGATATATGTATGTGTTGTGTATCACTTGCGTAATATTGGTTGCTATCTTAATTTCTTCAGCTCCTCCTTTGCCCCTTTCATATCTGACCACACCACACATTTAAATGCATATTATGAGAAGCTTTTAGCATGCAGTGAAATCAGTCTACACATCTACAACAGTGTAAACCTAGGTAAGGCTGGAGCTCAGCTAAAGGGGCAAACTTACACCTATCCGTTGCCTTCTTCCCTACTAGACTGACTGATCCTAATCCACCCTTTACATTTTAGTAATTACAGAGACCCAGGTACTGGGTCAGGTTATTGTTTCTCTCGACAGTTTACTGTTTGCACAAAACATCCCCAATGACTTATATGGGATGTTTCTCTACAAAGTAGATTAGAGTAGACTGAGCCCTATAGAAGTCTATAAGACTGTTCTGAACAGGCATGGCTACAGGCAGCAGGGCAGGAAGAAACAATAGTGAGATCCAGTGCTGAAACTTGGTAAGTTCTGAACCGTGGAGCAAGAGGGTGGTTTAAGTCAATGAAGGTGTATGGGCACATGGAAATTTGGGGGAATAAAGCGCCTTTATCCTTTAAGCAAATCTCTTTCCTTGTGCAATTGTAATGAATTTTAGCACAGTATACAAAGTGGAATATTTAGGTGACCTTCACTGGGACATTAAAATCTAAATTTACAGAACAGGTTGTCATGCTCATGACATTTGCAGCTAACAGATGTCTGTCTCTGGAGGGAGTACATGACCCTGGAATGTCTGCTCAGTACAAATGCTTTGGGTAAGGGAGCTCTATTTTTAACATGACAAGGATGTCCTCCAGGCCTGTAAAAAAATAAGTCAGGGTAGGCTATATTTTACAATACCCACAAAATATCAACAATGGGAGCAGACAAGAAATATGTTTGTACTAAACAGTTAAGAACACAACAGGACAGCATGTTTACAATGCAATGCTGAGCACAGCGGTTAACAAATCCATTACATGTTAATCTGCATATAATGCACACAATGCATTACCAGTTAGTAATCAAACTAAACAAAATGGTAAAAACAATGCTGTTTGTTAGGAATTTATAAATAAAGGAATACAATAAATGGCTATCATATCTTTCAACTGCAAACTGAACCTGGCATGAATTTTAAAAAAAAATAATAACCCCCAAAGAGTAGTATAGAGAGAGTGCACATGCCTTAAGTTGTTCAAAAAGTTTCATACAATCACAAGGTGTCTGAGCATCCGTAAATACCATGTGTGCACCTTAATGCAAGAAAAAGCCAATCAGAACTGGAGAAAAACACTAATTTATGTCATGACATCTTTTGATGTTGCTTTGAGGGATTATAACCTAGTTTGCAAGATTAAAAGTAATTGGTTAACTAACCCAATTGCTTCAAGAAGGTTTTGCATTCCATTCAAGACTTAGGATTTAAAAAAAAACCTGAAGCAGGTCATAAGCACCTCTGGAGGGCAGAAGTAACTGTCATGGAATTCTAAATGGTATTCGAAGGGAATTAAACTGATGCTATCAACACAAGTCCAAAGTCTGTCAACATAGACCCTAAACTCAAGCTTCTGAGTATCTGATCTGTAATAAAACCGATTTCCATATTTTCCTCTTTTTCTTGTTCATCTGTTGTATATTTTTTTTTTATTATTATATACACCTTGTATGCTTTTTTTACTCCTCCACTCTGCTTGGTTTCTGTGGGTTTGCTTTTGAGGTTTGTGTGTAAACCATGTGAGCACATTTCTATTATATACAAACAATTGTCTAATCCAGGGGTGTCAAACTCAAATACACAGAGAGCCGAAATTAAAAACATAGACTAGTCGCGGGCCAAACTTGAAATATATTGAAAAAACAATTAATCTCAATAAGAAGAAACAAGAACACATGAGAAGAGCATGCAGTAATATGCAGTGAATTGTATTGGATCAATCCACTGCATATTACTGCATGCTCCTCTTATGTGTTCTTGTTTCTTCCTATTGAGATGAATTGTTTTACATTTGGAAGGAATGCAATGTGAAACCAAATGAATTGTTGCATTCACATTGCATTCTCTGGCACAGTAAAACAATTAATATAGCAATAGCTCCATGATAATTCCTGATAATAATAATCCTGATAATTCCTGATTATTGAGCTTACCTGTCAGTATAAATTCTGTGGGGTCCAAGCTGCTGTTCAGTAGACACGAGTGATGCCACTACTACAATTCAGGGCATCACTTGCGTCTATAAAATGCGGGGCCACGCATAGGTAGAGAGGCCGGTGGTCTGGAGACGCAAGTGATGCGAGGAATTTTAGTAGTGCCATTGTACTCGCGTCTATAGAACAGCAGCTTAATATGAATTGCAGCTGGCACACCGTACTGTTACTACGGATTGCAGTAGTGGCGGGCCAGCTGCAATTCATATAAAAAATTATTTTGGGGGCCAAAAAAAAGGACGTACTGGGCCAGAGTTTGACATCCATGGTCTAGGCCCTTAAAGGACACAAATAGTGAGAGAAATACTACCCCATGTCTGGAAACTCTAATTACCCAGCTTTCCCTGGCTTTCAATCTTCATTTAATGTTAGCTGTAAACAGGAAGCAAAAACAGGAAAGATAAAAACATTTAATTTTAAGAGAGCAAATTTTCCATTATTAAGGGCGTCTCTCTGTGACTTGGACTGGGGGACAATATTGTCCTCAAAGAACACAGAACAGAAATGGGAATGTTTCAAGTCTGTTCTACAAAAGCAAACTGAAAAATATATTCCAATGAGTAATTAGTTTAAGAGGCTAAAATTAAAACATATTTGGCTTACAGCTGATGTTAAAAAAGCCATTAGGTACAAGAAAAGGGCATTCCAAAAATATAAAAATGAAGGATCACCTTCATCATTTGAAACCTATAAAGAACATAACAAAAGATTTAAAAAGGAGATAAAATGTGCAAAACTACAAGATGAAAGACTGATTGCAAAGGAAAGTAAGGCAAACCCCAAAATATTTTTCAATTATAATAATAGCAAAAAATTCAGATCTGAGCATGTAGGCCCCTTAAAGGATGTTGCTATGTTGGTAACTGGGGATTAAGACAAGGCAGATTTACTAAACAGCTGGGAAAAATTAAGGTTGACAAAGCACCAGGACCTGATGGATTACATCCACGTGTCCTCAAAGAGCTGAGCTCAGTTAATTCTAAGCAACTATTTCTAATTGTTAGAGACTCTTTAGTAATTGGCAAAGTACCAATGGATTGGCTTAAGGCCAATGTGGTTCCTATCTTCAAAAAGGGAGCAAAGTCATTACCAGGTAACTACAGACCCGTTAGTTTAACATCCATAGTTGGAAAGGTCCTAGAGAGTTTGATAAAGAGCCACATAGAGGAGTTTCTGCTGAAAAATAATATTATAAGTGATAATCAGCATGGAAAGACAGAAGTTGTCAAATAAATTTACTTTTTTTTTAGGAGGAAGTAAGTAAACAGGTAGACAGTGGAATAGCAGTTGATATAGTGTACTTGGACTTTGCTAAAGCATTTGACACTGTACCCCACAGACGGTTAATATGCAAGTTAGGGTGGATAGGTTTAGAAAAGTCAATCTGTAAATGGATTGAGAACTGGCTTAAAGATCGCATTCAGAGAGTTGTAACTAATGATTCATACTCTGAATGGTCTAAGGTTATTAGTGGTGTATCTCAGGGTTCAGTGTTGGGACTGTTAACTGTTTACATCTTCAAAAATGATATAGAGTTTGGGATTAAAAGTACCATTTCTGTGTTTGCAGATGACACCAAACTATGTAATGGAATTAAGTCCATACAGGATGTCTATAATCTACAAGAAGACCTGGATGTACTGTTTGATTGGACAGCCAAGTGGCAAATTACATTTAATACAAATAAATGTAAAATTTTGCACTTGGGAGCTAACAACATGTGTGCTTCATATTGTCTATGGGGAATACATTTTGGGGAGTCAGAAATGGAAAAGGATCTGGGGGTTTTGGTAGATCATGGACTTAACAGCATGCAATGCCAAGCTGCAATATCTAAAGCTAGCTAAGTTTTTTTCTTGTATTAAAAGAGGAATAGACTGGAGAGATGGAGACATAATCCTGCCCCTGTACAAAGCATTGGTCAGACCACATCTGGAATATGCAGTTCAGCTTTGGGCACCAGTTCACAAAAAGGACATTGTGGAATTTGGGGAGTGCAGAGAAGGGCAACGAAATTAATAAAGGAATGGAGGAGCTCAGCTATGAGGTGAGATTAGCTGAACTGAATCTATCCTCCCTTGAGAAGAGACGTTTAAGGGGGGATATGATCAACCTGTATAAATATATAAACAGTCCATATAGAGAACTCTCTTCCCCATAATTCACTTTGGGATCATTACAAAGAACAAGGGGGCACTCTTTGTGTCTGGAGGAAAAGAAGTTTAAGCTCCGGATAAGGAAGGGATTCTTCACTGCAAGGTCTGTGAAAATGTGGAATCGGCTCCCTCAGGAAGTAGTTTCAGCAACTACTATAGATTGCTTTAAGAAAAAGCTGGATGCTTTTCTAGAAGAACAGAATATAACTGGATATTAAGGCTTTAAAGTAAAATTAACAGAGACTGTTGATCCAGGGAACATCCAACTGCCTCATGGAATCAGGAAGCAATTTTTTTCCCCTGTTGAAGCAAATTGTACCAGGGGTTTTTTTTTTTGGCTTCCCCTGGACCACCTATGTCTTTTTGGGTTTTATATCGGGGATGTGTATTTCCCTAGTGGTTGAACTTGATGGACTTATGTCTTTTTTCAACCTAACCTACTATGATCACAGATGTTAAACAATTACAAAGTCAGTGATGGCAAAACTAACCAACAATAGATCAAGCAGCAATGATAAACATTACTTTTCTGGTTCGTAAACGCAGCCCGTTATCATGTAAATGGAATATGGCTCAACTATAGGTATGAACATGTCATGGCATGTAACAGGAGGAGCAGGCAAGGGCATTTTCAATAGAGGGGCTGGCCCAATCAGGGCTGCACAGTTAAGATTGTCAAAAGGCAAGATTTACTAAAGATCTGTAGACTCAATGAATGTTGTGAAGTGGGAAAATAGAGATGCAATTTCCTCCTTTTTTCACTTATACCTTCTCCCATCGCCTCGACCAAAATTAGCCTATCCTCCCCTACACAGATTAATACTTACAAGGATCTCACATATGAAGCTGCACCATTTGTTGACACAAGTTTTCTTTATTACCTGCACAAACTATGGAGCTTGTGTACCTTTGTCCACTGACTCTATGCCAAATTTGTTATTTTGACAATTAGGCAATTATTATTTTTATTTTGATTTCTACCAGAACTTTTCCCTACCCTTCCCTGCACAATACAGAAAATTCCATTCTGAGAAAAGTTTGCCCATTAGCGCAGGCTCCCATCATGACTAAACAGGGACTTCATATGTATGGTACAAGCTAGAGCTACCACTCCAAAAATACCCTGTTAAAGAGCTGTACTGCCACATTGATTAGTAAAATGTCCAGAAGTTGACGAAGGCTTGTTCATAGGATGACTTTAGTAATGAAATGTTTACACACATGGTCAGTTCATGTATATGATTTTTTTTAACCAAGTCAGAGCAAAAAGGCACTGCACAACTGTTCAAATGACAACTCCATCTAAAATCCATCCAGCCGTTCTGACCTGGTCAGTTCAAGTCAGACCTAAGCAATTAATATGATTTCATACTTCAGTACCACCTATGTAAAATTTAGAATTTCCTTTTATAAGCAGTTCTGACACCTAAACTTTTCATTGAAGCAGAACTGTAGGCCTAAACCTGTGTGATACATGGAACAGCACTGTACTAATAATTACTTATGTTTTTTTTTCTGACTTATCATCAATTGCCCCTTTCTAGTCAATGATTATTTTTAGTTAACATTCCTTCCTGTTCATGTGTTTAGTATGATTGACCATAATTGTCACTTCTTTTACAATTCAGATGTAATACCACAAGAATTAGGTACAACTACCATTTGTATTCTGCCTGGACATACATAGGACTGCAATGCATGCTCATCCCTGGGATGCACATTTAATCATAAAGATAGATAAAGCTAAGATGGCACAGGCAATATCTGGGTAAATAAGCAAAGTAGTATATGAGTAAGATGAAGATGAGAACCAAATACTAAGGGCAAGTAGAGCGAAACAAGCTTTGTACATTTTTCCTCTCCTTTTTCATGTGCCTGTGACTTCTACAGTTCCACCTTTACTTTAAGATGACCACTTAAAGAAATGATGACAGGTCTTTGAGAGAAATAACTGCACAGTATTTAAGTTAAAGATGTTTCTAGTTGACTAATAGCACTTTTTTCCAATAGCACCACCCAGCACTTTTCAGTAAACACCCTGTTGTTTTCGGGTGCTTACTAAAGAGTGGGAACACAATACAGGGGCAAACACCCAACTGCAGCTTCTTCCCACCCAGCTTAAAAAAATTCAAGGGAGACCACTTTAGTGTACACAAAGACATGTGCCATCTCTGCATGGGACTAAGTAACCCCTTTGCATATGTGCAGGACTTATGGCATGCCAACTCAATCAATGAAGAGGGCAGAAAACACCAAACCATGAAGAGGGCAACTAGGAACCTTGAAGCTTTCACATCGCCAAAGTACAACTGGCAAGTGATTTTTCCAGTTTATGTTTTCATACTAGCACATAATGACAAAACCCTGGGTGTCAGCAGTGGAATTTATTTCTGAAATAACTTTAAGTGGTGACAGCCATCTGCCAAGTCTTTGTAATCCTAGAACTGGATATACAGAAATAGAAATATTTTGGCGGGTGAAACAACGCCCTTATCTGTAATTCATCTGTGAATTCAGACATTTGCTTGAAGTTCTATTTAAACTTGGGTTACCCGATTACATAAATGGGTCCTCCCCCCCCCCCCCCTCCCCCACCCCCCAACTACATGCATAAGACAGGCACTAGTTGAGAAGCTGTCATTACCTGTACATATACATGTACATATATAAAATAACAGCTTGAATTATTGTGGTGATTGTGGGATTTGCACCAAAGGTAGCTGGTTTGCCTTTAAAGCATTTGAATGATCATTAATACTACAATGGTTACAGCATGTTCATTTCCTACATGAGATACACAGGCTAATAGAAGTGCTATTCAGATTTCATGCTACTCCAAATGTAAACACTGAATATAAATTCCAGGAAATAAAGAACCAAATTTTAATATGCAATATATTATATAAAATTTAGAGGTGGGTTACCCTCAACCCGAAGGGATCTGCTGATATCATTTGTAGCATTAAAAATAAAAATCAAATAAAAATTCCTTCAAATATGTTAAAAATATGATAGGTTTTTATTTTTAAATAACTCAAAAGCATAAAATTCAAAACAAAAATGATCTGGTAAATATTTTATGATCATGAACCAAATTCTGGTTTCTTTCATCTATCTGGAATTATGTGACATATCTTCACCAATATGTCTAATTTAAGCCAACTGTATTGTTCATACCAAACCAAATAAAACAATCCTCCAATGGAATCTTTCCCATAGTAGAACAAATATGTGGACTGGCTAAAGGATACAGTCACAGGAAAAGTGAATTTTTTTTTTTACTAAATGTAAATATTGGAGACTGTGGAAATTAAATAATTAATGGGTTTACATGTGCCCAACCTAAAAGTAACTTTTTACTTTTGTAAATAGTTAAATCTTAAAATCTAACATCTTCTTAATGAAATATCTACAGAATTTGTGAAACTACATATATTCTTTTAGAATTATTTTACACTGCAGTTTTCAGCAATCATGTGAAGAGTTCACAACACAAGATATTAAAAAAATAAATGGTGATGCCATTCACAACTGGAAGGCCTGAAAATGTTTATTAGTTTGAACTTGTCTTGACTTTAACCTACTGTTTCCATTAGACCCAGCATAATCCTTTCTAAAAACAAAAAGCCTGGAAGCTATTAGTCAGAGTACATGAAAATCATGAGGATACATTTAAACGTGGCATAACCTCTATGACTGGAGAGGGATAAGTGAATGCATACTTTCTGGTTCGACAGACACTCTGTATTATATGACAGTAGACAGTACAAGCCAAAAGCATTAAGTGTCACCAACTGTCCCCCAGCCCTTCCATCTGTTGTTTTCGAGTTCTGATCTAGAAGTATTGCTATATTAGGTGCTGGCTTTTTTTTTTTTATAAAAGATGTCAATGAAGCCATCACCTAATGGAGAGAGAAGAAAGAATAGACTGAAAGGCCCTGGAAGGGATACGGGACTATCAGGTAGTAGAACATGGAGAGTTGAAATTTAGGATAAAAGTCCCCAAGACCTACAAATTATTGTTTATTATAAAAACGTAATATAAATTTAAAGGTAAAGTTTGTTTTGCTAGGGATTTATGCCCAATGGAATACTAGAAGCTTATCCCTACAAGTTTGCCACTGTGTCATTAACAAAATTGATGTCTACTGCTAATTTTCACCAGAGCTACCAAGTACCAAGCAGCAAAGACCAATAACTTACCAATGAATAAAAATAATTTTAGCAGCAGAAATTCAATAGCTGCTAGTGACACTTACACCTGAAGAATGAAGAAGCAATGCTAAGTATGAACTCACAGTTGGATAAGTATATGTTACTTTAGCAATATTTTCCTATCCTTTGTGGGAAGTTCAGGATATCGCCCTTGATAGACATCTAAAGGCACCAAAAGTAAGTCTATGATAAATATAATAAATAGTCTATAGTAAATAGTCTAGTCTATGATAAATATATAAAAATAAATAAATAAATAAAAAAAAGGACGGCATTGGTTCCCACTGAATGTGTCAACTACATCCACTCCTATGAACATTTGGCACATGGGGAACAGATATAAGACTGATGGAAGGTCAGTTGATAGATATGATAATTCTAGAAAAGCAATCTCAGGCAACCCAGGTACTTTTTAGAGTAATTTAGTTCCAAGCAAGGATATAGCAACAGGGCAGGGTAAACAAAAAAGAATAGCTCCCATGGTGCTCATTCGGGGCCACATGCACACAGAAGTTACCCAGGAGTCTCCACCCCATATTTCCCAGCTGCGCCCTCTCGAGATGCGAATTCGCTGTGCCTTGTTTGAGAAATAATGGGAGCGCTACAGCAAGACCAAGAAAACAAATATTCAGCATTTTCCTTTTTGAAAGCAGGTGACCCCCTTTTCCCCAGAATAAATCTTAAAAGGAAGCCTAAACAGAAAACAGGATGGAGTTATGCCACATGTGCAACACTTAAAAATTAGAGAACACTAAAATCTATGTGTAAAGCTTGTTACTATGAATCCAAATGGAAGGTCTTGTACAAACTTGATATTTCTGAAAATATGAAAACAAATATTAAAATAGTATAAATTCCAAATACCCCATTTGCTTGTGATCTTTTCAGGAAAAAAAAAACAGGGCTCTGCTCCCACTCCATGCAGCTCCCCTTACAAGCAAAAAGTATAATTGTTTTCTTCTTTTCTTCTTTACCGGTAACCATCCTCAGCCGACAGAGCACTGATCATTCAAATATTAAAATTCTTGAGACATAAATCGTTTCATAATAACATTTATATATATAGTACAGATAAAACATTGTGCTCCAACTTTACTTCCCTGAAGGAAATAAACTGCAGAAAATCACAATATAATTTTAATACAATGAATCCTCATGCAATGCCATGATTCACCCTTAGGTGGCGATGCTTGAGAACTCTATAACTTTAGCTGGGTTTTAGGAGCTCTAAGAAGATGGGACTCCTCTATCACACTAGAATCACAAGCAAACAGGGAATTTGGGTTTTACATGAAATTTTAAATGATAATCTATATTATAACTGCATTATAGAGTGAAAGACAAAGAAAAACAGTATATTATCACACTACTTCAAACAAAAGATCAGGTTAATTGAGACAGGATGAGGAAATAAAAACATTTGCCTTTAACATTACTGAGAAAAGTGTTATCGTTTTGCTTTGTTTTATTGCTAAATCCTAAATGTTTAGGGTAAAATTTGCTAGAAAATAAAAATGTGAAAGCTGGAGTTGGTTGCAACCGGGTTCAGATTCAGTTATCAGTCTGCTGTTTAGAATAAAGTCTCATTCTAGCTGCAATAAAAATATCTACCTTTCCATTAATTCTTTAAAGTGACCTTGTGACCTATACGGTTGATGGTTTAAAAAAAAAAAAAAAAAAAAACTCTAGAATCATTGTAAATGATTCTGCTATAATTCTTACTTATATGGCAGTCTTTGTGTTGAAACTCATTGCCGACCCTAGCAGCTGCCAGCTGTGAATTTCAGGTCTTTCCAATATCTGTTCTGCATGCTGTGGTTCTTCCAACTGGCAAATGTTACTCCAGGACATGTGCCCTGTGGTAGAAACCATTGTGCGCACCAGGGGAAATTATGTTTGACACACCCAGAGGTGTCAGATACCTGCAGAAGGATGGACTAAGAAAAGTTTACATATATAGGGTGCCAGAAGGCATCTTCACACAGCATCTTTCTATAGTTACAAGATCAGTTTCTAAACCAATATAACTACATCAGAAAAGAGTTTTTAAAAAAGCCATCCAGGCTGCAAAAATTAATAAAAACAATGTATTTATAAAAGGTGTTTATTTGCCCAGGTTAAAGTACTGCTAGCAGTTGATTGTCACATTTAAGAATTCCAACTTAATGTAACTAACTACTATTAGCCATAAACATTATTTAAAATTATTCAAGGGATGACAGCTAAATCAGCCAATGGTTCATTGTGTCTGGTTGCAATGGCTAAAGCGGACCATGAAAAGGCAGAAGTCTTGCATGATGGACAAGGAGTTATGTGTCCCTCCTGCATTACAATCCGCTCTCTGATTCAGCTAAAGGATGAATTTGAAGGTCATATAGCAAAATCATGCTTTCCTTTTGGTAATAAAAAAGGTAACATTTTGACAAGTGACATTTTTGACAGATGTCTTGAACCTTGAACTTTATTGTAAATTGTAGAATTCATTATTAAAATGAATTTCCCAAAAGAAGCTGCAGGAGTGTTTACATCAATGCCTACCAACCTGCTTGTCAAAGAATTTGTGAGCTTTTTCCAGAAAGGGCTTCTAACTACACAAACGTTTAAATGGTCTAAATGTCACATGTGATGCTGTAATGTCTTATATCAATGCATACAACCACTTTTATTGCTTACTGCATTTGGTTTTCTGTATTAGGCCTAAACAGTCTACTGACACAGTGGTATGAAATATCAGTGTAGCTGACAAAAGAACTGTCCATGAAGACGTATGAGACTGAGACATGCTTTTGCATGTTTATTAACAGGGAAGAATTTCTAAAATTAACAGCCCAAGTTTAATTATCACACAAATAGGGACCTGGCATGTGTTACATCAGTTTTTTCTTGCTTCATGCAATGGGTTGTTTGGCTTTTTGTTTTAGCTCTACACTGTACAACGCATGCTCTTGTAGAGTAGAGCTCGGCTCTGTGTGCAGAGGTGCTGAATAAAGAACCAGCAGTTAGGCACAATGTAACTTCGCACATGTGCATCAAGAGTGGTCATCTATCTAATGGCCAAAGAGCACTGCTGTGAACTTGGAGGTCTGCCATGGAGTGGGAAGCAAAGATGGTGCTTTCCGAGGATCATGAACCCGTCATTGCTGCAGGACAAAGGTAAAATCTATGAAACAGACTGTGTGTGTGAGAGTGTGTGAGTGTGTTCAAGTTTGTTCCAATAACACAATGAGCACATGGTACATATAAATAAATATTTGTAGCCAACTATAGCAGTTTAACTTATGTGCACACAGATTTGTTTAGCCATAAGATGCTGCAATGTATACATATTAAAATCTTTGTGGCTTCTGTTTCAAGGCGGATTTAATGGACTTAATTATTAAGTCTACTTTAATCTGCTAAACACATGTGCACATACATGTAAACTGTGACTGTAAGAAGAAACTACATTTTTATTTTTTTGCATCAAATGAAAATAAAAGCCATGAAATGTGTGGTTTACCTTGCTAGTTGATGCTTTGTAAGTAGTCTTCAATTTCTGTGACAATTGGCTGGTACTGTGGCTGGCTGAAAACATAAAAGGATAAAAAGACTTTAAACACACATAATAGAAAAGTTCAAAGAATTCCCATAAGATGCTGAAAACAGAATTCTTCTGCAGGAAGGATAGACCGTCTTCAAAGAAATTTTTCTGTGCTATGTGCTTCGTCTATGTCTCTTTTGTGCATTGCCAGCACTTAAAAAGGAGGACAATGTAAGAGTTAATTAGAAACGAAGAGCTAAATATTTTGCAAGCAAGAGATATTTCTTTCACACAGAGTTATTTTGTCTCCTAGAGAAGTAGCTGAACAACTAACTGTTTAGAAGAAATAGTTGACAGAATACTTTCACTATCTGTTTTGAGCTTGTCTCATAAGAGATAGCGGAGACAGCTGATTAAAAATGAATGAAAAGGAGATCAAAAGTGCCAAAATAATGACTCGCTCATATTGTTTCCACTGAAATGCAAAGGTGTTGAAAAATGAACTCTGGCATCTAATATTTGTCCTGCTTTGGGTGTTGTGAGTAACCCACCTACCAAGAGAAATTGTTAGATGCAAAGCAGTATGCAAGCGAATTTGGTACATAAAATAGATATTGGGCAGGGAAAGTGTAACAATACACAATTAGACATGAACTCTACTGCCTCTGCACTCCTCCATACTACCAGTGTGTTCCATGTGGGATATGAGAAAAGCTGATATCAAGACAGAGAGCCAGATACCTGTGGGTGTAGGTAAAATACACATTTTCTTTGAAGAGAAAACTCAAAACATAATAAAATATGGTGTTTTGTTTAATTTTCTAACCTGTCTAGACTTTAGTTTTAAAGGGCATATGAAAGCAAAAAACTGCATAGTAGCTTGCACTCTTGCATCACTGGGGTCCCAGGTTCTGTTCCCAGCGGGCTCACTGTTTGCATAGAGTTTGCACATTGTCCCCATGGTGACATGGGTTTACGCCAGACATTCGGGTTTCCTGCCACATCTCCAAAAACATTCAGATAACTTAACTGGCTTCCCCTTAATATGTGGCCTTAGCCTATGTTAGAGACAATCCACTATAAATATATTAAGGATTCTGTATTGTGAGCTCCGCTGAGACACCAATACATAATTATGGACTGCACTCTATATGTCAGCACTGTATGAATACAAATTGATTATATTACCACTTGTGCATCATATAGTGATAGAAATATTTACATATAAACCAGAAGCCCCTTTATATAGAAGCCCAGTCCCCTGCACTCTCTGTGCACACACTTTTCTGACAGCATCAGAATGAACAATAAAAAATCTGCACACTGACAAGGCAGTTTTAAGCTTGATAACAAGATTGCTTTTGTTGAATAGTCATTTACCTTTTGTTTTCATTTGACCTTTACTTAATTCAGCTCCATCGATCGTCTGTCCTTCTACTGCCAGGCGTTCATTCAATGTGTCTATTTCACGTCGCACTTCAATATAACAAAAGCAGAAATTAGCATTCAGGAGAAACATTTAGAATGCTTCAGTTTAAGCAAGCAAGTAAATGCCATTTTCAGTGCTGGAGATAGAAAGTGGAAGGGTTTCCTATATATGTAAGGTTCCCTATCAGAGATAACTTGGGCAGGACTGAGGGTGCACACCTGGTAAGTAAAAGAGGAACTAAAGACTCCCCCTGTCATGTCTGTAACATCCAGTTGTACAAGTAAAGCCTTCACTGTTATTCTAAAACTACCAGTAGCACATCAGATAAACAACATAAAAACAAGGTTTTCAAATGCCAGTTGGAGAGATCTAAACAGATAACAGTTTCACACACACACACGCATATATATATATATATATATATATATATATATATATATATATATATATATATATATATATATATATATTTTTTTTTACCCAAGAAAACATTTTCACCCTCTAGGTAATAAATAGTGCTAAATAATATTTGCTCAAAGGAAAATAGTAAATATTATTCTATATACTTGGCTGTAGAGGACAGGATGTTTTTTCAGCTAGTACCTACTGATCTAGAAATGTTACTGTGGTGCAGGCAGTGCCAGGTCAATTTCCCTCTTGTGGACATGTCCAGGGAGGTTGGCTATGGTCCCAAGGACCTTCAATTTCTTAATATTTGATGTTGTTGTAATAGAAACATTAGGCTGCTTGGACATTGTCCTATAGCCTATAATTTACTTTCCAAACTCAATGTGCAACACACAATAATACCCCCATTTAAACTGGCTGAATGACTGCACAATTGGGGAAATGTGTGACACTAATTAAAGAAAAGATGTCTGAAGCATGCAGAAACCCATGTTTTCCATGTAATCACCTTTTAATGAGCTTTATGGGTACCAACAATTTATCCACTATTGTACATGTGTTTGTACATAGATATATAGTTTAAAAAGAAATACACAAATGTGCATTCAAGAAAATCATTTTTTATAGCTTACACCCTACAATACAGTTAGCAACCCAAAGGAGTACAAGCATTAAATAGTCTTTGTTCATTATGGTTGTGTGCATTTAGAGAAACTCAGCTACAATGGGTCAGGTGCTGAAATACGTAAATTGTAGCACACAGTGTAGGTGTGATCATCGCCCTTATGTCACAGATCTCTTTAAAACCAGGTCCCATTACTACAATCTTGTAAAGCTGTACTCGTGCAGTACTTACATTCTAAGTTCTCAATATACAGGTTTTCAAATTCTCTTTCTATTTGTCCAAAAAGCTCCATAAGTGTATTGCGCACAGAGGATGGTAGCTTGGAATCCTACATAGGAAAAACAAAAAGGTACAAAATTAGAATATAGTATATAAGGTTTTACAGGAACAAAATTACATATAGGGGAGACAACAGCTATCAAAGTAAAAACAAAACAACCATGCTAAACAATCTTCATTTTTATGCCCCAAGGGTTCAATGCCATGATGTACAATCACACTAGTACATTATGACATTTACCCGCCCAAAAAAACACACCTCTGGCACGGTGTTGTTCTTGGAAATTGGTCTCTGGCACTTTCATCTTTACCTGGTTTTCAACTTTATTCTCCGGCTAAGTTGCAGTGCAGTGCCCGTGTCCCAGCACAGAATTATGTAAAGACTGCACATTGGGATGATATGTCCTGCTCTCACACAGTCAGTCACTGTGTGAGAGCAGGACATGCGGTCTAGCAAAAGTTCATGAATGAAGTCAATCGCTATCCAACCTACTTCTTGTGAGCCCAGGTTGTCAGACACATCAACTTTCCTGAGCTCACATTACACATAGTCAGAATGGAACTCTCATGTCAATAGGTTAGTATCCATTAGTCTAGGAGTAAAGGACAACTCATAATGCTTCTGAATAGGAAGAAAAAATGCCTATGACATGACTGGAGCAGCCCTTCTTCACTCAGAGGGGTTTACCCCTGCAATGTAAAGATTAAATGCTTGTTTCCATTGAAAATACCATCACCCAATTTCTCATTCTGCTGTTCCCCACCAATGCTCCAGGTTGTGATCAGGCCCTCAGAATTTTCCCTTACAATGAGATTTGCTGGTCCTGGATGTTCCATGTATTGATATAGGAATGCCTATGACCAAACGGACAGAGAGCCTATGTGAGGAGTCCTGGTGGGGTGAGGAATATGGTATTGGTGCTTTTTAATGGAAACCCAGAAAATAACAAGCATTTAACCCTTAAATATGAGGGGAAGCATAACTTAATTAGTGCAAAGTTAGGATTAAGGGCAAACACTGCAACAACAACTGAAAATATCTAATTACTAAAACTACTCTATATTTTTTTCTTTACGTTACTCTAGAAAGCTAGTCGGACAAATAGAAAAAAAGGGAGCTATATAGAAAAAGCTGAACAGGAAAAGCAATAAATCGTTTGACCCGATTACTAATGTTTGTCTATCCAGTCTTCTATTTCCATCAAAAGCAGCACAGCTCACATGTAACTCTTCCTATTTATATTCATATTTCTTTGCATTGCCATGATCAAGTGAATACAAGAGGAGGAAAAGACAGGACTAGAGCAAGATTTACACATCACACTTCAAGAAAGCACTAATGCAAATAAGAACTAGATAATTAATACTTTGCCACCCTCCTTTACAGCACTTTTCCTGTTCTTTACAATTCTTTTTACAACATTAAAAGGGATTAGTGATTTCTACAGAATTAGTGCCGAAGGAAATGGATACAATTACGTCTAATAAAAGAGTTCTAAAGCAGAAAGTAGAAATTACTCCAGCTTTTACATAATGCTCTTCATTCTATCACTTAGCCTAATTTCACATCTGATTTAGTATTCTCAATCTATGAACAGAGTAAGCAGGAAAATGTTATACAGCAAGGCCAGATACCTGTTAGTACATAGTACAGGCAGTTAATATTTATCGAAAAGCAACTGTACCCTACATTATTATATCTGTCCTCTAATTAATCCCTTCCCCTCCTTCTGGAGGGCAAATCACCATTAAAAACACTTGCCTTCCCCCTCAGTGGCAGACATAGCCAACAATAGGTCCTTGGACAGAACTGGCTGAACAGACTTGGGGCCCCTGTTGGCTAACGAGGATCCAGGACATGTGTGGTGTGGCACACTTTGCACCTCCCTATGTCCGGCCCTTTTCCTCCCCGTTTCAGCAATATTCACTATGTGACCCCACATTGCACTATACTGCTTTTGCTCTGTAGTGAACAAACCCAGATACAGTTCGTTCTAAACACTACGGCTTTAGGAGCAGTCAGATTCTATCCGGTGTAGGCAGAAAACAGAGCACAGCATTTGAGTGACCCATTTGTGTAGTGGGAAAGGGAAACATTTGTCTTGTCTCCTGACATCTCAATTAAAAAGTATAAAGAGTACCTTTCAACTGCTTTGTTGTATCATATATGGCTTGTCAGAGTTGCCAAAGTAACAGCGAAGGGCTGCAGGAGATCCAGGGGTGGCCCAGTTTAACCTCAAACTTGTAAGAAAAAAAAAAGATATACTATAAAAATAAACACACACCCTAGGTGTTCAGGTTCTTCTCTCCAGCCACTACAATACATAGCAGCCAGTGGTAAGAACAGCAGAAGCCAGCAAGGTGACTGCTACCCAAAACAATCAAAAATGTTGGAAAGCACTGGTGCTGCCAGCTCTGGGACCGAGCAAAAAACGGAAATGCCAATCCCTGGAGTAACCGATATTTATCCTCTTCTATTACAGCTGCTGGTAATTTGTTTTTTGGAGGTTCTTTTAAACCAACTTAAAAAAACAGAGGGCTTTTAGTTTGTGCAAATAACTCTACTTTTAATGTCAGGCATGCACTGCTTTTCAGTTTACCAAGATTAGAAAAGTCAATACCAAGAAGAATCAACTGTGTAAAGCAATTGATTGCAGCGTGGTGTTTAAACATGCAGTAATGTTGCAGGAATTGACTGTAGGAACATCAATAAATTGTGTTGGTCAACATTCAATACAGCTAACTCTCGTACTGTAGTCCATGACAGGTGTTTATATATGCTTTAATATATAGTATGTAAATCATTCTAAATGTTTCTAAAATCTAAATGAACAGAAGGGCATTTCCCTCTAGCTAAATACCTGTGATCACGAACCCGCAGAGCAATGTTTACAGAATCGGAGCAGATGGGCTAATTTAATTAAAATATTGCAAAGTACAATAAGAATATATTAGGTTAGAACAAGAAGGCTCTAGCTTTTTGTTTTGTTTGTTTTGCTAACTAATTTTAAGCAGTTGCTAGGAGTGCCTCTACTGTCAATGCATATACACAAGGGGCAGGAAAATTTGAAATCAGAAAAAAAGAAACCACTTAAAAGCAAGATGTTAGCCCAAACATAAGACAACCAGAAAGTGACTAGAAGAGGGTGAAACGGAGAGCTGGAATACTTGCCAAGGTTTACTTTAAAGGAGGACTCAACTGATCAGCATTTAAGTTGCTTTAATTCTTTAAACTGCATGGGGAGTGTGAGATTGCTATACCATCTCCCAAAAATGTTACATTGCCTGTGTCTGGCTTTGGGTGTCACCCGGACACCAAAAGAACTTGGTAATGGCTTTATTTTAGTAACAACAAAAGTCAAAAACCATTTCAGGTTGCAAAGGGTCATTAACATTTGGCACTGGCGATATGCAAATTATGGGATCGAGTTGCCACTATAACTCATTACAAAAATTAAAGTGTAAACAAAGTCCCACTTAGAGCTTTAGCAATTTAGGCAGGTGGACATTGAAGAAAGGGACAGACCATGTCCTTCTGCAATAATTTCTCTTTTCTGCCTGATCACCGCACAGCTGTCAAATTTTGCCAAGCTGTGCATGGTTTTCCTGGCAAGAACTATGAATGAATCTAGATGGCCAAATAATCCTTGGAAAGTAAAGAAGGAGGAAGATGGCAGCGTCATGTGATGGAATGGGGATAGGTCAGAACTCCTGGGTTCAGTTCTGCTTTCAGAAAATGTTCTGATCAACATGTGCAGTGTAGTTGGCAAACCTTTGTCAATCACTTAACCAGAAAAAGCCTTCAACAAGTGATGAAGGCAGTGAGCCACTATAAAAGTATACGAGTACAATGCAAAAACGGCAATGTCAAGAATGACAGCCCACATATTTTGACAGTACAGATTTTCCTTTAAATGCACTTTAAATTAAAAGCTGAAAAGCTTATAGATGCACATAGGAAACACTGCATATCTGCATACTTTTAGGAAACACACATTCAAAGATTTTTTTTTCCTTTTTGTAAAAATGGGGAAGCACTGGGAGGTGTATGTGAATATGCCAAAAAAACATTAATGGAGGAGAGAGGGTGGAGTAATGAGAGGGAAACACTCATCAGTTTCCTTCTGCTTCCTAACTCATCAACTTACTGCCTAGGGTGGAGTGATGTCAGCAGGATTAAGGCAAAGTGGGCAAGTCCTGGCAAAAACAGACAGCCGACAGAATACTTGTAAATTAAATGCTTTAAATGCTTGTCTTTATCCACAAGTTTCATTAGGAAGAACAACTTATCCTTTTCTTGCCTGGCAGCCAGTGCTTCCTCTTTTCTTGCAGGCTTAAAGTTGTGGACAATTTCTTTCCATCCTCACAATGCAGGGCTGTCAGACTAGTGGCCCTGTATTGCAGAGGATGAAGTCAGAGTGCCTTCAACTGAAAAGAGGTAAGGAGAATCACTTATAAGGACCAGATGAATGGATAGGAGAAAGCCTGGGATATGGAAAGTAAATAAAGCCTTTGATGAAGCAAATAAAAATGTTTTTTAATAGTAACCTACAGAAATTTAAGAACTTATAGCAGAACTAATGTACCACAAAAAAGTTTTTAAATCAGGCAGGGCATTACTGCAGAAAGGCCCCTTTTTTTTTCTTTTTTGCAACTAGCACACTTTCTGTTCCTGTAACAATAATACAACTGTGGCAACAGAGACAAAAAGGAAACATACACCTAATAGGGGTTCTAATCTTTCTTACTCTAGTCAAGTTTTGTCTACAGTTCTGTTTGCGAGAACAAAATGCCCGGTAAGATCTACGACAGTGTGAAAACAAATAAAATCCTAACTAGCTAAAACTTGCCAAAAATGGTCATAAAAAGTGAAGTAACAAGACATTCTAAACAAATCCATTCTAAACATTACAACTTAAATATACACAGAGGTCTTGGGAACCCTGAACAAAGAATCTTTCTCTGTTTTTATTATCACTGTGCATGTTGATTTCCAGCAACACAGTAAAAACATGCAAGTGAAACAACTTCAGGGCAAAGTGCAGATTACTGATTTTATGTATTCTACAGAGAATAAATTTGCTGCTTCATCTTCACAAATTACAGGAATCACAGCATTTATAGCTACCAATGTTCTGATTAGTCAAAATCCTTATCCTACGAGCCCACAGTTGCCACAAGAAGATTTTCTTTTAATATGTTTTATTCTGTTTTTTTTTGTTTTGTTTTTTTAGCAGATTTTTATTTCACTCAATTTGTTGACTGGCTTGGACAAATACAACCTATAGCCCCAGGGCAAAGGCCAATTTGAGACAAAATGGAAAGTCTAAAGCTGCGTACACACGTCAGATTTTTCTCGTCCGATAATCGGCATCGACCAGATATCGGGCGAAAATCTGCCGTGTGTACAGTCGGTGTCGTCCATCGTACGAACGACCGTCCTTGCGGATCCACATACGATGAACGACGACCGATCCTAATGCAAGGGAAGGGGGAGAGCGCGCAGCAGGGTGCCGCTCCGTCGTTCTCCCCCTCCCCTCTCCATAGAGCAGAACGGTGCTGTATGTACAGCACCGTT